>NC_061778.1:21695106-22004635 GCF_022458985.1 Mugil cephalus | reverse complement strand
CATTACAGTGTTAGAAATCATGTTAATTACTGTCATCACATACCTGATGACAGAAACACAACATGACATGGAGCTGCTCCTACCTCTCCAGTGAGCTGGCCATAAACCAGTGACCTCTGACCCTGGAAAAGAGCTGTGATTGGTGGAGAGAGGACAGTGACAGACACTCCCTTTGGTAAATCCCATGTGACTGAGATGTCCACCACAGCTGGCTGTAGAGCAAATCGCAGTGACTGCATAACCTGAAAAATAATGTAGAAATGTAAAAATCTATTGAAACATCTGGGAGAGACACTGAGTTTTTACTCACTGGAACCATGGTCTCTGTCCAGACACAGGTTTACTGCTGCATCTTCATTGTGTTTACTCACTTTTGGTTGCATCCTGTCAGTTCCTGTGATGAACTGAGCGTGACCTCCTCCCTCCTTGGCCAAGCCATTGATAAGAGCAGAGCTGGCCCCTTCCCCAATCCCAAAAGAGAAACACCTACAATACAGCAGTTTGATTTAGATCCACTCAACACATGGAAGACAGTCAGTGCGTTTACATGCACAAGAAAAAAAATAATTATTACCTTAATCGGACTCCTCACGCACTAGAAGTAGCGCGAACATCATGTACGAGATTAAAAAATGTACTATTATCTGTCTGGTTGTTGTTTGAAATGCCGGTCTGCCGCATGAAAGACTCTTGTTTATTATATCACGTCAACCGGAAATCAGGCCATATTAACGTGGTATTATTCCGCTGAAAAGATACGTATCGCAACATAGTGTGGAAGAGGAGAACAGTTATTCGATTTTCTTGCGCTGCATGTAAACTGGGACAAGGACTGTAGTGAGAAAGTCGAATTTTGAGCATAGCTCGATTAAGCTCTGCATGTAAACGCACTGACTGTGGGAATACTGTGGGTGTTTCTGTGGTTTCACCTGTGGGAACCTGAATTCTTCTTTACCAGATCAATGACTTCTTTGGTGTTCCCCACCTCTCCATCAGTAAAGACAAACAGCTGGGGGGGAGAGTTTACACATAAGTTACATAACAAAAGGTTTTCCTGGTAAAATAATGATGTGTGGTAAGTACGAACAAATTAAAACTACAGCAGACATGCTACTGTTACAGTACCAATGTCTAACTACAATTAGCACTTTGTGTTAGCCTAGTATTAATGTCGACAAACTAGTAATTTTGCAGTTTACAGTGATGCCTTTCCAAAGTCATTTTTACAAAGCAAGTCATACTGAGGAGCACACGTATAAATAACTTGTATCTGTGTTGGCTGCATTCGTAGGCTGTGGTGTTTACCTGGTGTCAGTACTTTAAATGAGCCGCTACTTTTAGAGTAAAGGTTACAATTAGTTAATAATTAGGGTTAGGGTGAGGGAATGCATTATTTCAATGTAAAGTCCTTTTAGAGACAGGCGGATGGTTTGTGTCTCTTACTTGTCTTGGCTGACTGGGAATGCAGGACTGTCTGTAAATATGTTGAAGTGGCTTCAGTATCTCTGTTCCTCCCATATTAGCCTGCATCTCCTCAACTTTCTTCAGAGCCTCCTCCATGGTCTTCTGGTTGTACTCCACACTCTGACTGTCATCACACAAATACAGGACCAACACAAACATCAACTCAAATAATTGAAAGGCCTTTATCTAAAATGAGGGAGTGACTTACGAGAAGATGTGTTCATAGCTGGACCCAAAACTGTAAATGTTGAAATAGCATCCCATTGGTAAGCTCTTCAACAGAAGCAGCAGAGTATCCTTCAAGAAGATAGAAAAGACAGTGAAGACCACTTCATGAGAGAACACTACAAGAGACTTAGAGAAATAACATGATAAATACCCTGGCACTGCTAATGCGTGTCTGTTGATTCGCGCTGCTCATCTGCATACTCCCTGATCGATCCAGTAAGAACACAAACTCTCCACATGAGGCGACTGAAGACATCACAGACTGAGGGAACTCAGGGTACAGGCTCAGCATCACCACTGGATCACCCATCAGAGATCCTGAAACATGACAGGGACAGAAATATGACCACAAATCTTATTCTTTATTTTAAAACATCATCATTTGGAGGATAAGGAACATTATGTTTGTAAACTATTAACTTGACCAACTTGTACTCACCAGGCTTGGCAGAGGCCTGTCCTGCCTCCACCACAGCAGTGGGCTGATGGGCGTCTTTGTAATAAATCAACAGTTCAACATCTCTGTCAAACTTGTGTCCTGCAGCCAACTTGATCTACAGTTCAAGACACACAAATATAAATGAAGCTGTGACAAGTCACCACAACACACAGCAGACACATTGTCACTCTACCTACAGTGGCCTGGGTTTGATCAGTGTTGAGGTACTGGAGAGGATCCAAGGAACAGCTGGACTCTACTTTAGAGATTGGACGTGGAGAGGACAGTCGGGCAGAAAAAGACAGACTGTAGGGCACCAGAGAGGCTGGGACAGAGGTCACCTGGACACTGGCTCCTTCACTGCCTGTAAACAATAGGAGAGACAACTGGGAGTCACATGTTTATTGTTTGGGCTGGAAGGTTGATGCACACACTTCTCTATTGTTGCAGGAAACGATTGTATGTAAATGTTTAAAATGTAATGTAAATCTAGAAAACAGAATGTGATTGCTACAATAAAAACTGTCAGCTTGTACAGGTGTGGTGAACACTGAGCTACAGTTAAGAGTTCCTGGTCAAACTATTGTCTCCTTGTCCTACCTTGAGGTTGGTAGCGAGGGTTGAGCACAGCAGGCAGACAGAACCTCAGTCCATCATCAGCCTGCACAGCCAGCTCAGTGACGTACTCCAGCCTGATGGAGGCGCTCTCTCCTGGAGGAAGACGGCCTACACTCATAGAGAATATATCTGGACTCTGCTCACTCTCCTCCAACAGGAAGGCCTGCTGACCAGAGCTCAGTGCATCATCATAATCCTCACGAGCCTGTATGAGTACAGGAGACACATGTCAGGAAGCCTCACTGTGTTTACTGTTTCTAATTCAGCTCCTGTACACACAGTAAATCTTTCTGTCCAGCTCACCTCCTTTTTCTCCTTCACCTCAGCTACAATCTGAGTCTGTCCAATCTTAGCACTGAAATGACAGACAGCAGCATCTCCAGGCAGAGGAAAGACAAAAACAGCCTCTAGTGGTTTGTCCTCCTTGTTCTCGTAGAGGAGAGTGGAGACCACTGTAGCCACATGATCCTTCACCTCCAGCTCCACCTCAATGCTCTTCAGAGGAACTGACACAGAAACACAGAGAGCTTAGACACATACAGACCTTTCAAAAGTGGACCTTTCAAAAGACAAACAGTTCTGTTTGTCTTCAGCCACAAATAAGGCTTCTCATTAACTGGTTAAATACAATAGAGGTTATAGAGTAAAGTAGTAAGACTTAGTACCTGGTTCCTTCTGGGAAGATAGCAGACCACAGCAGTTCACCATTGTACCTGTACAGCAAGAACACAGACAGACAGTTGATGTGTATTGCACCTCCAGAGGCTGTAGGTGAGGCCTAGACCTCCAGAAATCCACCTCTTTGGTTTTAGTTGTATTGACCTGAAGGTGGTTTGCTCTGCACCATTTGATGAAGTTGTTCACCAGATTCTTGTACTTCTGCTCTTGTCCTTCCCTGATACACCCCACAGTTGCATTTGAGACCTTCTGCATATGACACATAACCCTGTGTTGTAATGGAAGTCCAAGGTGTTCAGGATGAACCAGACATATTGAGGTGTCCCACTGAGATAGTCCACTGTCAATTGTAAAAAGAAATGACAAATGCCAAGAGCTTATCCATGGTCATCATTCGTGGGCTGGTTCCAGCTGAACCGTCTCCAGATCAATGCTGGGAAAACCAAAGAGCTGATGATGGGCTTCCACAGGTGCAAACAATTACCTTGCACTTTAATCCAGGGAATGGACATTAATATGCCCCACTCATCAAATACTTACACGATGAAAATGCACTGGATTGACAACACTGATACTCGGGTGCTTTAACGTGCAGAAAGCACATGCAGCATCTTGACTGCAGACTGGAACAGGTTTAACAAACTAGTTGTTGTCCAGGAAGGACAGTTCTGTCCTGGGATGTTCCCTGGACCCAGTGGAGGTGGTGGGAGATGATGACAAAGTCAGAGTCTACAGTGAGAACATGTTCATATTAAAAGCTCCTTCTGCCACTCTTTGACAGAGTTTGCTCCCAGCAGGCTACAGACACACCACAACTCAAGTCACTGTTTTCATGCACATCTTCATTGTGTTATGTCAGTGTTTACTGTGGAATAACTGTGCAACCACAAGTCTATGTTAGAGCTTTGCAAATATAGTACACAGTTTATTTTTATTTTAGAGTTGATACTTACTGACCCTAATAAGCTTTTATTCACATACCGCTACAGTGTATGCAGTCTCATTTTGTGCATTCAGATACGAGTCAGATTATCAACAGGGTGGTTGGATCATAATGTGATCAAAATCACTGTTCAAAATAGTTTTGATGCAGATACAGTTCTTCAACGGTCCGTCTATGTTTTGGTCATTGGATTTTCCGTTCAGAAGAGGATGTTAAAAAACGAAAAATTACTGGTTATTTGATTTTCATTTTAAAATTCAAATTTTTAAATTAAAATTAAAATCATAACCAGGGTCAAGAGTGATGACCAAACCTTTAGAAATCGGTTGATTTTTATTTTCTGTTTCTAAAAACAAACAATAAAATCGGTAGAAGACAGAAACCCACAAATAAAATGTGTGTGACCGGAAGTTGCCGTTTTCAAAGTAAGAGCAAGTAAAGAATTTCGGCGCTGCTATTTACAGATGTTGATATATATATATATATATATATATATACATATATAGGCGCTATTTTGGCAAAACATGCAATCCTCATACGTACTCTTACTTTGAAAACCGCAATTTCCGGTCGCACAAAGAGAAAAAAAGAAAAAATACAACAGAAACAGAAAATGAAAATCGACCGATGCTTGGTCATTACTCTTGGCCCCGGTAACGAAAAATGCTTTAAATTTGAATTTTTGAATTTTAAAATGAAAATCAAATAACCACTAATTCCTCGTTTTTTTAATATCCTCTTCTGAACGGAAAATCCAATGCGAAACAACTTTCGCCTGGCCTGTAATTATGAACTGTCCAGTCATCCTTGTCTACCTTACAGTTACTGCAGAATGCTGCTGCTGCTACACTATTACTGTAACAAGAGTTAACACCTGGGGCTTGATTCACTCCCCAGAGATCTCAGATCTTCAGACCAGCCGCTCTTCAGGTGTTTCCCATCGACAGAGAGTTTTAACTACGTGACAGTCAAATGTTTTCATAAGCCTTTCTGTGTCCTTTCACTTGAGACTTTAAGTTTCACTTTTACTTTTTTGTATTTACTGAGATAAACCGCACATAAACAGAACAAAGTTTACCTCTGAGGACAGGCGATGACAAGACAGTTCCACTCCAGGTCTCTCTGATCAATGCGACAGTGACTATAAAGCTCCAACAATTTACTGACAGTGGAGCTGCACACACAGCCATGGCGTACGCTCAGGTATGCTCGATTTCCTTGAAGAAGGAACACAGGGTGGGCGGGGTAAAACATCGAATCACTTCACAACGCGTAGAAGGTAAAAAGTGAATCTATTAAACATGGATACGCTAATCTATTAAACATACGTAGACCTATTCACTTTAGCCTGCTGGTCTCTAAAGCCTTCAGCGTGCTGATGTGTTAAAGTCCTGTTCTTATACCGCAGGACTGTTCATGGTGGTATCCGATTAAGAGGTTTTTTTCTGACGAAATTTTTCTTTTTATTATTATTATTAAAAATACGTCTTGGCTTAAAATATCACCTTGTTTCAATGGGTATATTAACATTGATTTATCAGACATTGTCACACCGACAGAGACTGTGTGTTATGTTGCCATCTAGTGGTAACCCCTGTTATTGCTCCCGGATTAATCAGAAAAAGAAGACGATCACATTTCAACGTACATCAATATTTCTTTTTTTCACGTGCACAGGATTTAAACAGTACATGTCCTGAAATCATATTGGTAATCACAATATAGCTTATAAAGTATATTATAACGTCATTGACTATGGGATGATTTTCTTCTGCATGCAAACGATGTGTGAGGAATGAAAGGGGAAAAAATGCCCAATTAATGTTTTTATTCAATGTATTATTATCATCAGGGACACAGAAAATGATGAGAAATTATCTTTTAAATAACTTACAACAGATTGTTTAAAGTTTTGGTTAAACCAAGGGTAGAAACGGCACCAAATAGTCAAAAGGGAAAAATGGAACGTCTCTAAATGGGCTGATTTAGTCCCTGCTCCACTTTCACTCATTTAATTCTTGTAAGTGATTGACAGGTGTCATGTCACGCTTATCATTTAGGCTAAATCCATGTAGATGCATTTATTTAAATTAACATTTATTTGATGTGCAGTCGGCTTACATTTACATTTAACGCAGCACCCCAACCTGTATGTTATTTTTTATTTTATTTATTTTACTATAAGTTATATAGTCCCTCCCAACAATGACATATGTGTCTGTACTACAGTGTGACAGCGTACCAGCTCACAACACTAGGAAGAGGAAGAGGGCCAGCAGCAGTCTGGAGACACTTAAAATATATAGAACCAAGTAAACCAAACACAGATATAGACACACCACAACTCAAGTCACAGTTTTCATGCACATCTTCACTGTGCAATAAAAATCAGTGTTTACTGTGGAGTAACTATGCAATTACCACTCTCTGGTAGAGCTTTGCAAATATAGTACACAATTTATTTTTTTATAGTTATTCTGGATTTGATACTTGCTTACTTTAATACACTGATCCGATGTGTTATTATCATTATTATTATTATTATTATTATTTTACCTTATCTTATTTTATCTTATGTTATTTTGAAACCCTGTTACTGAAAAACACAGCAGAGTAGCCAGGAGTAGCTCAGAAAAGGTTCCAGAAGCATGAAAGTGACCCTAATAAGCTTTTATTCACATACTGCTGCACTGTGATACTGTATGCAGTCTCATTTTGTATACTGATTCAGATATGTGATCATCACCAGAATGGTGGAATCGTCATGTGATCCAAATCACTGCTCCTTTGGAAAAAAAATAAATAAATAATTTTTTTGATGCAATTCAGCTTTTGAACTTGGCCTGTAATTATGAACTGGCCAGTCATCAGTCATTAATTTACACCCCACACATCTCAGATCTTCAGACCAGCCGCTCTTCAGGCTCTAGAAAGTCACAATGGGTCCAATCTATAGAGAGTTTTAGCTACGCAACAGGCAAAGGTTTTCACAATCCTCACAAGTGTCTTTTCACTTGAGACTTAAAGTTTCACTTTTATTTTTTACTTGTTTTGTATTTGCTGTGATAAACCGCATATAAACAGAAGAAAGCTTACCTCTGAGGACAAGCGATGACAGGACAGTTCCAGCTCCACAACTTCTGTAGACAGACGAAATTATGGTCAACCTGTACCAGAACGACAAGAATAACAGGGAGAAAAACGTCTGGACAAAGTTAGGAACAGTTCAAGATCTGAAGCCTCCAACATCATAAGTGAAAACACCATCAGTGTGATGCATGGGCACAAATGCCTTTTAGTTGCACTGAATCAGTAATGATGTGACACATGACAGAAACAGAAGTGCTTGGGAATTTACTGCCTGCAGACACATTAAGAAAAGTTAACTGGACGAAGCTTCCTAGTTCAAATGGACAGTGACGCAAACGTTTTTGAAGTTACAGAAAGTAATTGGAAATTAGAATAAGAAAACCTTTATTTATCCTGCAGTGAGGAAAGTGATTCTATAATGTCCAAGACCATTAATTAATCCTCTTCAGAATGCAACATTTTTAAATGCAATAAAATAGCTCACTATCATATAATTAAGATTTACATTTGGCTGTACGAAATGTATAACCACTGCACCTCTAAACCTGTGCTACATAAAACAAAACAAAAAAAATAATAACTGGAGGATGCGGGCATCGATCCCGCTACCTCTCGCATGCTGAGCGGAGCGGGGGAGCGAGAGTCTGTATCTTCCCCTCCAATCACGTCGCTCCGTCTCCATCTTTCTCCATCTTTGCGTCGGCCAATCGCTGTGGCCATTGTCCAAAATTGCCGGGGCGGACCAATCGCCGCCCGCCGTCTCCATCTTTGCTCTCGGCCAATCCCCGTGGCCATTGTCCAAAATTGCGAGCCGGACCAATCGCGGTCCGCCATTTCCATCTTTCCGACGGCCAATCACGACGGCGCATCTCCAAAATTCAACCGTCCGGCCTTCACGCAGCCGCAGAAGACCTCTACTGTCATTTCAAATTTACCGCCTCGAATGATTGGAAAGACGTACAAACTTCAGCCGTCTGTAACTACAAAAGGTAAATATGTGGCTAATATCATTGTATTCCGTCAGCTGTCTAGCTTGCTCGGTGTTAACTTTTCATTCATCGCAAAACGTAAACACGCTCCTTTTTAATGTTGTATTAAATAAACTAGCGGGTAGCTAGGCAGATATTAATGATATATTAAAGAGAGAAATAACTATTAAAAGAATCGACTGTGACGTCGCATCGCATGTGTAGTTCAAACGTGACCGTTTTGCTCCGACAGCAACGTGCGTTACTGTAACTCCCGGTAACGTACAGTAACGCTCCATCACTGTAACGTACTGTTTATCAGTATGCCAGTATGACGTCAGAGTATGAGAGTATGTTCTTATGTAATTTTAGCATATCATTATGAATGAAATCTGTATAGTTTTCACTTCTGTTGTCACAAAAGTCTTGAATATGCACTGTTACCAGTTAATAATAAGCTACAGTAACGTTAGGCAGTAAATCTGTCTGCTGGTAACACTCACTTCTGTTGTAACCACAGTCTTCAACATGCACCGCTGCTACTGGTAGGCTACTAGTTGATAATAAGCTAGTATTCACTTCTGTTGTCATAAATAATAATAAATAATATAATATGTAGGCTACTGCTGTTAGTTTATAATTCGCTGTTTGTTTGTGTGACTGTATGCAAGTAAGAACCTACAGTGTGCACAAATATCTGTGCATTAGTAAGTTACAAAAGTGTGCACATTGGTCATATTTGTGTCATGAGCAAATATTAGCTGCATTGGTATAAATATCATTTTCCTGTTAATAACAGATGGTTCCACCAAAAAAAACATAGGGCCGTGGGAGAGGAGGAGGAGATCAGGCGTTTGGCCTCTGAGGCAGGAAACAGACCAGCACCTCGGCAGAAGAAGTGGCATGATCTATGTCTGAAGGTAAACCTGGACAGAGTGATATGTGTATCATATTAAATGTAAAGCTATGACATATTTAAAGGGAACACCTTCTTATTCGCTGTCAAACATAGAGATTGAGAAATGCCCAATGCAGATGAGGGGACAGATGTCACTGTTTGGAAGTGCATAGATCTGTAAATGTGTTTTTTCATGTAAAGAACGTATCTGAAGTCTCTTGTGACATGCTGGTGTTGAATACTGTTGTATTACAAATTGTTTTTATCTTGTCTGTGAACCTGTAGCCTTCCAGTTCGCTCCTTGTCTCAGTGCATCCAGGAACCTCATGTACAGTGGCACAGCAGCCAGGGCCTTCACCTGGTGAGATGCTACAGCCAGGACTCTACCTGCACCACCACCAAAGGATGTCTCCTCAGCTAGTGGTGAACCTTGGCATCAGTAAGTAATGAGGATTTACTTGTGCTGATATTTACATTATTATTATTAGAATTATTATTAATATAACTCCGGTTTCCTCCCACCTCTAAAGACATTCTCGTTAGGCTGATTGGTGACTCTAAATTGACCCTCGGTGTGAGTGTGAGTGAATGGTTGTGTGTCTCTGCGTTAGCCCTGTGATAGACTAGCGACCTGTCCAGGTTGTACCCCGCCTCTCACCTGATGCCAGCTGGGATAGACTCCCGTAACCCCCACGACCCTAGTGCAGGATTAAGTGATACAGAAGATGAGATGAGATGAGATTATTAACATACTCAACTATAAAAAATGTCCCAGTTAAGGTCATTTTTTTCTTTTTGTCAGTTTACAAAGCCACAGTTTAGTGGCTCTCATGGTGCCATGTTAAAGCCAAACTTAAGTTTGGCTGGGAAGCATTCACTTATGTAAAGTAAAGAGAATGATACATAGATAGACTTTGATTTAATAAATACACTGGTACACTGTTATCGTTTTCATGTAGCAGTAACTATAGTGGGGCTTTCATGCATTCATTCCATGTTTAATTGATTTGGTTTTATTGACTGCTGTACCAATAATGATAGATTCATTCATTCTTTACCATCTACGGTCATCATATAATGTGAACTGTGCCTTCATTCCCTCAGACCTCTGATGTATCCAGCCCCATCACAAGCCCCACAAAAAGAAAAGTGTCACCACCTGGACGCACACTGTTTCTCCTGTGTCTCTTCCTCCTTCTCCTGTTCCTGTATCAAGCTTCTTCCATTCTGCCTCCACTGCTACAGCTGTAAGAACATATTCTACTACACAAGAGCTGCTCTTGAGTAGATTGTTATCATATCGATGTATTAAACTTATTATTTTAAGTATTTTCTTTTCTTTTTATTGAGTGTTATCTGCCACCTGCTCCTGTGTCTCCCCAGGAACCCCCTCTGCTCCTCTCACCTTGCCATTGCCTAAAAATGTGGGGATCGTACCTGTTTCAGATGCTGCCTGGATGCCCACAAAGCTGCTAAAGACATTTCAGCAGCCCTGTGGAAAGACCAGCGTCTTTTCAAAGACCTGAAACTGTGGTATGATCCACCAGAGTCCTCCCTAATATACCATCAGGTCCTCACTCCTGAGCGCTTCTTCCACCACGACTTTTCTCATGGAAAAAACATGGTGTGACATTCTTTGTTAATATGTATATAATGTAAATAGTTTTAAAAGAAAAAAGTCTTAATTTGCTGCTGTTCTATTTTGGTTTTTAACTTTAACACACGTGTTTGTGAGTGTGTGTGTGAAATTTGTAATAAATTTGTTACATTTCAGTGACTGTCTTCATTTTTTACTGCAAAAATGCAAACTCACTCATAGAAAACGATAAAATTGTTGCAGTACTTCATTCAGAAATATTAAAATGACTATAAAAGTACATTTAGATACATGTGATAACACTTGGTAGTAGTCTGTGTTAAAGGCCTCATGTTCCAAGGGTGGAATCGAACCAGCGACCTTTGGGTCAAGAGCCTCCTATGCTTTTCTGCAGTTAGGGTCATGTTTGGTTAGATTTCTCAAATTAATAGAAGAAGAAGAAGAAGGGGGAAGAAGGAAAAAGAAGGAAAAGAGAGGAAATTTTGAAAAGATGGAAGGACCCTGTAGTTATTAGTGTCTCTACTGTCCATCACAAGTAAAATCACACATATTCTGGTCTATTAATTTGAGAAATTTAACCAAATATGACACTTAACTGCAGAAAAGCATAGGAGGCTCTTGACCCAAAGGTCGCCGGTTCGATTCCACCGTTGGAACATGAGGCCTTTAACACAGACTACTACCAAGTGTTATCACATGTACCTAAATGTACTTTTATAGTCATTTTTATATTTCTGAATGAAGTACTGCAACAATGTTATCGTTTTCTATGAGTGAGTTTGCATTTTTGCAGTAAAAAATGAAGACAGTCACTGAAATGTAACAAATTTATTACAAATTTCACACACACACTCACAAACACGTGTGTTAAAGTTAAAAAACAAAATAGAACAGCAGCAAATTAAGACTTTTTTCTTTTAAAACTATTTACATTATATACATATTGACAAAGAATGTCACACCATGTTTTTTCCATGAGAAAAGTCGTGGTGGAAGAAGCGCTCAGGAGTGAGGACCTGATGGTATATGAGGGAGGACTCTGGTGGATCATACCACAGTTTCAGGTCTTTGAAAAGACGCTGGTCTTTCCACAGGGCTGCTGAAATGTCTTTAGCAGCTTTGTGGGCATCCAGGCAGCATCTGAAACAGGTACGATCCCCACATTTTTAGGCAATGGCAAGGTGAGAGGAGCAGAGGGGGTTCCTGGGGAGACACAGGAGCAGGTGGCAGATAACACTCAATAAAAAGAAAAGAAAATACTTAAAATAATAAGTTTAATACATCGATATGATAACAATCTACTCAAGAGCAGCTCTTGTGTAGTAGAATATGTTCTTACAGCTGTAGCAGTGGAGGCAGAATGGAAGAAGCTTGATACAGGAACAGGAGAAGGAGGAAGAGACACAGGAGAAACAGTGTGCGTCCAGGTGGTGACACTTTTCTTTTTGTGGGGCTTGTGATGGGGCTGGATACATCAGAGGTCTGAGGGAATGAAGGCACAGTTCACATTATATGATGACCGTAGATGGTAAAGAATGAATGAATCTATCATTATTGGTACAGCAGTCAATAAAACCAAATCAATTAAACATGGAATGAATGCATGAAAGCCCCACTATAGTTACTGCTACATGAAAACGATAACAGTGTACCAGTGTATTTATTAAATCAAAGTCTATCTATGTATCATTCTCTTTACTTTACATAAGTGAATGCTTCCCAGCCAAACTTAAGTTTGGCTTTAACATGGCACCATGAGAGCCACTAAACTGTGGCTTTGTAAACTGACAAAAAGAAAAAAATGACCTTAACTGGGACATTTTTTATAGTTGAGTATGTTAATAATCTCATCTCATCTCATCTTCTGTATCACTTAATCCTGCACTAGGGTCGTGGGGGTTACGGGAGTCTATCCCAGCTGGCATCAGGTGAGAGGCGGGGTACAACCTGGACAGGTCGCTAGTCTATCACAGGGCTAACGCAGAGACACACAACCATTCACTCACACTCACACCGAGGGTCAATTTAGAGTCACCAATCAGCCTAACGAGAATGTCTTTAGAGGTGGGAGGAAACCGGAGTTATATTAATAATAATTCTAATAATAATAATGTAAATATCAGCACAAGTAAATCCTCATTACTTACTGATGCCAAGGTTCACCACTAGCTGAGGAGACATCCTTTGGTGGTGGTGGTGGTGGTGAACCTGCAGGTAGAGTCCTGGCTGTAGCGTCTCAGCAGGTGAAGGCCCTGGCTGCTGTGCCACTGTACATGAGGTTCCTGGATGCACTGAGACAGGGAGCGAACTGGAAGGCTACAGGTTCACAGACAAGATAAAAAAAAATTGTAATACAACAGAATTCAACACCAGCACCTCACAAGAGACTTCAGATACCTTCTTTACATGAAAACCACATTTACAGCTCTGTGCACCTCCAAACAGTGACATCTGTCCCCTCATCTGCATTGGGCATTTCTCAATCTCTATGTTTGACAGCGAATAAGAAGGTGTTCCCTTTAAATACGTCATAGCTTTACATTTAATATGATACACACGTCACTCTGTCCAGGTTTACCTTTAGACATAGATCATGCCACTTCTTCTGCCGAGGTGCCGGTCTGTTTCCTGCGTCAGAGGCCAAACGCCTGATCTCCTCCTCCTCTCCCACGGCCCTATGTTTTTTTTGTTTGGAAGTCATCTGCTATGAACAGGAAAATGATATTTATACCAATACAGCTAATATTTGCTCATAACACAAATATGACCAATGTGCACACTTTTGTAACTTACTAATACACAGATATGTGTGCACACCACACGTTCTTACTTGCATACAGTCACACAAACAAACAGCTAATTATAAACTAACAGCAGTAGCCTACATATTATATTATTTATGACATTATATGAATACATACAGATTCATACCTAGCTTATTATCAACTAGTAGCCTACCAGTAGCAGCTAGGCATGTTGAAGACTGTGGTTACAACAGAAGTGAGTGTTACCAGCAGACAGATTTACTGCCTAACGTTACTGTAGCTTATTATTAACTGGTAACAGTGCATATTCAAGACTTTTGTGACAACAGAAGTGAAAACTATACAGATTTCATTCATAATGTTATGCTAAAAGTACATAAGAACATACTCTCATACTCTGACGTCATACTGGCATACTGATAACAGTACGTTACAGTGATGAGCGTTACTGTACGTTACCGGGGTTACAGTAACGTACGTTGCTGTCGGAGCAAAACGGTCACGTTTGAACTACACATGCGATGCGACGTCAAGTCGATTCTTTTAATAGTTATTTTTCTCTTTAATATATCATTAATATCTGCCTAGCTACCCGCTAGTTTATTTAATACAACATTAAAAAAGAGCGTGTTTACGTTTTGCGATGAATGAAAAGTTAACACCGAGCAAGCTAGACAGCTGACGGAATACAATGATATTAGCCACATATTTACCTTTTGTAGTTACAGGCAGCTGAAGGTTGGACGTCTTTCCAATCATTCGAGGCGGTAAATTTGAAATGACAGTAGAGGTCTTCTGCGCCTGCGTGAAGGCCGGACGGTTGAATTTTGGAGATGCGCCGTCGTGATTGGCCGTCGGAAAGATGGAAATGGCGGACCGCGATTGGTCCGGCTCGCAATTTTGGACAATGGCCGCGGGGATTGGCCGAGAGCAAAGATGGAGACGGCGGGCGGTGATTGGTCCGCCCCGGCAATTTTGGACAATGGCTACAGCGATTGGCCGAAGTGAAGATGGAGAAAGATGGACACGGAGCGACGTGATTGGAGGGGAAGATACAGACTCTTCTCGCTAAGTGATGTCTTAGCAACGTGACCCCCCAACACTTCACCACCTGTCGTTGGTATGTTTCGTACACAAGCTTTCATGACAGGAAAGTTACGCGTATGTTTTGTCTTAACACACAAGCTTCTTAGTGCAGGCGGTCCACTACACTACAGAGACAAGCGGCAATGACAACCATGCTATGCTAATCTATTCAATAATCTCGTTCGAGAGAGCTGAATTTGTCTGTGTAACCCTCCTCCACCGCAGTCACCTCACAGCCCTCACATGGTAGGTCCAGGTAGAGCTTTGCATTTCATTGTTTATCAAGATCTTCAGCATTCTCCTCATGTCTTTGACCACAGTCTGGTTTTAATGTTAAGGAAATCGTGATACAACACAAACAACAAGACAAACACAAATAAAATAAACATTACGTGTCTTGTACGCGATTTGGGATAACGAGCACCCAGCTACCCACGCACACCTAACTACCTAACGTCATTACCAACTACACCTTCCGTAGCAGTGACGGGCCGCTGCGTGTTCAGCTCCCACACAACGCAAACCACACAAACCTTATGTTAAACAAACTGTAATAATTTCACACATCGTGGGGTCAATTTGTAATTCCCAAGATAATAACCTCTGACCATTCTTCCTTCAGGAATATGGATTACGGGGACCAGTCTCTTACAAATTGCTCAAGAGAGCCTCTTATTACATGTGATAATCTCTCCAGTGGTAAAATGTACATCAGTTTTTCATATCAAGTTTTTATATCCGGAGGATCTTCATCCAACCGCTTCTGTAATATTGTGAGGCGTGCTGCATATAGAGCAACTCTAACAATGTACTTATGTCCACAGCCATAACTGAAGTCTAATCCCAATACAAGATTGTGGGGATTAAAGGGTATAGCTATCCCAAAGATTTTATTGATCTCATTTTGAGTAGTTCTCCAAAAACGTTCAATTTTGGCGCATGACCACATTAGGTGACTATAAGTACCACAACTATTTTTGCATTTCAAACATAATGGGGAGCACGCAGCATCATATTTACATCGGATGTAACATGTAATCTGCGAATAATCTTATATTGGGTTTCATAAGATTTATTAGATCATGTCATTTTATTTTTTATTTTTTTCATTTTTTTGGCATTCAATAAGATATTCCACCACATGTCATCATCAATATGGGACCCAAATTCTTCCCCCCAAGATGTTTTACTATATAAAGAAAGGATGTTAACAAATAGCTGATCATAATCATAGCTTATAACTTTTTTCTGTAAAGAAGATGCCTTCAGTAATATTCTTTCCAACAGGTTAATATGCAAGTCATTCTTATATGTTGGTATAGACTGGAGATAACTCCGGAGTTGTAAATAGTGAAAGAATTGTGCTCGAGGAAGATCAAATTCAGACATAAGTTGTGAAGAGGATTTGAGAGTTCCTTCTAGAAACAGGTCCTGTAATTTCTTAATTCCAACATCATTCCAGATCTTATATCCTACATCTGAACACAAGGGTGCAAAGTCAGGATTGCATACATTGGGTGCAAGTATAGAACACTGATCTATTCTAAAGTGCTTACGTACCTGATGTCAGGCTTTAAGGGTATTTCTAATAATTACATTTTCCTTCATTCCCTTCTGTGTGATTGCATTGTGTATATATGGTAAATGTGAGATACCTGACACACAACCAGTAATTTCTAAATTCAGATATGTTGAGTTGGGATAATTTTTTATTCATTCTGCAATGTATCTAATCTGAGAGGCCCAGTGACAGTACGTTATGTTGGGAAGTGCTTATTAAAACCAATAAAGATCTAAAAATTTCCATACTGCTTTATAAGGAGCCTAGAGGGAAGCTGAAAAGGAGATGCAAAGAGGTAAATCCATAAACGCATTTTGACAAAGCATACATTTCGTACAGCCAAAGGTACATGATAGCTGGTGAGGCTTGGTACATGGGAGACTGACAATGGACAAGAAAGACTTAATTAGAGCAAGCCTTGACAGTGTCTGTTGTAGATAGTGTGCGAGTGAATATACTGTTAAGAATGATCACGGTTATATAACAGGCGGTGGGAAGCCTCTAGCCACAGAAGAATCGCCCTGGCTTTTGACCAAGAAGTAGGTCTGATTTTCATGCTGTTACAGACTGCTTAACCCTCCTATTATCCTTGGGTCAATTTGACCCCAATCAATGTTCATCATTCAAAAAGTAACAGTAGAGGGAAGGTCAACTCACTGGTAGCAAGGGGTGCCAGACACAAAAACTTGGTCAACAAGTTTATGTAAATCATTTTCCTGAGGGTAAAATTTGTTAGTAATATTTGAGGACAACGGGAGGGTTAATGGTTCTGACATGTATGTAATGCAAAAGCAGTTTTAAATAAGAAACCACATATTTTAATGTTTTTGTGATTTGTGTAGTGTTCTAAAGAACTGACCTAAGTAGGGATCACACACAGTTAACTGTTGTCTTTCATTTCAGCAGCCCCCTCACTGCGTTGGATCGTCACTTCACAGAACCAACCTGTGTCAAAGTGTCTAGAACATTAGTATGAGCACACATGAAGCAGACCTACAAACAGCCTTAGCATGTAGCCTAAAGACTGCAGAGGGAGACCTGCACCATCTCAAAATGGACTACAATAACTTCTGTGTACTTTTTGTCGTATGGAGCCTATCTCCTGTCATAGTTTGTATATGTTAAGTCTGTGATGAAGCAATAACACTAAGCCTGATCTGTGTTTGTCAGTGTAACTTCATACTTTTATTGTTAGTAAGCATAATAGGCTATAATAGATATCAATGTAGAATGCATATCAGGAGGCATATGAATAAGGAATGAGTCAAATAAATATAGTAAAATATACAATTCATTCATTATAGCCTATTAGTGTGTCTATTTAGAACACATCTACATTGATATAATGTTATTTTTATGGATTTATTTTTGTCTTTTTTACTTGCTGGTCCTTTAAGACCTCAAAATGTAGGTGTTATAAGTTGCAGTACTAATTAAAGGGATATACCACTGATTTTCTGCATTTGTATATATTATCCCTCTGTCCCAGGACAGTTCATTTCCTTTTTATTCCTAATCCATGACTTGATGAAATTCCTTCTCCAGTTTTAAAATGGGATTCATTTGCAAATCATTTAGGATGAAGGTAATGTTCTCTGATAACAAACAAAACAAATAAACCTATTCAAAAGTCATAATGATGAGGTTTTTGCTCCTTAAGACTTGAAAATCGCCAGATTTAAATAATAGAATTAAAAAAAATTCTGAGGGAGCATGCCCCCGTACCTGCCTAGAAGTTCTGACTCATGACCTCAATATTTTTTGGGCCCTGCGTACGGCCCTGGCCCCAAGTCTCAAATGGGTGGTGCCCAATGCCCATTGAGTCAAGTCCTTTGAAACTTTTTGTTATTGGATAGTATCTCTGTGACATCACGTAAAACAATAGGCAACCACACTTGCAATTTTTCTTCATTTATTCTATTGCTTTGTTTGCAGAAGCTGTTCGTAAAACATTCAAAGAGGCCACAGATGACATCATCAGCACAACAATGGCCTTACATTTTAAACAGGCCCCAGCTCGCAGTGGTGGAGGGGGCCGTAGGAGGCCCAGGACACCGTTGGTGTAATTGTTCTTTTTTTTGTGTGTGTTTTTGTTTAGAGTTTCAGGATGTTTTTTTTTTTAAATGTGTAATCTTTTTAATATAAATAACAATAATTGTATTTTATTTTTGCTATTTTTTTCACGTTTAAAGACATAACCAAAAGGTTCTTTTATTTTGGTAATATTGTTTATTTGAGTTTGTGCCTTTATTTGCTTGAAATGCAGGTTTTTGTTAAGAAATTAAAAATATGTGTATTGCCCTTTCATATGTTTGTGATGGTTGGAATTTGTTTTAAAAATGGATTGATTGAGATTACAGTAGGATAGTTTGGTTAATGTTCGCGGTTGGTTAAGTGTTACTGAAACCTAGAGCAAGACCAAATGTAAATAAATTGTCATAACATACTACAACTACATCAAGGTAAGGATCACAGGTTGAATTTGGTCCCTTTTTTTACAGAACCTAATTTAACATTAAATTTTGACAAGTTTAATTTCCTTTTAATATAAGTTTGTTATGAATAATTTAATATATTGTAATTACATTACTTAAATATCTAAATTGATTACAATATCCTTATAATAGTATGTTTAATAGACGTCTATACAACTTCTAGATTATTATGTCTTGGGCTGGCTCTGGTGTGAAGTATCAAATGGTGCATATATGGGGATGCGTAAGATCAATTCTGCAGAAAGGAAAATGTGTGGAGCATAAAACAAGACATGCGAATATAAAAAATGCAAGATTAAAACAGCATGATAAAATATGTGCTTCATCATGTCATAGAAGCTTCATCAGGGTTAAAGGTTTGGTTAAAAATTGTTCACACTGTCAGCCAAGATCCAGAGCACATATAACACGCTGAATGAACACAGGCCATTTCAGTAGACTCATAGGTTGTTTAAAATTCAATCCGTCTGGACGCTTTGGCTGCTCAAACTAGATTGTGAGCGCTACTCACCGTCCAGCGTGCTTAAAGCGCTGCACAGCCTTCCTGCTCAGTAGCAGGGTGCTAATGAGGATGCCACAAGGAACATCAGTCAGTGGAAACAGATTCAGACTGTCTGCTGACACGTTGAACTATGCAACGTTACTGATATGTGTATTGTCAACACAGCAACCTATGCAAAAAGTTAGGTGATGTCTGAAAACCTGAATCCAATCTGATCGCTTGCAAATAACAGTTTAATAATGGACAGTCTGTTGTAAAGGTCTTACTTGAGGAACAAATCTGAAGAATACAGGGATACACTTTACCACACATTACCACACATTTGAATTTCCCCAGTGGTTTGAATTTCCCCAATTGACTCTTCCACTAGATGGCAGAAGGTAGTTAATTAACGTGTCTATCTACCGGCTGCTCTTCAACAACAGGATACATTATTCCTGGATTGAGGCAGCAGTGACAGTGATGGATAAATACTTGAAAAGAAAAAATACTCAATCCGAACTGGGTCCTGGAGAAAGTTCTGACCCAGATGAAGGTCCTAGTGGAAAGCAGAAGAAAGGAAAAAGCCTGAGCTCTAGACAATACAATGTGAGTGTAAGTGTAACCCTTCGCTGGCATGGTACGATTGGAAGGGGTGTGCTTGGTCACGCATGTGCACAAACGCTGTTCATGCTGCGCACGAAGCGCAACCATGTAAGCAGATTTCATACTTCGTAAATAAATTGTGAGTAAACTGACGGTACACCATCATTATTTCAGTTTAGATTTTGTGACATTTGTATTTGGTGTTGGCCCGTGGGATTTATTTATTTATTTGTAAAATATGTGCCGTTGCTCATGAAAGATTGAGACGCTGCGCTAGTGTAATGTCCCCTCTGAAGAGGGAAATGTAAATGAAGAGACAGGACACGGTTGAACCCTTTGCCAGCTTCATTACAAACGAAGCATCGGGGGCAAGTTGGACTGGGCGTATCGGTCTAAATATCGATAGTATCGATATCAAGGAAGTATTTGACACAAGAGTTTGACACTCTAATCCTAGCATCACAGCAGCATCACACAGCTGATAGTGACGCCGTTATTGAAATGCGTCGGTACTCGAAGAGAAGACAATTACACGGGACACAGGCCCACTTCTGTGGTGGAAAATTATTGATTAACATTTTCCTAATTATTTATTTAGTCATTTGTATTTTGTAATTTTTATATTTATTATTACATTGTTGCTTTTGTTTACTTACTTGCTCAACTTTACTATTACTGACTTTTACTGAATTATTATTTTCCATTGTTGTTGAACTGTTGACATTGTTTTATTTTTATTTTTGTTACATTGTTCCTTTTTCTTATTTTGCACTAATTACTTTTCCCCCCTAAAATAATCGTATGCAGTTTTGTCAATAATGCAAACCATTGTTTGAGTGAGTTATTCAATCGCCGACAATAGCCAAATTCCCAGTATTTACTTGGTATCTGATCGATACTCAAATTCCTAGTATCGCCCAGCCCTAGCGGCAAGGGCTCCCTCTTCAGGCCTGTAGGCAAACTAATCAATCACCGAAAACTCATCCTCTTAAAATCACTGTGAACTGTTATGATTTTTTTCATTTTATTTTATTTTATTTACCATTGAACATGTATTTTTAAAGCATGAACGCATATTTTCAATACCTTAAATGAGTTATGAGTTTTTAACCCTTTTTAATATAATTTTACCAATGTATTTATTAGTATTTGTTCTATTTATCCCATGTCTTTAACCATGCATGAAATCATACTGTCACACTAGGGGCTATAAAGAAGTAGGGACTGCTATTCATTGTGAATGTTTATTTACAGCATGTGCATCAGCTGTTAGTCACCTTTATTTCTGTGCTGCATCTGATGAGAAACACATACACACTAAGTATATTTTTCTTTGTATATGGCACCAGGTCAAGGAAATAATATGTCTGAATGAAAAAGGTTGCGATACGGTTTATTTGGTGAGAAGACGGATCAGAAATCCTTTGGTTATAATTGGACACACAAGCTCTGGCATGTGCCATCTACTCCCCCGGACAGAGACTCAGACTCGTTGCTTGTTAGCGAGGCTCACAGAGACAGATTTAGGCCTATGGGAGGACTTGTTTCTATGGCAGACAGCATGCTGCAGCGAGACCCTCCATCACAAACCAATGCCAGCCAAGTCTCCTTCAGTTTACACCATAGAAATTCTTCTCTGTACAAGCAATTCATGGGTTTTGATGTCAGTCATCCCATAACATAAAGTGTGTCCCCCGTATTCAAAAAAGTTCTGTGTATCATGTTGTGTGTTCTGTTCAGAGTTGCAATTACGTTTTATACGTTCCCAGTTGAAATTAATACATTTAATAATAAAGTCTTTCACTGTTTTTAGTGTTGTCTGCTCTCTTGTTGAAACGGTGATACAGTGTTGGTTACAGTCGGTCATTAGAGCTAATCTTATCAGACCCTTTGGCAGACCTCCAACCAACACTTTCTAAACTGGTTTCCAAGGCAACCCTCGACCAGCAGGACCAATTAGATCTGACAAAAGATCCCTGAGCATTAAACTGCCTGGAGATTAGAATAAAAGAAGACACATCCTCAAAACAAACACAACAAGTGAAAGGAAGAAGCTCTGATTTGTGGGTGCGTTTATATGTGTGTGTCTGTGGTTGTGGGTGGCATACACGAGCATGCACCTGTGGCCTCACTTGCGTCTCACTTGTGTCCGCTTCAGTCTATCCATTAGGGGAGGAAGATTTAATTAAACCTGCTATCTTTCCTTCCCCCTCTCCTTTCCTGTCTCTATAGGACTGCTGAGTGTCCATGTGTGTAGTTAGAGCTGCAGGCAGAAGACCAGATCAATAAGAAATAGTTTAGAGAGCCTGATGTTTCTTTTTTTTTCTGTTTTAGGACCATCACTGGAACACCGTGGCCTCTGAGCTGCACATCAATCACATGCCATGCTGTGCGTGCATGTGTGTGGTTGGGTGTGTGTGTGTGATTGATTTGATAGCCTTTGTACTTCAGTGGGGGATGTACTTTATTGAATAACTGACACCCATGATCCCTTAGTGTTTGTTGGTCATTGTGGATGTGTGTGTCAGTGATTGTGTCTCTGTGAGTTAAAATGAGTGTCACATATCAAAATCTCTGACCTTTCCTGCAAATCCTTTTAGCACACTACTGTGAGGCGAGGGAAAAGGTTTTATTCACTTTGACAATTTCCAAGGGAAAAACACAGTAACGACATATTCACTCAAAACTGACTCCAGACTGCTCAGAAAAACTGAATGGAAGGTTTACACGTCTATTTTACTATCTAATGATAAATATGGCATGCTATTCAGAAACAATCAGAGTATGCACATTATCACTGTAGCATTCATGCATATAATCATGAATACAATCATGAATTAACATCAAGTTAATCAAGAAAGTCAGATTATCAAGAGAAGAAGAGAAAAAACGTCAAGCCACTTTCTATCTCCCATGGTGGCTGAGCCTGATGTTGATGAAAGTCTATGAAAAGCCAAGTTCTTCACAGTTCGCAAAATCATAGCATATTAAGTGGCCCATCTTTCTTTGCCTGGCACCTGAGAACCCTAACAACAACAGGCTTGTGTTTGAACTCAATTGTGCATGAAGAGCTTCACTGATTTACCATCTAACTAGACTATAGTATATAGTACAACTATAGTTCCTTTCACATCGGCTCGGCTTCGATGTGAACAGGAACGCCGTGTCAACCTGCCAATTTACATGATGACGTTGATGAACCTGTCACATTCTGATTTTGTCACTGAACAGTCAGTCAGACTGTATCATTGTAGGAGCTCAAGAAATGTGAGCAGCTCAAAATCAGGGCAAAGTTTTGATCTACTCCCTCTGAAGGGCAGAACTTTTGTCCACTTTTTCAAACAAACAAATCAAATGTGTTGTTACATGACCGTTGATGAAAGCGCATAGGTTAATTAGCCCTACGCCATGTTGAAATCGCACTGTGGAATCTGTGTTTATATTCAGCTTGTATAGCGATACAGCACACCTTTTTTTATCGATCACACTGGCAAGACCGTGAGATCCGCGAGCTGTTCTGCATCCATGGAGAAGAGGAGATTTGGAGCACTTAAATGTGTAATGATGACGTTGTCGACACAGTGACGAGAGAGGGAGGAAAAAAACAGGCACGCAGCTCTCACAGCGGGAGGTCAGACCTGGGACTGCTGACAGAGTGTGAAAGCACACCACAGGCGAGTTGACTCGGATCTGAAAATCCCTCAACCCGGTATTTTTGATGTGAAAGGGGTATTTAAGGACTGTTTCTTCTTTTTATCTTCATCAAACAAACTCAAGAGAGGGCAGATTACACCATGGCGCCGATGCCCAGGTGCGAACTGCCACCTGACTGAAGAATCACCCCTGTCGTTTATTGCCATAGGTTAAAGCTAAGAACACCATTTTTGATCAGCCTGTCGCGTGCAGCTCTTCATCTAACAGCTCACTGTGGCTCCTCCTTTTAGTTCAGTTACTCCCTTTATAGTATATGGAGAGTATTTCAGTCTGAACAACATTTTGATGAGCCATGGTCATGAGCAGAACATCGATCCATCTGTTACCTATCACTGCTTATCATCTTCCGTGTGGAGAGCTGTAGCCAGGAATATAGGAGGAAGCCAGAGTACCTGGAGAAACCAGTCTTGGGGAGTAGATGCAAACACCACACAGAAAGGACCCAACTGGCCTGAATCCAGGACTTCTTTCTGTGAGGCAACAGTGCCTACCACTTCTCCACAGTGTTGGCACAGGTGCTCTATAATAATATATTTGCAGCCAAGGCCAGCACAACAACTTCTCATCAGTCAAGTGCTCACCTTGGAGTCGTGGTCTGTGAGCTCAGCATCCTTCCTGGCATCCTTCCCGCTTTTTTTCCCTTCTATTGACTACTTTGATCTATTGGTCTGTGTTTTCTGCCTAACCGAAAACAAAACGTGCCCATTTTTTCTTTTCCTGGTCTTAACGGAGTTTAGGCGTAGCCCTCTCCATGGAAACACTATCTCACATTCTTACACACACACATTTTCTCACCGTCTCTCATCTCATAATTCTGCCCTTCCCCGCTTTTTATCGCTGTACCCTCCCCCTATATGCACTCCCCCTCCCTTTAGACTCTCTCTCTCCCTTCTCCCTTCTCTCTTTCTCTCTCTCACACACACACATTAAACCTCTCCTGCTCTGGGAGCTGCTCCACTGCTAATGTTGCACCATACACTGACTGCGAGATGTTCACCCCAGCTTGTAAGGGATCTGCAGGGGAGCCGAGGTAAGGCTTTCGCGCTCTTTTTTTTTTTTTTTTTTTTTTTTACTATTGAGCAGAAACACAGCAGAGATGTTGCTGCTAGGGTTGGCTGCTAGGGTTGGCTGTTTCAGCTAACTGGGAGCCATATGACTGAGGGAAAGACCGCGTGTGTGTGTGCTTTTTGTGTGAACTCTCCAGCTGGAGCAAGGGGCTTGTGATAATTGCAGTTTAGATCTGACACTTGTGATCTGCGGCCGCACACAGTTCAGTGAATTTTAATGTCTGTTTGCTGCATTCTTCATCTACAATTCATTTTCTCCAACTTGAAGAAAATACTGCTGCCTGCGTCTATTTGAGTAGAGTGGTCGTAAGCACATTTGTGTGTGTGTGTGTGGATGCTGTGAAAGAGCCCCTGGAAGGCTGATGGCACACAAGTTGTGTTCACTGAAATGCTGCAACAGTGCTGCAATGTCTCATTATGGTGCTACGTTCTCTGATGGTTTGTGACAATGTGTTGTGTTTACGTGAGTGTGTTTTGGGGGATGGGCGGGTGGGTGAGTGGGGGGTGGGGGGGTGGCTGAAGTTAGGTTTATGAATATGTGAGTGGGTGGATAAGACACTGTATATGGGTATAAAACGCTACAGTCACACCACTTGAGGATTTTCAAGGTGAAGAAGAAATGCTTCACAGACATAAAAGCTATTCCTTGGATCACTAATATGAGAAGAAAGATATGTGCACTCGAATAATGCGTGAGATGCTAGTGTCCTGAACTGTGCGTGAGCCAACGGGTGAATGTCTTCATGCATGCATGAATTCTCTAGCCCCGTGCCAGTGGGAACTCATTCGTGTCAATGTGCAATACAGGGTGAGCGTGTGTATTATGTGCTAGCAAAAGCCCCCCTAAGGAAACGGGATCGCTACTGTATGCAGCGTCAAAGGGGGAAACGCAGGGAGATGTCATTTGAATCATGAGTCGTTTCATCCTCAGGAGGAATCGTGTGTGCACCAGATTTTACATCTTTCAAGACGTCCACTAACAGCTGAGGGTTTTCATTTAGCTTAACACGTTAAAAAAAAAGGTTGCCAGCGTGTGACAAAATGTGACGTACTTTAGCGCTATTCCTGCGGAGGCAATGGTTTTTCGCATTCCCGCTTGGCTGAGGAATGCAGGCAAAATGTGTCAAATTTAGCAATACATCGTGTCTGTGAAGAGTTAAAAATAGCAGAGGCCAAGAACTTGAAATTATTCTGTTCCCCGAGTTTGAGATTTACTGACTGACCTGAGTGGAAAATTACATTAAAAGGGGCACCATCAGCTGTTTACGTTGACAAATTAACTCCTGGTATTAGCATATTGGCTTAGTTTAGCAAATTTCGAAGTTTGCGTCACATTTGGATCGCAAACTATGCAACTTTTCAAGCGACATGGAATATGTTCCTTCCACCTTATGCTTCCAGACCATCCAGACTTACGCAGTCTGGTTTAGTGTGAGCAGAAGCTTATCACAGCTGGGGCTAGTTAACAAACTTAACACTTGATACAGCCGATGTTCTGACTGCAGTAGCCTGCTCTGTTTACTCTGCAAAGGTTATGGCAGGTCGCTTTGAGAAAAAAACTCTTTGGTTGAAACAGGTTTGTGAAACAATTTTTAACCTTAAATATTCTGTTAATGATCATGTTGCCTCCTCAGGCTGCAATTATCTTTCCCTAAAACACATGCACATAGATGTGCATTCATGTAATTCCAGGGAGGCAGTTGGATTGACCAGAGAATGTCCTGTTTGCTCACAGAGACGAGCAGTATATTTATTCGTGCCATTTTTGCACACGTGATGAGCCATCCTTCAGCTGGGACCCTCCATGTATGAATGCTCGGTGATTGCTGACTTTGAGGCGTTGACCACAAAGGCAAAAAGAGAGTCTTGACGCAGCAGTCCCGGCACAAAGGTTTGACAAATCACGCTTCTGCAGTGTGAAGTGGACGACTGGTGCTCTGCGTGCTGTCTGCTGCAGATTCCAGTTCAAAGTAGATGTCTGTTAATCTGTACCTCACAGGTGGAGGGAATGTCACATTCCAGACATTCGAATGCAAAAGTTGTCGATGCATATGTTGCATTCTTTCGAACATACCTTCACAGATAGGCCTTCATGTGTGTTACTTTCTTTTATCCTACTGTGAATTATTGTAGCATTTAATTTTCTCTGTTACGCTTTTTACTCCACTGGATTCTTCTTCTTTCTTTTCCCCACTGTTCGGCTTTGTGCTCTATCTCATCTCGTTTGACCCCATTGCGCCTTGAGTACTCCACTTGAGAAATGAAAAGTCAAATAGCTCTCAAAGACATGTGCCATCCTATATCATTTCGTCCCCTCCTCCCGCTTCTGGTTATTATCAACCTTTCATTAATCCCTCCATCTGTCGTCACTTCTCACTTCCTCGTCTTCCCACGCTTAACCTCCTCTGCCTTCCCCCGCCACATCCATTTATTCCATTCAGTCGATTTCATTTTTTTCTGATCTTTACTCACCCGTCCTAACTTTGATACAGTTATGATCAACTTCCGCAGTCAGTTTCCATTTCACGCACTCTCCTTAAGTGCAAACTGAGATGCTGTGCGGAAATTTCCATGTTCTCAGAGTTAGACCAGATCGCGGTTGTGTTTGCGGGGTCTTCGCACCGCTCTTCATAGCCCGCCAGAGCTGCACTGAAGGGGAAGTACATGAATTAAATGGATGCTTTTCTCAGATCAATGGAAGAGTGAACAACGGGGGAGAGAAGGGATGAGGGCATGGCGGAAGGCGTGGGTGGAGAAGGTGCAGTGTGTGTGTGCGCCCACATGTCACAGCTTGTTAATTTGAGTACATGAATGTGCACATGTGTCACCATGTGTGAGAGTACGTCTTTGTGCATGAGCCCATGCAGGGCTGTGGTTGTCTGTTATTGTCTGTATGTATATGTACATTCATTTCTATGCGTGTGTGTGCGTGCGTGTGTGATCTGGAAGAGTGGGCGCATGGGTGGGCTCGCTGTCACTTTCACTAAAATCCACTAACAGAGTCAGGAAAGAGGGAGAAGTAAGAAAATAAAAATAGATTGCGAGCAAGATGAAGGTTTAGTGAACAGTGATGGATTGAGGATTGTGAAAGATGAGGAACTGGAAGACACAAGGAAGAGGTTAACAGAAACTTAATACAAGCAACAGGAAGAAAAACTATTTATCTATAGAGAATAAAGTTATAGTATATTATATATAGTTGTACTCTTTGCAGCTCCTGCTGACATAGATATGGGGGGTGATGGCTTCATCATCTAATGAACAAGGTAATTCATCTTTTCCTCAATTAATTTGATGTGAAAGTAAAGCGACAGCTCAAGAACAGACCTGCATGCATGTAATACGGACACAACTTAAAGATTCCCACTTATATTTCTATGCACTATTGTACGCTATTCTATTGACATTCCATAGGCCACTACTGTCATTTCTAATTATAATTTCAAAGCGGTAGTTTCTCATATTTTCAGATGCATAACATGGGATCCATGTCCCTTTCTTGTTTACTATTTATAATGCATCAAATTTCCCAACAATGCATGATGTGATTTAGGTTATAAGCTTTAAAGACTCTGAGTTGTATTTTATCGGAAAATGTTTCAACTTTCCACTGCTGTTTGTTCAACTGCAGCAAACACTATATCAGCTTAGCAAAACACCGGACACTAAAGTGACCAACTCCGCAGTCAGAGAAGAATCATGCTCACTGAGGAGGTCAAATAAAAACAATTGTAATATAGCATGATGCAAGAAGATAGAGTATTCCTTCATGTGAACAAGCAACAAGAGCAGGGTAGTAGCGTCGAGTAAGCAGATCCAATTTCAGTGATGACTAAGGTGACTCATTCAGTGGGATAATTACAAAGGGTAAACACTGAACTACCAGAATCGCAATCACTGTTGCAATTTGCATTGAATGTCATAGACTCAAGAATAACTGTTACAGAAGCAAGTGCAAGTCCTCCCACCACCCAATCAGATCACACTGTAGAGCCTGGAGTTAAAAACACTGCCTTAATTTGAGAGTACAACAAAACAGAGAGTATAACATCGCAGTACTCAAAGCAACATTCAGAGGCTTGAGGATAAAATGCCTACAAAAAAAATCAGCGACAGTCACTAACGGCTAGCCAGACACTGTGATGAACAATGCGTGGAAATGTGGAAGAAAGAATCCCTTGATTCCCGCCTTGGGCTTTTTCTGTTTTCCAATTTAGTAGGAATAATGCAAAATGAATATCTGGTTTGAACTTTCTCAGGTGATAATGTTTTCTCAGTGAACAAGAATACCCTCATCCTTTCTTTACCTTCTCTTTTTTCAGTAACAGGGGTCACAGAGTGGCTAATGGCATGCTGCAGCATTTTTAGCCTGCATGTGGTCAGCATCAATGTATTTGGTGGCATTGCTGTTGCCCTGCCGTCAGCCCTTGACACCCTTTTATGAAAAGCTACCCCATTGCTACAAGGGAAAAAAGTGTTGTCCTCTTTCTGTTACACACATCCACTGTGTGAAACATTTATTATCTCAGAGGATTCCGCAGCCCGTGGAGCTAATCTATATGTTAATGGCCTCAATATTTTATAGTCATAACAACATTTTCTTCAGAGGTTAAATATTAGTTGATTATTTCTAATTACATCCAGCCTCCTTCTTCTTGTTTCATGGATTACCCTCTGTCACCCATGTAGACTAAACATCTCACCATAGCCCTTCTAGCTTCCACAAAGGCTTTGCAAAATTTAGTATTTTTATGGAATAACATGTTTTTACACTATAACTGTTAAAGTTGCTTAATTTATGAAAAGTTCAGAAATGACCAGCTTACCGGAGCAACCAAATTCTGACTTTCCTCAAAACATTTGCATTATATCCTTCCATCTGTGAAAATGGAAAGACCTAATGAGTTACGCACAATGGCATGACGCACGAGATTTTGTTAGAAAAAAATCACCGCATGTACAGAGAAATGCACATGAAAGGTGTCTTTGTGTATTTTGTGTGCGTTTTCCTCTGTGGGTGTATATCTGTTGGATTATTTCTCTTTTGCCACATTCAGGGGAGCAGATGGATGAGATTCTGTTGTGTGCATGTTGTGCTATCTAACAAGTAAACAGAAATCTGGTCATGAATGTTTAATTAATATTCGCAATTTAAACGTGTGATTAGCACGAAGTGTGTTCATGAACTGCATCATGAAATTGCCATTTAAATTGATTTAAACTAACTCCAACTTTATAAAGACATCTGGAGACCCACTTTGAAGTCGCCGGTACAGCTGGGCTGGATGTGTGCAGGCAGCATTAAGAGAAATGGCCAGAAGCTTTTGGAAAGTTGCTCAATAGTCAGGTTTGGTCCGTCTGTTCTGTGTGGGCTCTATTTGTATCCGTGTGCTTGTTACAGCTGATGGTGATGGATGTGGATGAGGAGCCATTAAACCAGCAGCTTCGTCTCCAAATCAGCAACCCTCCTGGAAAACCTCATATGACTAAGTAAGCTATTAGGCACAGAAGAGACCGAGGTGTGGAGGGAGGAAGGGAGAGATAGATGAAGAAAAAGAGAAAGGTCTCTCACATCTGTCTGAGTGTATATCACCCCCCTGGGAATCCATCTAATGACTAAATACCTTATTACATGGTGGGAAGAGAGATGGAAGCAGGGAGAGGCGGCATGGAAGGAACAGAAGTAATAAAGATGGAAACATCCTGTCTCTTGAGGAGCCTCACTGCGTCTGGTTGACAGGAAGAAAGTTATTGGAGGAGAGACGAGCGGCTAAAATGAAAAACAAAACTAGATTGATGAAAATGTTGGGAAGAAAGTGAATTAATGTCTATTTCTTTACGAGACATAAATATGTAAGTGAGGCCGCAGTGCATCAATTTCACAGACACTGGGCCGCTATGCTTGTTCATTTTGCACAGTGTGCCATTTGCTTAAAAGAGGAGCAAACTTCAAAACAGTGCAACACTTTGTTTCCTGAGTATTTATGAGCCATAAGACACTTGTACCTACATTCTGGTTATTTTGGCTGCATGTGATAAAAGTTTGAACTGTCAAGGTCAGAAACGTGTTTCACATTTAAACAACACAATGTCTTTACAGATAAAATATTATAGCAACCCTGAATCAGTGGCAAAGGCGACCCACTCATGAGTAAATTAACAGCAGGCTTAGTTGGCATTACCACATTGCACTGCATGTTTGATTTCTGATGGTGAACTGAAGTTGCAGTACCACCAGTAACCGCTAGATGGTTGTGCTTTTCCAGTTCTTCAGTGTTGGGTGTAAAGACAACTACTTTAGTATTAATGGAAAATAAGCAGACTCCTCATAATCTCATTCTGTACATCACAGACAGTTCATTTTCAAGAAACCCAGAATATTGAGCAGTGGATGGTGTGTCCAAAAAAAAAAAAAAATTGAACTTACTAAGAATACTAAGACTCACACACTCTGACACACTCACACTCTCTCACTCAGACATAACATCAAAACCTCAGACAGGAGAAGTAAATAACATTGACTGTCTGTGTATGCACAGCTCAAAAAGATTTAAGGATTTTAATCAGAGTATAGCTTCAACTGAATTAAACTGGGATATTGATCTGGTCAGCTACGTAACAGAGGGGATAATTAACAGCACGTACACTAGAGAGCAATAATGAGACTTTGTGCAAGGAGGAACGGGATGAGCACTGCCAGGCCTGTACAAAATAAAAAGCAGGATTAGCTAAGGCCAGAATTGGTAGGTCTGCCAGTTGTACCCTGTCTTTTTCACAGATGAGAGCAGGTTCACTCATCTAAAACTTGTGTCAGAAGTGAAAGGGTCAGGAAAAACCGTGGCTGCAAAGAAATTTCAGAAAGATGGACAAGCCTGCTGCATCAGTTTTTCACTATGATTCTTGGGGTGTCTTTGAATCCAGCCCTCGGACCTTCAGTCCATATCAGTCAAGATTGTTCCCCACTGAGACCTGATGTGCTTTCAAAGTGGTCCAATGAAACTGATTAGGGACGGAGCAAGCAAACTGCAAACAAGGTAGGAGAGTTAACAAGACACAGATGAGGAACAAGATTGAGGAGTCAAACAATCACAAAAGGTTGAAAAGCCACAAGAAAAATAACAAATGACACACAAATGAAGAGCTTTCCAAAACAGGAAGGTCTTTCTTTTCTATTGCAGAGAGGTCTTCATCACTAACTGGCTGCTGCATAGAGTGAAAAGAAAAAAGAAAAAAAAAACAGGTTACAGGTTATGATGAAACCATATTGTACAATGGAGCACTTTCAAATTGCATTGCAGTATCTGTGGTAAACAATAAATAAATAAATAAATAAATAAATGCAGCCATATTCAAATCACCTCAAAATGGCAGCACTTTTCCTAGACATGGGATGGACTATAGAGTCAGTCTAACACTGGGGTAGAATGTGGTAAAAGAATAAATAAATAAATTGTTACAGATCTCACAAATCCTCAGTGAATGTCTTTGTTTTGTAGTTTATGACTTTAATGAGCAGAACATTTAATCTCTATCAATTTAAAGGATTAATGAGGATTTAACAGCGTGTTATTATGGAGGAGTTTGCAAGCGGTGAATACAACAACAAAATTAAAGAGATAACGCAATAGAAACCCTGCTACAGTTCATGCCTCAGTGAACTTTAAAGTGTCTGAAACTGAGTCTCCTGAAGGACTGTGAAAACAAACATAATAGCAGCACCTTTTTCATACGATGTTTAGTCACGCCTAGAATTTGCTTTTGCCCAAATTTTTGCCGCCCTCTGCGTTTCTCACATCTCTCTCACACCCACACATTTGTCCACCTTTGTGAGTGTGAAAACACAGACTCTTATTGCTGATCGCACATACATAGCTGCTCAGAGTCAGAGTTGTTTAATCAGCATCACCACGCCAACCGAAAGGTGCTAGGAAGAAGGGCGTTACCTGTGCTAGTATGCAGTTGTGACATCTGATGCTGATTAGGGCCATTTCTGAAATTACAGATGACACAGTTGCCATAGGGATGCAAACTCTGTAATTACACCGATGGTATCGCCGTGCGTAATGCCACCTTCAAATGGAAGATATGAGCTTGTGGTTGTGACGTGGGAAGCTGTGTACACAAAGCTTTCGAGCTCAAGTGGTGATATCGGCTGTAAGTTGTGAGGACTGCCACTGCTTGGCCACTGTTGCCATCTAAAAGCCACACACTGAGTGTCAGCCTTTGACAACACAAAGGCATAATGAAAAGGTTACTGTAAATATCAGCATCTTCCCCATTCTCATGGTAAAATGAAGAACTCCCTGTGACTTCCCATCACTTATCATCCACCATCACCATTTCATCACCAGCTGCTTGAGCGTTAAAATTATCATGTGAATCAAAAGACTCTGCGGTGACCTGGAGACACCGCCCAACGGGTGGCTGCGAGGTGATGTCATCCGACCCACTTATCGACATCGGTGGTTGCACAAGATGTGTCGGTGGTGTGAATGCAAGTTTCACATTTTAAGACAAAGTCGTGTGCAGCACTTGAAGCAGCGGGGAGACATGGGGACGGGAGGAATTTTCACACTTCACAGTGTTGCCGCACAAAAGAACAGAAAACCAGCTCAGGGACGGTCTTTGTAAATGCGAGGAGAAGAGGATGCAAATGAACGTGAGACGACTTCATGGCGTCGGAGAATCCTGATATCCTGTGATATCAAAGCCGGAGCCAAACAGCTGCTGTCGCTGAAAACATGTAGTAACAATACAGTATATAGCCCTCAGAGCAATCACCACTGACATTACAGAAAATGGGCTTTGCACACAAGTTGAGAAATTTGTTACTATGATGATCACTGCAGTCAGCTGTGAATATTTCTGTGATTAATCTAGTGATTATATGGGAAACTATGATACTTGTAAAATTAACTGGAGATCAGCATGTTCTTCGTGTTGCTTCTTTCTGGCGTCCACCAGTTTTTGTACCTATTTTGTTTTTGTTTTTATCCACTGGATCAGGATCTGCCACTGTCTACTGTTAGGTGGAGGCAGCAGATAGCACGGAGGTGCGGACTCATGGATAGAGAAGCAGCTTAGGGACCAAGAGGTCATGGCTTCAGTCTTCACGTCTGAGGTACCTTAGGCAAGCATCCCCCACCAACTGCTCCGGGGGCACTTTAGCATGGATGAGTTAAACAGAGTGAACAGACAGACAGAGTGATCTTTATTATATCCCATTCTCTGTCATCTCTAATCGTGATAACTAACTACTGCTGTGCAGGCACACACACACACACACACCACATTATGCCAGCAGAGAGTTTTATTGCTTTTAATCATCTCAGTCTCACCATGGTAGAGATGTGCACAAACAGCACATCCATACATCCTCTCATCAGCCACAAAGACAAACTAAAGGCCTGTCGATAACTGAGAATTTAATTAATTTTGACGGTAATCATATTCACAACCTTTAGAAGTGTTCACTCAATTTTTTTTGGTATGACTGGGGCCTTTAAAGCGTCTGTAAATTAAGACAGCAAAGCATGCTGGTGCAGGGGTTAAACTGAAACCAAGAGACGTCTTGTAGTTTCATAAAAGCACATTGACTCTGACTATATGAATCTCGGTGGGTGGGTGACACCTTTCTCTGAGCAGTATGTAGGTCTCAGTGTCACTGTTTCTGTAAGCAGTTGGAGGACCGCGGGGGCGCCACAGAAAGACAGACATCCATACCTACGGCCAACTTCAAATCACCAATTCACCAAGTCCCCACGAGCGTGTCTTTGGATGGTGGGAGGAAGACACATGGAGAACATATAAACTCCACACAGAGAGGCCCCATCTGTCAATAGATTCAAACCCAGACTTTTTTTTTTTTTTTAAGTGCTAACCAACACCCCACTGTGCCGCCCACTGTTGTCATGAGACACATTACATTCAAATGAACTTTGATGTTGCCTTATTACTTATTTGCCAAAAAGTGAAATTATTGCCTCAAATGAGACATGAATGTTGTATTTATACTGGGATTCGTCAGTGTTCTGCAGGTGGTGTTGATTGGTGCCATATCTGTGTGGGCAGGTGGCAAATATAGCCACGCAGGCGTTTCACCAGCTTTGGGATTGACTTTTCTGACTCTTTCCTAACCCCATCTGTGATTTAAGTTTGTTGCTGTACGCGGTGGCTACAACTTTTACTGCCTTTGCGATTCTAGAGCCGCAACACAGACCCAGTTTACGCAGAGCTGCTAATTTCTATATATAAATCCAAGGAGTAGCAGCAACTTTAGACAAATGACTTGAGAATTTGCTCAGTGAATCTGTGGACCCTACCTGTTAAAAATAGATAACGCGACTCGTTGAGCAGCTCATTATCCTTACTAAGCAGCTCCTGCTTGACAAGTGGAATACAAATTTACCAGCATGGTGAAAAAGGCTCGAAAAACAATGGAACGACCTTTGCAGGCTGCAGGGCACAGAAATTGGCAGAATGTCACACCTCTGTCGAAAAATAGTAAATCCGAGCAGTCCATCCATCCGTTATCGGTGACCAATTACCTTGTAGAGGGTGGACTGGCGTCGGTCCCAGCTGACACTGGGTGGGAGGAAAGGCTAGACAGATCACCAGAAAAATAAATCAATCGACAAATCTATGATTGAAAATAAAAACATAAAATGAAAATTCACATTTTGTTATTTTATTTTATTTTTGTTTAGTTTTTCATTTAGTTTATTTAAGTCCATTAGTTGCTCCATCGTATGTGTGGGTGTGTGTGTGTGTGTCCCAATGAGGTTGCTTTAGGCCAAGCTGTCTTGCAAACTGTGAGAAAAGTTAAGTCTGAAAGTGAGAGCTGTCAAAGCTGGAGTGATGAGGAAGGGCGTCAGGAAGGACACTCCCTTTCGCAAACTTTCTATCTATAAACTGCAGTCTAGCCGCACAGCTGTTTGGCTCCTCCTTTCCCCTTTAATAGAGTATAATACAGCGTACGGTGTAACCCCATTAATCCAGTCTAATTCAACTGCTGAGCAACTGGCATATTTTCCATCCTACACCAAGTGTACTTTTAATAAATGACAAATGGAGCTGAAGTGCTAATACAAGAATAGAAGAAGTAATACAAGGATAATAACTGTCATAAAAAAAACTTTTTATATCTGATCTTATTTATAATGCATGCATAAGCCCAGCTATAAATGCACTGTGCTGTAGCTTTGCACTTTATGGCATTTTTGCATGTGTGATTGTGGACAACAAATGACCACTGTTAAGGCGTACTCACCAGGGTGCACACACGGTGCAGGAAATGACCACATTTCCTGGAGGACGGCATGTGGTCAGACCACAGTAGGAGCCCTAACTCTGCGGTATCTATAGCTCATTGTGTGCGCGTGTGTGGGAAACAAACACAGAGAGTCAGATGGAAGATTGTGGCCCCTCCTCACGATGCTCCTCCCCTTGATGAATTGTGTATACCTGTATGTGTCAGTGTGTCAGATTGTGTGTGTGCGGTTTAAAAGCCTGTGAAAGCCAACGGGTGAGCAGCGTTGCGGGAAAGTGGTTGACTCGTCAAGTGGCAAAGTGGAAAACGACAGCTTTGGAGGGGCAGGTGGGAAGAAAAGAAGAAAAGGGAGAGGGAGAGAGAGAAAAGAAAGCAAATAGAGAGGAGACCAGAGAGGCAGGGAGGGTCAACTGGAGGCAGGGGAAGTGCAAGTATACAGAATATATATAGAGAGTGGGAGAAAGAGACTGACAGCAGAGCATACATTTCCCAAAGGAGAGAGGCTGAGAGCGAAAAAGACTGCTGAGAAGTTCAGACTGACAAAATGCTGAGGAGGAGGAGAAGTGTGTCATTTGGTGGATTTGGATGGTATGTTTCATTTTTATTGGATGCTAACGTTTCTGTGTGATAGTTTGCATTGTATATCTGTGAATGCCCAAGTTTGTGCACATTACGATTATACTTGAGCAGTGCACTTTTCTTTAAAATGTGCTAAAATGTTGCGTTATGTTACACCGTCAAGGGTGTGGGTGGTGCAGACAAGTACACATATTTTCATGAAAAGGAAGGATGGGTGGAGGACTCAGGCTGCTCCTCCGCGTTACACCTCAAACACTTCGTCCTCTGTGTTTGCTTGAGAATGCACCGTTTCACTCTGTGCTGTCCCCGTTTGTTCATTACAATCAACAGGCTGCTTTGTCTCTGCCTGCTGTCTGTCGTTGTTGCTGCTGTTGTTGTTGTTGTTGTTGTTGTCCTGGTAAGGGACAGCAGACACGGCTCTTGCCGGTCATGTTCTCCAGCTCTATTGACCGAGAAGAGTTCCCATGATGCAGTGCCCAGGAAGCTGCCAGGGAGCCCATTTAGCGGCGAATGCCCTGACACACTCGGGTGGAGTGTTTTTGTGTCGACCCCCTCGTTGGTTGCCGTTCTGACAGTGAAGCGCCGCTCCAGAGCACTTAACCTTCCCAGCTGGGCTGAGGCAGCGTATCCTTCCAGACAGACTGAAAGGACCCGTAACACACAGAGCTGAGAAACAGAACATTACATGTAACTATTGTGCAACACAACCTTCAACAAAGTAGAGCAAGTGGATAGTTTGAAGAAAAACTGGTTAAACTGAAGAGGAACAACTTCACAAAGTTCTACAAAAGACCGGCTTTGCAAATTTATTGTTACACAATTTATTGGTCGTGTTTGAGAGAAATTGAAAAATTAGAAGGAAAATTATAGCTGCTCGGACTAAAAGTTAGGCTTTATCAGCCTGTTCCTCATTAGTCCTCCGGCCTTGTCGAAGTAGGCAATACTAAAAGCTCATCGGTATGTCTCAAAGGCTGAAAAGTGATTGATCCTCCGCAGCTTTAGAGCAACATAATTAGGGGCTGTCAGTTACAATCTAAAAACACACAAATTCTGTCCTCTCAGACTTTGACAAGTCATTTGGACAAAAGGTGCAAACTCTGGTGCAACTGCTGTACACTTTCTAAGAGCAAAAAAACAACTTGAGCAGTCTCAGATTGGGAGGTTGCAAGGCGTTAACCTTCGCTATAATTATCAGCCTGCTATGAATCTGCACATGCATGTTTTTTGGTTCTCACATGTGCAGATATGAATGCACGGATGGCTAAGTCGGATGACAAACCGTTTGCGCATCTACAGATACATGAGTGGACTGAAAACCAAACGCACACAGAACAGGAAAGGAAAAAGGCCAGTTGGAAAATACAGTTTATCCCAAACAGCCTCTCTGTGAATTACAAACATGTCCACTTCACAAAAGCACACTGTGGTGAATTTACACACAGTAGTAGTAGCTCCTTCATCTCTAAAATGTGTAAAATGACAGTAAGACGTGTGTGATGATGACTCAGCCACAATGTGGGTGGTGTATCTTTTCAGCTGCTTGGAGATAAATCCCGTGAGAGCGCAGGCTTGGGCTCCATTATGCTTCAGAAGAGGCGAGCTAATTTGTCGCGGTGCAAGATCAGATACTAAGTGTCAACACAGCAGAGCGGCAGCATATGACGGATAAGCTGTGAAAACGTTTCGTTTGTTCTGCACCATTTCTGTTGGCCGAGAAACTGCAGTAGGACGTGTCGCAGCGTTAGGAAATTCACTCCCCGTTGCTAAATATAAACTTATTGTCCAGACATTTGAATATCTGGTTCGTTTCAGGACATCTTATCTCTACTCAGCATTCGCTCCTGTTGTCGCTGCTGCTGCTGCTATGCGGCGCTGTTTGTTAACATAAACACCTGGAAAACATTCAAATTATATTTAAAGCGCTCTAGTTGGATCCTGGTGTGGTAAAAAAATGGTATGTTTGTCCACAGTGTCATTCCGATGTGAGCGTTGTTGTATATCTGTGAAACTGATCGGACACTGTGTAAAGCAACTACTGAATATGCGCAGACATACTTTCTGTGACGGATATTACTGTTGCCAGTAAACAGCAACTGAACTTAAAAGTCCTGAATGTTGAGCGCTCCGATATCCCGTGTTTATTGTGTGCACAGTACGTGGTGAAGCATGAATGAACACTGAGACCTCTCGTAACCGGTCTGAGCGGCTTGCATGGAAGCGGGCTTGTTAAATGAAGCCGTCTGTCGCAGAGCGTGCTCTGCAGCCTGATTTACACCGACACCCATCTGACCTGTACATGAGCTGAGCTTCGGGCTACGAGAATTAGAGCACTGAGGTTTGGCCTTAGCCTGATTGCTGCCCAGCGCTTGCAATTAACGCGGGTTCGTGCTGTATGCAAGGAGGAAAATTAGCCACATTTTAATCCGCACACATCTGCCCTCCCCCCGGGGGACTTGATCTGCTAGTCCCCCAGTGTTTACGGATGTCTGCAATTAATGTTAAATAAGCTCACGAAGAGGAGAATTTAATTGCTGCTTAGTGATATGTGTACCAGAGGCATGATCGATAACATTTCCCTCTCTTTCTTTCTCTTCATCTCTCCCTCTCTGCCTTTTCACCTGCTTCTCCGCCAGGATCGACAAGTCCACTTTGTCTGCACTGAAAGCCCGGTAAGTTGGTCCTCTAATCCTGCCTTTGTGAAACTCGTTTTCCTGTAAAAATTGTCAGATAATCTCAATGTCCAGTTGGTAATCTAACCTTTGCTTGTCAAGTACCAATACATGATGTGTGTAGAGAATCTGAAGAAAGCAGTGACGTACGACTGCAGCTTTGACCACATCACTCTCAGCTTTGAACCCCCCTTTCTCCGCTTGTTTTCCATCAAGCTAATTGATTCAGACCGAACCGCAACAATCAATCCGCTGGATATGTTACTGGAGCAGCACACAAATGAAGACATCTAGAAATCAATGCACACCTCCTACTCACATGTCACTCAAGGCACGTCTTCAGCTCAAATGATAAACGACGTGTGTTTGTTTAGCGTTTTAACAGCATCTTGACTAGCGTTTCATTACATCAAACTAGTACCTGTTGGCAGGAAAAAAAAAAAAAAAAAAGGTCTGCTTTTTACTGCCTCAGTAAAGGTGTTCTGTGTAGTTGCTGTGGCTGCACTGGTAGGGGAGCAACCACCACAATGCAGCAGTTTTCACATGAACCCCCTGCTTTCTCTAAATCCTCTGCTCTGGCGTGGGCTCATTGTAACACGGTTGCTAATGGACAAATTGCCGTGGGAGTTCTGTGCCCCAGGTTTTTCTCCCAGGCTACACTCAGCCTTCCCTTGTGCTGTGAATGGTGATGTTTCTTGGCTCTGTTTTACGTACTGTGGGTTGTGGTAAGAGGTAGGAATACAACCTTTGTTATATTTTTATGCAGTTAAAGTGCAGTAAAATTCCCATTTTTAAATTTTAAATCTTTACATTATGTGGATTTGCAGGTCACATGAACATGTATGAGCTAATAATAGATGATAACCATATCCTCTTTTGTTTGGTTGGAGAATTTAAGACTGTTTCCAAACCTAATCCATTCCCATGTGGGCTTTCCGTGCAGCCTATTTTCTGCTCTGAGAAGCTGAAGGTTGGCGCTGTGAGAAACAATGGGGCATCATTTGAGACAGTCTGCAAAAACATTTATTGCGAGAGCTTGAAAGCACGGTGATTCACCGGCTGCCGTCATCGCAGCAAGAAGCTCTTAGGTCGACTCAGGGCATTCTGTGTTTCTCTCCAGGATGTTCTCGTTTCCTCTCGGCGGGTGTTGTGCTGTGGCAGCCCACTGCCCTGAAATTGTGAGAATGGGTCAAATTATCCCACAGAGTTATCAAGTCTAATGCAGCTTACTGAAATTGCATAACAATCTCACAAAATGGATTTAATCCCCAATCGCCTCTGGGCCCGTCAGAATACACTGATCACAGCTCTGACCACTTCCTTTGCATCATTTACTGGATATACGTCATTATGCCGATGGATGTATGATCTCTTGTTAATTAACAAGAAACAAATAGCCGTTGTGATGCCGACAGGTCTGGATTTTGAGTCGGTCTGGATTCTAATTTGCAAGATGAGAGAAACTGTCTAAAATGAAAATCACATTTGGGGTTTCTTGCACTCCGTGTAATTAATTCTGGGTAGGGGTGGAAAGCTAATTCCGCTTGCACAGTTGCGCGACTCCTTCATGTGAAGTTCTTTGAGGATATTATGTGCGAGCAGCCCCTCTTTGTTTAAACAAACCGCTGGCAACCCTTGCGGAGGAGGTTGCCGTGGTGATAAGAGGTGAAGAGGCTTCTGTGTGTGTGTGTGTGTGTGTGTGTGTGTGTGTGTGTGTGTGTGTGTGTGTGCGTGTGTGCGTGTGTGTGTGTGTGTGTGTGCGTGTGTGTGCGTGTGTGTGTGTGTGTGTGTTTATATTAACTCTGCCTGTATCTACACCTCAAACTCACAAACTCCACTGTCTTGAAGCATATAGTCCCCTAGACAAAGAACAGGCACACACCTCTACGTTTAGGTCATTTTAGTCAGTCTGTTTATTTTCTTGCTTTTCTTTTTATTGTATTTCTGTTAAATCATCCCACTCACACATTCATCTCTATCGATCCATCGCCTCGCTGGCCGGACTTGCAATTATAGGGCAACCTGTTGCAACTCTTTGCGCAACTCTTGACTCTATTTATGGGTTGCTTTATTACGAATCAAATTTGAAACACGGAGTCTCTTTAGATGAGGAAAATGAGTCGATTGATACGATTTAGCTGCACGTCAGTGGCAATGTGTCAACAAATGCACTGCAAAAAATAAAAATAAATTGAAAAAAAGACTAAATAAAAATAGATTTCAGCCGATTCTTCTGCAATAATGTGTTTTACTCTGCTCTTGTTGGCCTGGTGTGTCATTTAAATGCACAAAATGCATATGAATATACGAGCAAGTGGAATGAAGTGATTTTGTGATCTGTGTGTGTGTGTAATTTCTTCTGGTGGTGTACGTCAAGTTCACTGTATTTAAGGCAATGACAAGAGTCACCCACAGACATCACTTTTTGGCACTGTGACACATATGACTTTGATAAAGGAACTAGCCTAGAAATATGGTTTACATGGAAGGCATGTAAACATAGTCTTATTGCAATCCAACCAACAAATTAAGATTTTCAGATGTATTTTGAGTGTGTGATCTAATAGGGTGCTTAGCTTGGCTGCTGCCTCTTCTATTGGTAAAAGTCAAGGAAAAAGTCAAACTCTTTAATAATTTAGAACGAGAGACACTAAAAAATGCAGGTGTGGGACTGAATTCTGCAGCAATAGAACCCTGGGCAGCGCAGATTTGTAGTCGGCAGTGTTTCACAGAGACGCGCAGACGCAAACGGAGGTGCAGCATGTAAATTAGGACTCGTCTGTCACTGGTGCACACAAACAGATGCACGCGTTAAGCGCGTCTCTCGATTCCTGGCTGACCAGGTGTCATTAGAACGTCTGCCCTGGAGTGGCTCTGAATATGAATGAGTGAGTCGTGACTCCTGCTTGAGCTGAATAGCACCAACCTGTGAGTATGTGCATGAATGCGCGTTTGATCCGGTGTTAGATGTAAGAAACCAGCGCAGAGACAGAGAGGAATAGAGATGATGCAAGGAGTGATGTGACAGATGCACATATGTATACACACACACACACACACACACACACATAAACATATATGTCCATATCATTTCTAGCTGGTAACATTTTCTTTTCCACTGTATTCATCGTTCAGCCCCACATACTCTATATAGGTGTGTCAGGCTTTTTTTTTTTCAAATAAACTCACAGTTGTTCATATTCCACATGATCAACTTCCACGTGATTCTACTGACTCATTACTTTGTAGTTGGCCTGCTAATCTCCTGTAATGAAAAATGCACAAGGAGGAACTCCTAGTAAAATACAGCCCTAAGAGAAGAGGACAGAGGGAGGGGGAAAGCAAAGGTGAGAAAGGGGCAGTGGAAAGCCTTAGGAACAAAAACACCAGGTGGACGGCTCACTTCAAAGTTTTGCAAGTGAGGGGCAGCAGGTGTGAGGGTTTCATTTTGTTCTCTTCTCCCTTTTCTTTGTGTCCTGGTTCACGGTGTGCTTTTTACTCCCCCTTCTCCTCCTGCCTACCCTCTCCTCCGTCATTAACCCCCGCCGTCCCTCTGCCTCTCCTCCTCCTCCTCCTCCTCCTCCTCCTCTGCCCACGGTCACTACAAAGGGATCTCTCCGCCTTCACCCGTACGCACAGTATCTCATTAATAATTGCATAATAAATCCCGTGTGTCCGTGTAGCCCGAGTGTGTGTGTGTGAGTGTGCGCGCGTGTGTCAGCAAACACATGCATGTGTTTTGTCTTGAAGTGGTGGTGAGGGCGAGTGAATATTCCAAGTGGAAGAACAGGGGCAGTAGAGGAGAGAGAGGACGAGAGGGGGCAAGGTTGCACCTGATCTGCTTCTTGATACTGTGTGACGATGCCGCGCAAACTGTGGTGAGTAAATATTATCTTCTAGGCGCGTGTCAGGATTTCTGTCATTGGAGTTTTAAACATCTAACGTCATTTCATGTAATTAACTTGCTCAGCTGTGGATGCATGGAAACTTTGTTGGCTTTTCATTACACTGCATGGAAGATTTCATTTTACACCGTTTATAATTTAATAATAATATGTTTAATATATTGTTTGGAAAATCTATGCCTCATCATTATGTGAGTTCATATGTAAGGTGGATTATTGATCATCTGAGTCATTATATTATAGAGTTTAGTATTATAATAGATGATGCGCTGATGGATAGGGTGGCTAAATTTATGTGTAAGTTCAATGAAGATACCTATAATGACCATAAGAAGACCATATCACTCTCTTGCTGTTATTATATCTAAATTGAGAGGAGAAGAAATTAACTTAATCAGAAAACTTAATAAGCGCATGGCTCATAAACTCATGGAGCCGAATGTAATAACACAGTGTTGCTCTAGGATATTTGATGCCTCAGTCATGATACAGATCAGATGATTGCCTTGGTCTCTGCGAGGTGGAGCCACGGCCAAGGCTACAGCGGCGTCAGTCAAAAGAGTTGATATGTGTGTCTATTAGGGAAGCTATTTCATCTGTGTGTCTCTGTCTCCAGCCCCAAGCTCTTATTTAAGAGCTGCCTGTTCTCTCTGTACTTCTGCATCACGTTATTTATTTGCAGAATACGGGACGGTTTCCACAGTGTAACGAACCAAAGCCAATTGCTGGGGTATTTTGTTTCTCGGGCTCAGTCGCAGCTTGTTTTTTCCCCGCTGGGTTTGTCGATCTGGCCAGCTGTCCACTTGGCTCCTCTATCCTGTTGTTAACGTACGAGAGTCTGCAGCCAGCTGATGCTAATTAGACACTGATACTCGTCATATATTATCTCCGTCCTCCTCTGTCTTTTATCCGCGTCTCCTCGTCCCCGCCGTCCTCTGCTCTTTCTGAGCGGAACTAACCTCTGAGTGTATCGTCCGCTCAGGTGCGCCTCTTACGGCGCTGCGATGTTCACCTGTGGCGCTCAAGTTCAGCCAGGCTGCATCTGGCACAGCAGCTCTCAGTTCACCATTTTGCTGCTTCGTCTGAAAGCCCTGTTTCAAATCTATTTATCCGTTGCACATTTAAGGGCTGAATAACATCATGAACCGGCTGGTTGTGTGAACTGAGAGGAGGGATGAGTGGCAGAAATGAGTGACTGCGAAAGGCCCCGGAGAATATTGGCGCAGAGGAAGCACAAAAGAGGCCCATTAACAGGGGATGATAAGAGGAGACGCCTTCTTCTCAGAAAGAAGTCCCCTCCCCTTATCGTAGTCCAGCCTAGTTTTTTGGGGCCAGGTGTAAATGTTATCTGCCTGCCAGCATCATGGAAAAGAGCAAATGGGCTGCTGCTATTTCTGGAGCATGGCATTTACACTATCTCCTGGTGCTCTTTCTATATTGCAGGGAAAGACGGTGAGTTGTGACTACCGAGCAAACACTGCGACCGAATGTCTGCCGGTGTCATATTTACTTTAGGTGATGGCTTATTAAACCTCAAGGCTCTGCGAGGAGAAGGAGCAATAATTAGTCACACGGAGGCTGTATGCGGCCATAATGAGTCGCCAGCTTTATTGAGGTTTGCTTATTGGAGGTGCTTGTTGATGCAGCGTATGTATGAACACAGTCAGTCTGTTATCTAACCTAGTGCGACCTGCAGTCACTGACAGAGAGAAGTAGGAGGTGAAGTAATAGGAGGACAGAAGTTCAATCAGATTTTATCTAATAAACAACTTCCCTGGGCGAACATGACTCCAGGCTGAGGTTAATTTGGGAACCAGGGGTTCAATATTCAACCGCACACATACACACACAGACAGACACAAAGGTCTGCGACTGACTCACCCTAGAAGCACAGTTCACTTCTCTTCTGTGCACACGACGACCTTAGCTTCACATGTGCATTTGTGTTCCTCTGTCTTTTTTGAGTGTGTGAGAAAGCGGCACAGAAACCAAAACCACAAGGTTGCAGAGTCGTTTGTTTGTGGGAAGTGACTGAACTCCACCCATCCTTAAGAGCTCAGGGGAGGAAGATGCACTTCCTCTCCTCTCACACCTCAAATTCCAGTGAAGTCTCGCTGCTGTGAAAATAGCATTGTTTTTTTCGCGCACATTTAATATTTCTGTTTTGTGCTGGACTGTTTTGGTTTCTGGCCATGAATACACTTCCTACACTAAAATGCAAGAGTCATTCTCTGAGAGGTGAAGTCCAGTTCACCCTTTTTTTTTTTTTACCTATACCCGCTGTAACCACGAGAGGGAGCTGAGTGCACGTGTTTTACAGAGGGGAAGGAAATCAGTGCTCTGTAACGAAAGCAGCTGAACTGAAGAAAGAAAGTCACTAGAGGGAGCAATTTCTCTAATACCCTTTCTACATCAGCGTCGAGGCTGTCCCACCTGTTAACACAGCTACCTGTTGACGCAGATACTGGAAGCAGCACAACACGACTGGTATTTATCATTCATCTCTGCTTTACATAATCTAGTTAAAACAACAGAAAATATACAAGCTGCCCCCTTTACATCATACTTGTAAAACATCTGTAAGCTGTTTCACACAGACTGTTGAGTCATGTTTTAAAGAAATTCTACCAGTTTATTCCATTACACGTCTATCTGACAAAGAGAAGCATCCACAGTTCTCCAGGACGGTATCATCTGTTTAAATTTCACCTGACACGTGACGTCTCTAGGGTTAGAAAGCAAGACAAGAGCCCAGTGTTTTTTCAGCCATAGGCTACTGTTTGCAGCAGCGTATAGGAAGCTATGGCTGTTGCTATGGCAGCAGGAACTGATGATCACCTAAGGGATGGTCCAGTGTGGTTCATTACCATGGTGATGGGCCTGGTTGTTTCGCCATGTGGCCAGACTTTATTGTCAGTGGATCAAAACATACGAAGTGGAAAGACAATCAGCCTTTCAGTTCTAGTGGTTACCTATAGCGACCATAGTGTGTCTCACAGCACGGAGTGTGTGTGTCCAAAGAAACATGTGTGAATGAGGCACAGTACATAGGGGCAGCATGACAAGTAACGTGACACCTATGTATAGCACTCCGTGCTCTGTGTAATAACCCAGTGTCCATCTGCAGGGAAGCTTTAATCAGTTCATGCACTTGCATTCTTCTACTACAAGGATTTACCAGGATGCCATGAGGCCTACAGATATGGAAAACTGAGGCAGCCTTATTAAAGGATGGTCATGTAACAGTTGATGGCCTATGAGCAGGCAGGGACAAGAGCTTGTTCTCAATGTCAGAATGTAATTATGAGAGCAGCTGAAGCTGCACGTAGGTAATACATCCAGGCCAGATATGTTTTAACAAGAAGAGAGTACTTTTATTTTTGATCGCTGGCATCAACAGACAGGACTCTGAGAGGCACGATTATTGAGCCCATATGTTATTTTATGGTCCTCTGGTGAATTAAGCCTAAGAACGGATTTAATAGACGGAGATAATCGTACTTAAAATCAACATTCATTTGTAGCGTTGGTGGTTCGGTCACCATCAACAGGAATGTCTGGTTAGTTCTGGCTTGCATCGTATTTCACCTTAAAATAAAATTAGGACATTAACAACGCAGCTAAATACAGTAAAAACAATTAGCTTAAAGAAGCTAAAACGTTTCTGCCACGTGTCACTAAAAGAAACCTGTTGCATATAGATATAGTCATTTTGTTTCATTTTAATTGATGTTTTTTTGAAATGTTTTTGTTACGGCTGCTTTAAATACAACATAGAAACACAATTCATAGTGAAGCCAATTTGAATTCCTCTACCGTGTGCACAGAGAGTCAAGTAAGCCAACTTTTGCTAATGTATGAAAGATTTTTTTGTTATTTTATTTTATGTTCAGAAATATTCAGAAAGAACTGCCACACAACCTGAAGGCTAACCACATGAAGCCAAACACAGCAGAACCCCTCTCCTCCCTCTCTGTCTCTGCGATGTATTGCCACTAGTGTCACTGTGTGTGCTCTGCATATTAAAGCAACAGTCTTGTTACTCTAAAGTCCCCCAGACAACAAGCTGCCTCTTTGCTTTTGACAAATATTTACTTCTTGCCTCTTTCCCTGATGCCGCACACACACACACACACACACACACACACACACTCACACACACAGAGTAGCTGATAAGCGCACCATCTGGACTGAGTGCCGGCTGTTAAGGGCTCATAAAACGGACCCTCACCTATTTAGACGGTCCCTGAGCGGCGAGCTGTCGAGAACGGGCAAATAGCCCGCGCGGCCGCCCACCCAACCCGCCCGCCCACATGAACAGCCACGTCCACGGGGAACGTAGGAGGTGAGACGTTAAGGGAGGTGAGAGGGCCAGAACATGTACCTGTTCTTGTTCCGAGAATCTCCCCGTGGCTGCTGACTGAAGATGTACAGAGGCTGATTCCGTGAACGTCCAGAGGTGACCTGGCAGTTGCATTAGCGCTGCGTGACACTCATCTGATGAATGTGCACGCCGCGTCTCTGTTAGGATCGGTATTTAAAAACGTTCATTGTTTGTCACTAGACAGGGTTAAACTCCTGGGCCTTTTTATAACGTCACAACGTTTAAAAGCATCATGTTGTAATATGTTGTTGCACGAGGTTACGATAAACACTGGCACACGGCGCACTGTTTAATCTGGCTCGGCCCGATAAATATCATCCTGCTGCCCCAGATACTCTCTGGAGCTCCAAATGTTTATTAATCTGCTGCCAAAAATAGTTTCAAACCGTTTTCTTCATAGTTAAGTACTCAGTTATTTTAAGAGATTAATAAACACAGACGCACATGTATACATTTTCTAGCAGCTAGAAACCCGTGTATATGGAAGGGAACGTTTTGGTCTTTTTTTAATATTCATGATTAAAAGCACTTGCCTCATATTAATAATTAAAAAAATACATAATAATAATAATTTATAAAAAACATAAAAAATGTTTGTCTGTATATAGTCTTTTAGTCAGGCAAACAAATATAGAACTCCTTCTTGGTGCATGGTAACAAAAATAGCATTTTATTTAGCTTTCTTCGCAGCAGTACACGGTTTTGTGTTGTTGTTTTTTGTTAAATCTCATGCTTCCTACCATGCCAAAACTAGCTCAGCCCGGCAACGTTACCGTTGGAAACCAACTTGTTCAGATATGCTCCTCGCCTGCTTCTGTTGCTGATTTATCCGCAAGCATTTGACACAAGCTAGCGGCAAATTGCAGCCCATCTCCTGAGCATCTGAAGGGAAGGAGAGTGATGCTGCATCGAGCACAGAGTGGAAGAGAGGAAGATATTGCGTGGTCTCGAGGAGCGAAGGGAGGATCGAGGGTGAGAGTGAGCAGAGAGCAAGGAGACAATAAATAACAGGTCAGGGGAGTCAGATCCTTCGCTGAAACTGAACAAACAGAAAGCAGAGGAGCGGGCCTGACCTTCCCACAAGTCGCTCCTAACGTCGAAAAAGGAGAGAAGACAGTCGAGATGAAAAACAAAAGAGGATCTGAGGGCTGGAAGGGGATGAAGACGAAGACGGCCTCTGAGCTGCGTGCAGAGAAAGGAAGAAAGAGAAATGACCAAACAGGGCAAGACGTGGGAGCAGGAGGCGGTAAAAGAGGTTTTCCGTCCCTCGCTCTTGTGAAGCCTGACCTCTGTGGATAAAAGTGCGACTGTGAGCGAGCGCGACCCTGTGAGGTCATCCTCAGACTTCCTCATGAAAGCTGTTGACAGACGGCCCCACCTGTGATTCAAAAGAGAGCTTCCTATCAAACTCTATGTTGCTTTTCTCTCACCATCACAATATCTTATTGTGTCAGTGCCGACTTGTCTTTTCTATTCTTTTTTTTTTTTTTTAACTTAATCTCTATAAAAACATTATTTAGCTCCTGCTTATCACTGGGTTTTATATGAATGCACACACAAATGTGCACGCACACACTTTCCCTCTCAGTGAATCCATTTTGTGCAGGAGCAGGGAACAAGGTCCTGTCTCGCTCTGGCAGAGCTCAGCTCAAACCCAATTTTCTTTTAGAGGAATAATTCATCTCCATATGAGCAACCTGCAGATACGACCTCAGCTTCTCCTTGCCCGTGTGGCCCCGTGCATTGTCCCTAACGGCTAATATGGCAACAGCTTGTGTTGACAGATCTCAGCAATTCACATCCAGTCACCACAAAATCAAATCACATGCTCTGATAGATGAAAATGTAAATGTATTGCATGGAGCGCACCATTTCGCAAAAGGCAACGGCTACTTGTGTGAAATGACTGATAGCAAAAATTAAACACGGGTGGGTGGAACATATGAGAATACCACCCACTGTCTAGCCTCCCCTCCTCACATGGTAGCTATGCTACAGGTTTCGATCCTGGTCTCTTGATTTCAGCTCTCGACTTTGTGACTCCCTGAAAAGCTTTTTTTCCCCCTTGTAGATCTTTAAACTGTTTGTTTACATGCTGATAGACCCAACAACCTCCTCAACTGTTGATGAGTAATGCAGAAAGGAGAAAAAATAGATGGGAAGTAAACATTCACGACTGAAAGGAAGATTAGGGGCTGGTCACAAACATATACAGCAAGGCTTTATTTAGACACCTAAATGTAGGCTGCTTTCTGGATAGAATCATCTGAAACATGAATTAGTTTGTCAAATAACAAAGCACGGCTGATCATATCAGAAAGAAAGCGTGTGTGGAGATTTAACTGTTACAGGGAGACTTTGCTGGAAGGAAATATAGTCTCGTAGCTCTCGCCGCAATCTTGTCACCTTGGCAACACTGCATCTTACTCTCCATTCATGGGATGTGGGAATAATCTGAAAAATGAGTTTCCGAATGCAAAAAGTGAAATGATCATTGGCTCCAAGTTGGAACAACTGGAAGGAACGAGAACGTTTTAAAACTGGTACAGTTTTCATCCAACATGGCAGTGGGCTTCATGATTGTTATGATTAATGTGGCCGTTTCCATTAATCATGTATCGTGGCATAAGGAAAATCAGACATCTCATTTAGTAAAACATTAAGCAGTAGACTGGTCTAAGTCCAAATTTTAGGCTAATCTGCTGTATAGACTGCCATGGTTCTGTTTTGCGTCATTTCTTGTGACGTTACTGTCTGTTACTCCCTGTTTTCCCCCCTCTTGATTGCTTTATTGGTTTCTCCTTGTGCGCTGCTCCACCCTGATTAGTTTCACCTGTGTCTCGTCACCCCCCTGCCCTCTTGTGTACATAGCCCTGCCTTTCCCCTCGCTCCCTGTCACGTCGTTTTAGTCCTCATGATTTTTTTCATTGTGCCATTTTTGTCTTTGTGCCACGCTTTCGTCATCCTGCAATTTTGTAATCCTTCAGTGCTCAGGTCCCCTTGGAATTACTTGCCACCTCTGCAGCGCCTTTTGTTTCCCTTTGGTTTCATTAAGTGCTTTTTATTTGGAACCCCTGCTTCATCTCCTGTTGTCCTGCAATTGGGTCCTGCCACCAACAAACCTTGACCTAGACGACAATAAATGTGTTTACGAAAGTGGAGAGTTATTTTGTCACTGATCCCTTTAGGCTGCTTGGCTTACATACCCGTTGACAGTTTTAGTGTTAAACATCGCAACAAAAATATATTTTAGGATAAATGGTGATTGTGAATGAGAATTTTGTTTAGTCTAACATGGAGCCTCACAACTAGCACGGTGTGTGCCTTTGCCTTGGATGCACATTCACTTACTTATTGTAGGTTGTGAAAGAGTTTGCAGGACATGGTAAAGCACATCATTACATTCCTCACATTCTGACCTTGTGTATTGGGTTTTGAAAAGGCTTCGAAAGGAGTCCATCCTCCAGAGTCTTCAAATGCCTTGCTACCGTTACATGTGCCTATAGCTACGGTTGCTAAGTCTGGCAGATGGTCAGTATTTGGTGACGTTACAATCCAAGACAGCATACGCCCAGATGCAGCGTTACAGACAGATATCGTGTCTCAGTCCTGACTTTTATCCTCTGGTCTTTGTCTTCCTCTTCATGCCCCATCTATTGCTAACTCCCAAGGTGTGTGTTTTCACCAGCACGTGTGCATCTCGGCACAACTGTAGGGCGGCCAGCTGTCATCCAACGTCTTAGTCAACCAAGCAAACTGAGAAGGCAGGAAATTGATTTACCTCTCTGATGTTACACATGGCGTTATGGTCCCAGAGGGAACAGAGATAAAAGGGATGAAAGAGTGGGAGAAACACCAAAAACGCCTCCCATGAAAAGAGCCGGACAGAAAGCACGGGAGCGTAATAAAAGAAAGAGGGATAGTGGCGCACAAAAGGTGCAGGTTTTCTATTGTGCCGTGCGCTTCCGTGATGCCAAAATGATGTTGAACAGATGGAGAGTAAAGCCTCATTTGTCTGCCTGTGTTTTCATACCAGAAACTCAGAAATCCATTTGCAGTCAAATTCGGTGATTAGTGACAAAAACATGAGCATGCATGCTTTGTCTGTATGCAAGTGAGAAAAAGAGAGACAAAACGTTGCCCGCGGCCAATTTACAGACACATCACAAGGAGAGCTAAACAATCATGTCACAAACAGCCCCGAGTGAAAATAATTGTCTGATGACATATGTGTGGCAGTGAAATGACAGCGGCGAGCGGAGTGCTAGTCAAGGCCACTGTGATTAGTCATTAACAGTGGACTGTCTGTGATTTGACACTGTAATCAGCACTCACAAAAGGAGTGGATGCACCTCCTATTCGTCGTTGCCCTGCATCGCTTACGTCTCTCTGTTCCCTGCTCTCGTCTCTGAATTTTTTTCTCAATCTCAGTTCGTATTCGACAGTATGTGTCATCTGTTTTCTTTTTTTTTTTTTTTAATACACTTCTTGCCATTTTGCAAAATCAATGTTTGGAGTCAGAGGCATATTAGCTTTGGCTTAACAGCTACAAGAGATGGATGAAGAATATTTTCCCAAACTATGACCAAGCAATTTACCCTCGTGGATCATTAAAGTCTGTCTAAGTATTAAACAATGCAGGAAAACCGTAATCTACAACTGCCATGTGGTGCTGACAGTTTGTAATACTATGGAAAAGACCTCCTCTAAGCCCTTTGTTAGGCTATGACCAGAGCAGGGTGCACTCTGCCTCTCCCCTCATGCATGCTGGGACTGGCTCCAGCCCCTGCGACCCTGAAAAGGATAAGTGGTCTAGAAAATGGACAGACAGAAGAATGAATGGAAACGCGGGCTCTCCATCCTCCCTAACGTCCCTCCATTACCTCAGTCTCAGATTTTTATAAGGCTTGACAGATGCAGGCTGGTGTTTCTCCACACAGCTGTTACTGATTCACTTATGTCAAAGCAGTGATTTTCCAAGAAGAGATGACTATGTGATGAGGGTGCGGGGTCAGGCTGGTGTGCAATTCTTGTTTTGTTTGTTGCATTCACATTGAAATAACACTTTTTAAACGTCCATATGCTAGAGTTCTATAAATGAAATTATTGAATTGAAAGCAACCATTGGAAGCAAACAATAGTTAAAAAGAGGTCTTCAATGCTTTTCAGGCCCAGGACCCCAAACTGATGAGAGATTAAGTAGGGACCCCCTGTCTGCTGTATGTGTTCTATATTAAACTCGAACTAGCGCTTTTTATAAATATACATTTTGCTTTTAATATTAAGCTTTTAAATAATACACAGGCTCAAATATTAATTTCTTTTGTTCAAACGTGTGGAACAGTAGGGTTGCCATCTGCCATAAACCTAAACATACCTGACATAAACATAGTAGCATGCCTTTGAGATTTCACCTGGGGACTAAATAGGCTCTCGACCAATTGCGGGGAACCTGACGGCGCCAATGGTAATATGCAGCCTCGTGATTGGCTCAGCAGTGATAGGGGCGGGGCCTTCAGGAGGCTTGGATTGACAAGTCTAGTGCGGCTGTTGAGACAGCTCCTGTATCGCTGAATGAGTGAAGCACTGACTGAAAGTTTTCTGCCTCAATTTATCCCTTTACTAAAATATGTTGGATTCATGTTGATGTGTATTTAAAGAAATTAAAATTTCCCCCTGTTGAAGACCCATGGTCTAAGAATGCAAAAAGAAAACTACCACTAAAGCCAACTGTGTCCTGCTAACAACACACCATCAACAGAAAGCAGAATAATGAAATCTCTCAATACTGGAACAACTGGATGTTAAGGCAGGTTAGATAGTAGGTTTGATAAAAATTTACCACCTATCATTTACTTAACTTTGTCAGACACTGATTTAACTTAACTTTGTCTATTCCTGATTGTTACAGTTACATATTTACATTATTTTCACTGTATCGTCGCCTTCATTGCTCGGGAATGCAGGTTTGCCTGCATGAACTTTGCCGTCCCACCTCATGCAGCCAGGATCCAGCCGTGGTGTGGTACACCGGCTGTCTGGGCTGTCTCTCTGTCGCAGCCTATCTGGAGAACAGACACCAATAGTCCTGCTGAAGGATCATCCGTCAGACACCACTTTGGATGCTCGAGGGGGAAGAGAGGCGTTTGTAATAGCTGTCTGGACTGTTGTGCCACAGTATGAATGTGTACGCGTTGTCCTTGTTCCCCTTGGCTTCTTTGTTCTGCTCTGAATCTCCCAGAAATTCAGTTACCTGGCCCCGCTCCACATGCACACACACACAAGTAACGACAGGTTTATGGCTACTTCCTCTTTAGTTTATCGCCCTCATGTCTCATACCTGTTGAAGTATATTGCTGCTTGTTTCTACATGTACAGTATGTGTCACATGTCAGGCATATTGCGGCTCAGCATGTATACTGTGTTGACTACGTGATTATCACTCAGTGCCGCCAGAGCTCCAGGTGAGAAAGTTCCTGTCAACCTTTGACAAAGTTTTGTTGTGCAGGCAACCCTGTTTCACAATTGGCAATGACCCAAGAAGTTCACATACTGCAGTACTGGGTGTCTGTATATCACTAGTCTTCGTGTTTACTGTTCAGTCGGAGAGGGAATCACAGCCAAGTCACTGCTGTAATATAAAGCGGAGACATCCAATTTAAATTCTGCAATATTAATGAGTCACAGCACTTTGGGCATTCGAGCTCAAATTAAAGTAATAAGACAACAATTTGATATAAATTACCTTTGCTGCACTCTGTTTACCACTGAGACGGTACAGATGGTGATCAATGTTACAGTCAGTTGATGAAAGTGTTTACAGTTATTGCTTTAAACTCCAGGTGGTTGATGCATGTTACTTTGCTGAAGCAGGATGTGGTGGGTGGAAGTTTGAGTTGGCATTTCTCTTTCTTTTTATTCATATACCAATATGTCTAACCAAGCTAATTTGTTTGTTTTTTTTCCTTTACACCCTTTCAGCAGTTAAATCTGCTGTTATGCTTTGACAAGTCAAAATATCATACTGTAGGAGATGTTGAATTACTGTCTGGGAACTGAAGATATACAGCATAACACACAACAAGGACCTTTACATGCTTTAAGGTTCATATGTGCTTGAAAATAAGCAGACTACGATGCCACGTCATCCAACCAAATCTGAAAACAAAAGTGTTTATACCTGTTACACTTGGCCACACTTGAACACCTCGCGTGAAACACACTCAATTCCTTCACCACTGAAAAAAAGGCATTTTATTCTGTGTTAGATGGATTGACATACCATTTGTAGAAGCATTCTGAATCCATTACTATGATGACACATGCAAATGTCATTTTTCACATTTTGACCTAGCCCAGCTGCAACACGTCAGTATGTAGTTACCATGCGTATCTGAAGAGTCCAGGTGACCTGTTAGGTCCAGATTATGTGAAAGCTTACATCGCTTCAACTGAAATTGCCTTTTTAATATGTAAATATTTGACCTGCACCAGATTTGCAGCTGAGAGAGTAAAAATCTTTCAAGAACTAATATACAGCCACAGGGCTATCTCAAAGTGCTGCTGTCCTTTTTTGAGCCTTGGTACAAAGCTAATCATCATGTCCCGTATTGATCAGGTATGAACTTGTTTGTCAGGATGCATATTTATTTACACTCACATTCATTCACATTTATGAGCCTCACATTTTGCTACCCGTATACGTTCCCCACTATTGAGAGTTAAATTGAGAGTCCCCACTATTGACCCACTATGAGCTTTAAAACCAGTCGTCAGGAAAGGGTTTGTTCATATTTAGATATAGTCTGTGGCTCAAGTGCAGCCCAGACACAAGTAGCTGGAGTGACTCGATCACAATGAATCTCAGTCATGTCCACTTGTGATCTGATCATACAAGGCTCACTGTAGCCCTAACCCTAACCCTTAACTTTTACTCCAACCATCCCTGTGAACAGCATATGAAAAAAGTAGTAACTGCCACTTTAATGCAGTCCATTTTGGTCCCAGCTTTGTTGCTATGTTTTTAAAGTTTGACTGGCCTCATTCAGCTCTGAGTCAGTTTGTTCCAGGCTCTGGCATATGAAGGACAGATTTGTACAGTGAGAAACAGCAGCTGAGTTTTAATGATCTCATAGTCTATCTGTCACTCCTTAAGGTTAAGGCCTGTGTGTGTGAGTAGCTGTGTGTGCGCATTGACCATCACACGCCACACATTCTGTCCCTCTCCTCCTTCGCTCTTCCTCTTTTCTCCTCCTTCTCCATCTGTCGCCTCTTGACAAACACATGGTGTCTTGTTTGGTCGACTCAGCAAGGCCCCCGGCTCTGTGGGCTACATCTATAGCCACCAACGCACACAGGCGTGCTTGCACTCTGCTGTATCTCTGCATTGTTGTGTGTAGGGCAACGAGAATGAGGGTAGGAAGAGTTTACAGCTCTGAAAATAGGACAAACACATGTATCACAGGGTATATAATTATGCAAAGGAAGACAAGAAGTAAAATGGCAATCCTTAATAGGGGTATATTAGAGAGCAGACTGCGGTCATTCACTTGAAGCTGTTAGCAGGTTCTTCCTGTGTGCCCTGAAACTGTGCCAGAGTATTAATATTGTCCAGAGAGACATGGAGAGGAGATCCAACAGAATGGAGGAAGATTAGAGGCATAGAGAGCAGAGGACGCGGCTGATGAGAAGACCAAACGGGCATAAATACTGTTAATTATGGGCACAAAACGAGAAGCACACAGACAATGACTGAATTCTCATACAGTTGATTATTTGGGTTTAATATGAATGGAGCTTGACAGAGAAAAACCTGACTGATGAATGCCAAATTTTCTCCCCAGAGACTGACAGATTATGAGACTGTTGCTCATGATGGAGATCCAAAGCTTTGTTATGCTGTCTTCTGCTCAACATGCCACTCTAACCAGTGAGAATTCAAAGGATGACATCGATTCCATTATTTTTTAAGACATACCAAGTTTATTGAACATTGTTTCTGTGAGGAGGCTCAAGCAGTTGTCATCTTGGCAGTGGATGACTCCTCCTTTCTTCTGGCTAAAATTGGAAAGGAGGTGGTGTGTGATTGTAACTGAGGAAGGCGGATGAGGTCCAAACAGCTCAGCTGTTTGGACCTCATCCTCATCATTGTGTTACCATTAATGATGTGTCATTTTAACCCTTAATATAATTCATTCTGTATAAATAAACCCCTGCAGAGTTATCATGAGGAATGAGGAATTTAACTATAGTGTGGAGGTCTATGGAGCTCTATGGAGAAGTGACTCGATTTTTGTGCCAGCCTCAAGTGGCCATTTGAGGAACTGCAGCTGTTGGTACTTTGGCATTAGCTTAAATCTTTTCAACCCTTGAGGGTATGGTCAGCATTGTCCATGTCTTCACGGTGGAACATTTAAATGTGTAAATGAAAACTTCTCAAGCTAAGACTGCACCTAGATGCTAATTTTGTACGGGTCCTAAAAAAAAACATTGTGATTTTGGCTGGGTTGATTTTTCCTTGTTATTAATCTCTTAACCATGACGAAACAGCAGCTGGTGTGCTGTAGTGCAGGAAACATGTGAAGGAAACAAATGACAAACATGATTATGTGCATTTCATGTGAGATTAACAGCCTGTAACCATAATTTATAGAACATGGAGTTGAAAAAAATAAAATAAACCCAACATGAAAACAAAGGGCGTGAAACCCAGTTTTCTATGCTAATGGTTGCTAGTTCCCAAACTCTTGGTGCTTGTTAGGATAATGTGTCATGAAAGGAGGAAACACTGAGAACAGCACTTAAGACTCACGTGCGCATGCTCTCTAATGCCAATCAGCTTGTGACACAGTAATTGCAATCGTTTCAGTAATGGGCGGGTTATGTGATACATTGCGTTGTTTCAGTCATCATGCTGCCATGTGTTCACGATGCTCATGTGACGCTGTTTCATCCAAACAGCGTAATGCAACACTTGTATCGTAGTGTGTTTACCCGACCATAACACGGACAGCGTTGCCTCTTTTTGTCTCATGCAGTGTTTTCATTAGTATCGTAGATGCAAGCTCTCTAAGAACACGTGGACAAAACCTAGACAACCCTCTGAGAGGAAATCTGAGGAGAGCTGCCCTTCTCCCTCCTCGTCTTCTTTGATGAATCAGCTAGAGGTGCTGTAGGAGGAGGGGAAGGGGGGCAAAGTCAGACGTCTGGGCTCTTAATAATGAAACAACAATAAGCGAAATATTATCCTTGATGAAAATGTTACAGAGACTTTTTTTTGGGGTTTTCTTCCAAAGTAAATTGTGAATATGTTGCTTCTTACGTGAAACTTCGATATAACACAAAGTGACTCAAGGCATCCAGCAAAGTATGAACATATTACATTACTAGAGAACTCAGTTCACTGACTCTAACACTTCTGCTTTAAGAGAGGTCATTCAAAAGTGCCTCTCTGCTTCAGACAAGTAAACTGAATAAGCATCAGAAACCCTGCCTGTGCTTCTATACCCATAGTCACATTGACAAACACTGAGGGTCAAACTTTTGTTTTATATCCCAGTCTAAAATTAAATTGTTATCCATCGGAGCCAGTTGTGTGCACTCTTCACCACTGTGCTTCCCACATCACTTAACATGATATACAGCGTGCTACATGTTTGCCTTTGTCCGTGTGTGGGTGTGACCATGTCATTTGAAGTGTAGATTACTTGTACAACAGCAGTTTCCCCACCTCACTTCAGCATGTGCAGCAATAACTCACTCGTGTAGGCTTCCCTGAGACGGACGGACAGCCCGCTGCAGTAAACTTATCCTGGGAGTAATAATCCACCACCTTCTGCGGTTTGTTGCGCTGCTCTATCGCTGATATTGTGCAGCCATGATTTATGAAGCTTTTTGCATTTAAAAACAGCTGTCATGCAGGTCTGGAAAAGTCCTTTATCGCACAGTTGATGATTCACTTTCTGTTGCCTGCAGAGGAAATGGGTAGTTTGCATGAAAGGCTACAGCTGCCAGACAAATAAGAGTGCCACCCAGAGACGCTCAAATGTCATTAACAGAAAAACAAGACCTAAGAAACAGCCAAAGGAGACAGAGTGCTGGTAACAAAAACAACACGATGTGTGAGTCAAGATCAACTCCACTGTCTCTATGCATACGTACTGCAGAGAATGTACTGATTTAGAAATCGAGAGTGTTGTATATGAAAAGACAAATGTTCAAATAACCGAAATTATGAATTGTGAAACATATGTCGGTGTTTTCTGTTTCCAGTGCGTATTTCCCTCTGAATTTGTGGAGTCCGTAATTCCCAACAGAGTCCGCTGATGTTTGATTGCCGCGACCAAACAAATAACCCTTGAGTGACTCTGTTGAAGCTCTTCATCTCCTAATTCATTTCTCTCTTGCTCACACTGCTCCGTTTCCCCCCCGTCTCCACTTCTCGGCTCTCCTGCGCATGAGGACAGATGCCTCCAGTTGGTGGCCGGCTACAACGATGTTAGAGATCTGCCCGAGCCAATTCTTCCCAGGGCCATGTGTACAAACACCAGATTTTTTTTGTTTTGTTTTGTTTTTCAGCACACTCGTTAAAGAGACAGCCAGCAGACCCTCGGGAGATTAAATCTGACAGAAGTACATTGGATTAGACTGGTTTGCTCAGCTGCACATTTTTAAAACAGGTCACAAATACATATTTTTCGTATTTTTCCAGCGACATAAGTTTGTATTCAGTACCTTATTTACCCAAATCAGACATGTTCCTAATCCGTTCTCTTACCCTGGAAAGAATGGCCAGTGCATTCAGATGTCTCGTAATTACTGCAATAGATAAAGCAGGTATAAAGAGTGCATCTGGAAGCCACTCACATCTCGCAATGTCTAATCTGATTTGAAGGTCAACTGGCTGAATATGAGACTCGAGAAGGACCTGGGTGGTGTTCAAGCAGACTGACATTGCCCAGAATGGGCAGGCCAGCCCCACTTCATGACAGCTCGCCAGACACTGTAATGGGAAATAAATCTCTTTACTTTCCCCCTTCAGCGTCTGATCGCTCCAACGAACAAATCACAGATAATTCTGAGGTTTATCGTATGAAATGATCGCGCCAGCCGGCGCAGTGGTGAGGTCAGTTCATGTGTTTGTGGCAGATCTTGACAAAATGGACCTGTGAGTCACTGCAGAATGAGACATAACAGGCTTAATTAGTTTACAGTTGATTTTTGTCATCCCGTGGGATTTGTTGACATTAAACAAATAGACAATATTACCAGGCTAATGATTTAATCGCAATTAGTTGAGCCCACCTCTTCGCTGTTAGCGTTTCCTCTCTGCAGCGTACAGTATGTAATGATATGACTCTCCATGCAGGCTCTGCTAATTTTAGCGGAATGAGCAACTACAAGAGGCAATCACTGACCCGACAGCGCACACACACACACACACACACGCGCACACACACACACACACACACACACACACACACACACACACACACACACACACACAAACACAAACTGTATGAGTGGGAAATTATATGTGAGTGGAACAGAAAGAGGAACCTTGTGGTTATATAAATGGGCTGTTGTTTTTTTATGGATTAATGTTGACTGTAAACACCTTCATAAATCACTTGGCCCGACGTATGCTTTAGATTTGTGTGCACACATTTGCTTTTCGGTGTGCCTACGCATGTGCGATGATGCATACATATTTATGTACCACACTCACACACCGCGTTGTTGTTTAGGAAAACGAAATAAAAATCCAAATAATCAGTTTGAAGGATGAAAAGAAGTCTTGAGAACAAATGAATGCGAGGCATGAATGAGAGGTTGAATCAGTTACAGACTCCTGGAGATCTGAATAAAACATTCTCAGTGATGACATGTTCAGCTGGTATCATCATATTGTGATTACTTCCAAGTCTAATGACTGTGCAGACTGTGCAAGATGCGTGTTGTTTTTGATTTATGTCTGAGAAGTAGTATCAGTTATTCCTCTGTCAGCAAGAACTGAAATATTAGACTGGTAATCTAAATTTACCTTTTTTTTTCTACAGAAGTTATTAGATGGGCCTTTACAGTTTTCTCCATAAAAGCCTGGCTGGCTTTTTGTAATTGCAGTTTCGCGATCGTTATATTTTATTGTGCTTTTGATAAGAGGAATGAGGGAGCGAGAGAGGGTGGAGGGGAAGGAGGGAGTTGTGAGCAAGAAGAAAAAAAAGACAGAGGTTAATGGAAAATAACACCGACAAGAGAGAAAGCGAGAGAGAGCGATAGCGTGGTGACAGATGGAGACAAGAGCTACAGGAAGAGAAGTGGTGCCGTTACAAAGGAGGGAGCTCTGAAATGATTACAAGAATGTGAGACGTCTTCTCTGCTTTATAAAATAAATGCAAATTATGGCTTTCCAAGACACTGCAGCGCAGAGAACTAGGATTCAAGCCTATAACTGGATGTAGCTGGTGAATGAAACAATACATGCATAGCAGGTCCAACCATTAGACATTTATCTCTCAAACAGGCTTAGCCCTCCCAAGCTAACAAAAAAAGATGAGGAAATAATTTCTTTAAATTGTTTTAAGTTTTGGTGAAACCAAGGCAACAGCAGAGGAAACACATAGAATATCTCTAAATGAGTTGACTTTTTTACAGCCCCAGCGCCCCCGGTCTGCTTTCATTCATTTAATCCTTGTAAGTTCACTGATCATTTGAGCTACATCCAGTCAGCCCTCAGGCCGCCGGTCACTGGTCAAAAGTGCTGCTGCTGGAGTCAGAGTGGGAGGAGGGAGAGGAAGTTCAACTGTGGTGACGTTAGCGTCATCGAGGCGGATTACCGGCTTTCTAATCCATTTTTCTCAAAGTCTTTGAAGTTAAGTTGGAAGTTGAGATACTGGAATCACATCGGCCAAATCGGAGACAGTGTTAAGCTGTCCATGTTACGAAAATGACGAAATTCTTTCTCCATAGTGCAATGTTCGTTGTCATAGTATCAGTAAGTGAAGATTCTCAGCTAAAGCCACATAAAGTTACTTAATTTTTTGTTAATATTTCCTAGAAGTTACACTTTTTTATTTGACATATTTTGCATGAAAACACCAACTGAGTTTGTTAAAAAGTGAAATACTGTGATTGTCATGTCAACCTTATGATTAATGCTTGAGGAAGTGACTGAATAAAGCAACACTTGCAGCTAACTGAGGGTAAAAGGGAATAGTTTCCTCTGTAACATCACCATTCAATAAATTTAAGAAGCTGAAAAGTTTCTTTGAATTGAGTCGCAGCGTGTCATTAAGGGGTGATTAAGGGGTCCTGAAGCCAGACCTGATGCGAACCACTGATGTAGAGCACTAAAAAAGTATAGTGTACCTGTTAGTAACGTAACTGTGTGTGTTGTAAGTGTAAGGTATGTTACTTTTGCTGCTGTGTTAACTGTTTAATCGTTACTATGCATTTGTTAGCCCGCCCACCAAATTTCACCACCAGCCGCCACTCGACAAAAGAACTGGATAAATATACTGTACCACTACTACAATTACAATGATAAACCATGAGTTACATTTTATGGCAACAAATACAGGTCTTCCCACACGAAGGGAGGGATGATTGCGCTGGGAAGACAGTCACAACTGGTTTTAATTGACCTGCCACGTGTACAGAACAATAAAGTAAATTGTGTTGATGTTTTGCATTACAAAGACAGAAAGCAATCAAAGCAGCTTTAAAAGCCTTAACTAGCATGTGCACATGTTCGACACACACAGCCTCGCCTCACAAAAGTCGCACCAATCCGCGTCACGTATGGAATACTCGAAGCATTTGAGGGGGATTTTTCTTCAGAGAATTTCAAACGGAAACAAACAAGCTCGACATGCTCAGTACATCGGGCCGTAACCTGGGAAGAGATACTGAGCGATGGCATTTCTTTGTTCACTCTGAGGGCTCATCATTTCATTTATATAACAACATGACATTTCAGAGTTAATCTCCTATTTATGGCATGTGTGCCATTTCCATCTGGACCGTGGTGTTTCTTCATAAACAGCAGACATCTCCTCTTTCTGCGCCGACCCCTTGCCAGGAAGGGCCGCAGATGCACACGTGTGGTACGACATCTGGAGGGGAATGCACACACTGACATGCGGGTGTTGAACACGGTGGATTGAAAAATGGATTGAATTGGAGAGGAAAGTTGGTAGAGGGGGGAGCGCCTGTGTGTGTGTGTGTGTGTCAAGGGGGAGGGTGGAGCAGTTACTCAGCAGCAGTTGTGAAGGTCATTTTCTCCAGCTGGCTTGTAGTTGGGTCAAGCATTTTGTTTTCTAGAGTGTGGGTTGGTGCGTGCCTGTGTGTGCGGCCTTGTGTGTGAATAAAGGCTAGATCTGTTGGAAGGCTGCCATGTTGTGTTCTTCTTTACTATAACGGACATTTCATTGTCGAGATTGTAATTGGTGCGTGTGTGTTCGTGTGTGTCCTGTAATAGATTGAGCTGCAAAGAGTGGTGACGCTGATAGACTGGCATCTGTTTCTTTGGGAGACATTTGAGGAGCTGCGAAGTGACAGGAAAGTCTTCTTGGCACCAAGAAGGGACACATGAGAATGTGCGTGTCTGTGTAAGCATCCCGGACATGCATTAAGATCGCGAATAACATCTAGATGTTTACCATTCGAAACAAAACGCTGAAGCAACTTTGTATTTTTAAAACCGCTACGTCTTCGTGCTTCAAGTTGGGCTGTGACTGAAATGGCGCGTGGTGGCAACATAGTGGAAGCTAAAGCGTGGGTTTGTTTTGCAGCTACAATTTAACTAAGGCTGATAAGAAAAAATATATAAATGAATGTATAAAAGAAAGAAAATCTCAACTAATAACTATTACAGCTACTGCTGTGATTACCTTCCAAGAGCATTGGAACATGGCGTTGTATTTGTGTGTTTAAAAGTAGATGGAGGTCTCATCTCCCCCTTGATGACGCACAATAGGACCCTAGTGTAAAGTAGTGTCTGTGGATGTACATGTCTCCGTACATGTATGTGTTTTTAACAGCCTGTCTCAGCTGAGTTGAGAGTTGTTTATTTGCTTCTCACATGAGTTGGGAAAATGGTCAGGTGGCTCTAAGCGAGGGAGTCATGACTGTGACAGTCGACAGTCCCAAACTATAGTTTCGGGGAGCAAATTCTCAACAAGGCAATAACCACAGATCTACTGTACCGAGGCTTTTCTCAGATGGCTGTCAAGGGGATACAGCCTTGGGGGTACTTTGGGCAGATCCTCTGGCAGCTTTCTGGTTGCCATGACACTGATCACACACAGGAAAAGCAGTGTATGAGGAGAGGAAGGGGGCCTTCCATTTAATTGTTGTGTTTGTTGCTGCTATTTCCTCAGCTTAATCTATTCCCTGGCCGCTGTCGGACAATTACTGAAGCATCTCATCTGCTCGGATGTCTTTGTTTCGATGCATTTCTTTTATTATCCTGTGTCCAAGGAGTCTAAGACACTCCGTTTTGGCTAGCAAGTATCAGTCATCTTTTTTTATTATCATTGTCACTTCCCTCTAGACACGCAGCACCGAAAGCGCAACATGAATCAGTGTTGTTTTTTTTGGTTTTTTTTGCTGCTGCAAGCTTTCACGTCGCGTGTAGTTTTACGTCTTTGTCCTTGTCAGTCTTCAAAGCTTTATCTTTGCTGTCACGTAAACAATCTATACAACACATGCCTATTTTTACTGTTAGAAAACATATTTCTTTGTTGGGTAAAAGTAAAATACCTGGGCGTAAAGTGGATAATGAAGCAGGCAGAAGGTAACAAAGCAAAACTTTACTGAACTTGTAATAATGAGAAAAGGTGGTACAGTTTTTCTGTCATTCTGTCATTCATGGATGTTCAGTGTGTGCTACATTCCTAGTGTTTGACTCGGAGCTACATAAATAATAATGGAGACTGTTGAGATTAAATCTGGACCCAAGTGACATGTAGCTTTGCGGGAAGGTTGAAGCAGCCAGCCTAGCTAGATCCAAAGGTAGCAAAACAGGTATAAGCACCTCTAAAGCTCCATTCGGTTGGCCATGAGGTTCCACAACTAATTTGTCGGCATAGACTTTTAAAGGAGTCACACAGACTTTTTTTTTTTTAACCTTTCTTGGCATCATGAATATGCCAGCTTCTATGGATCTCCGAATGGTCCTCTTGTATTATTAAGCACATACATCCTGCAAATCCAGAACAGCAGCTTAGTTGAATAATTATATGTTGTCGTTTAGTATATAATTGGTGCATAAAAACAAGCAAGCAGACACCTGCTTCAAGCCCCCTGCATTCAGATTTTACTCTGCACCCGCCTACCTCACCCTCCTGCCTAGTATCATATAAGAGCGTTTGCACACCAAGTCATATCACATTGTTAGCATGCATTTTATGTTTTTTCTGTGTTATTAACACAGAAAAATATTTAATAAACACATTAAGTGCATTAATATATATTCAATTCTTTTCTTAAGTCTGTTTGCTCATGCAAAATGGAACGTGATTAATATAGATTATAGAAAATTAATGATATTTAATCGTGATTAATCGAAATTAATTCACAGCAACCTTGTGATTAATCTGATTAAAAATTCAAAAAATCATTTGAGAGCTCTGTTTAGTATATATCATGTGATCTCAGTGATGGACCCTCTACAGTTGGTTTGCATCAGCCACAAACATTTTGGGCATTTGTAAATCATTCAAAACATTTTGCACAGCATGACACACAGAAAGACATAACAGTGGTGCTAATCCTCTCAACAGTATCTTTCACAAAATTTCCCACAGTGCTAAACTATGCTTGAAAAAACATCCAAGCCAAAATGAACAAAAGGCAAAGGAACCACTTTTGTTCACAGGAGAAACTTGGTGAAAACATAACATTATGTGGAAAATGTAACAGCCAAGTGATGCTACTAGAATTAATGCAGTCAGTCTGCCATCCATCCATTCACTCACACCGTAATAGTCAATCGGTTGCTTAGCTCTGACAGGAAGAAGAACAGGTGGTGGAAGATGGAAACAGAACACTTTAGATCAATATATTCCGAGTGGATGACTGCTTGAGCTCTGTTTACTGAAGTGACACCATAAAAAGAGACAGTCTCTGACTGGATTCAGGGAGATTCGCTTGCACTGCAGAATGAGTATTTGAAGAATTCAGACAGTTTATTAGTGGAACTAATCGAGGAAATTACAGAGTTGGTAATTAGAAAAAAGAAAAAAAAACAATTACTGTACCAATTCTGTATTACGTATTTCCATGTGTGTAAAAAAAAACTAATTGTACAATTTATGCATGCGTCCATGTGTGAGTGTTTTTTGGGGGGGGCGGGGGGTCTCTGAGCGTCTGTGCCTTGAAATGAAATCAGAAAATCAAGCGCAGATAGAACAAGGTCGGGGAGATTAATATAAAATTATTAACAAGGTAGAAACAAGGGCAGGGAGAGAAAGAGGCAGGCATACAGTAGAGGAGGAGGAGGAAGGGGAGGAGGCGGTCCTTGTCTTCTCGGGCCTATCAGAAGGGAGAGGGCGAGGCTTAACCAACGGGAAGGAGGGAGTAGAGCAGCAGCAGACACACAGAGAGAAGAAGCAGGGCATGTTAGAGAAGGAGAGGTGGGAAGGCAGAGGTAGGCAGACAGAGAGATGCAGTGCCAGAGTGAACGTGTCTGTGAAGCTGTAACACTTCATCTTCTCGTCTGGGACTATAATGTGTTATGGTGCTGTGATGTTCAGATTCACTGCAGGAGCGGGGAATGCAGATAGGAGTTCACCCTGAGCTAAGTGTCCAACAGTGCCACTCTGGACCTTTGGGATTTCCTCAAACACTTATTGATTGTAGCCCGAACAACCGAGATTTAATCACATTTGACAGACTGCCCAAACAAAAGGGACTTCCGATTACGTTTGGATTACTGGCCCAGACTTACACCAGGAGGACTGACTACAGGGACACACTGCCAATCCAAGAGGCCAGAATTCAAACAGGTTTTCATTTTGGCTGAGACTTGCCAGCTGTCTCCAAACCTGACAGCACCCAGAACCCGTGCCTGTGACATCCACCGCTCACACTGGAACCCCGCAAAGCCACGTCCAAGCAGGTTCTGCAGCCCAGGAACCCTGGAGCAGGCCTGACCTTGGACCGCCTGTCACCCGAACCCCTCCTGGCGCCAGCAGAGACGTCCAGCATGTCTCAGACAGGAGGACGGTTCCACAACAAAAAAGCCGGCATTCGGGCTGCCGTCATCCTGATCGGACTCCTGCACAAGTCACGCAAAGCCAAGGAAAAGGAGAGGGAGAGGGAGAGAGAGGAGAGGAGAGGAGAGGAGAGCGAAGGGTGGGTGAAGTTTATACCGTTGTGCCGTTTGATGAGCAAAACTCGGCGAGTGCAAAATGCTGGGGACAAGCGGACCCTCTGCAGTGCCGCGTTGACCTGGGGTTATGAAGTAAACTTTATTAGTGTATAACCTCTTTGTTATTCTGGGAGCTCGGGGCACTCTGAGCTCTTTGCGGTTCAGTGAGTTTGCATTTTATTAGAACGTGCTTGTCTGTGTCGTTCGAGAGTGTGAGTCTTGTTGACCGCACTTATGTGTGTAACTGGGTCACTGGAAATGACAGATGGGAAAGAGTGAGAAAAGGCATTGAGGAGTGTAGGTGAATAGAGGTGTGCTCTGAGTGCTTTTCAAGAGCCAACATGAGGGACTGAGAGAATGAAAGAAGCACAGCTGGGCAGCAGACAGAGACGGCCCTGGGAAAAAAAGGAAGTTGTTCTATGTCTAGGCCTTAAAGGTTTCTGATGTTAAAACCAGCATTAGTGGGCACTTGTTGATGCCTGTGTTGCTGATGTAGATGTTTTTGTTCCTACACCACAAGGCCAGCATGAGAACACATTCGTAGGTAGGTAGCGGCAAACCACACTACCAACGCAGCACCGCGCTTTACTCTGTCACTGCTTGACAATGAGCAGTAGCTACAACTATTAAATCAAAGCAAGATTTTCAATTACTCAAACGCGTGTTTTTACTGCATGTCAAACTCTGGTAGAACATTAACTAAAGGAAGAAGAGTGTGCTTTTAAGGGGATTTGTAATACTTCTTCAGAAACCAACAACTGCAAATGCACCTGCAAAGCGACCTGCAAACAGATCATCTTACTGCTAACACTACCTTAGCAGTGTGCACTCACTAAGACCCCTGGGAATATCCCACCTGGTAACAAACAGTATGCGAGGTTGGCAGGGTCGTGACTGCCAGCACTTCCCCCGCCCTCCTCCCACTGGGCAGACCTGTTTGGCCAAGCTAACATTAGCAGCCATGCGTGCACTGATAAAGTGGAACCCGAGGAGATGTTTGCAGAATGAGCTGGTCTATTTAGTATTATTGTGGTGGAGGATTTATTGTGCAGCAAGTGTCTCTGTGAGTCTGAATAAACATCAGAGTCACAGAAGTGAATGCACTTTACTACTTTGTTCTAATGGCCTGGACCAAAATAGGCTGTATCAAAATAGACTGTAACTCACTTTGCAAATGCTGATAAGTTTATGTGACCCACGTATGTGTGTGTGTGTCTGTGCCTGTCAGAGTAATTTAGTTACAGGTATTGTAAAATGAATCCCCCGAGGAGAAGCCGGATTAGCAAACATGCAAATTGGGCGACTGACCCAGACGTCCTGGGGCCCCCTAAAGCAGTGCGCTTTATTGTGTGACAGATGAGTTGTGGTGAAGCCTTGTGATGTTACCTCACCTCGAAGGCTTAACCCTCTACTTTAAGGAACTCACAGTGATCTTTCTATTTGGAGCATCTTGGAGGCTGCCTGGGCTTCTCGGTCATCCAGGTCATGGTCAAAGCTGAAACAAAGGCAGCTGGACTCGTCACAATGGTTGCTCTCTTTTTTCATCTCTGGGAAACCAGTAATTACTGGTTAACATAAAATACATCGCTAGTGATGATCACCAAGCACGCTCTGTGTACTGTGAAAACCGTATGCTGTGAAATGCAGAGAGATTCATCTGCTGTCAACAAGCTCAACCAGAGTCGTGTAAGTTCATTTTGAATGTGTGTCTTAAATGTGAAAACATTGCATTCCATCTTAAAATTATGATATTTAACTGAGATTAAGGCTGAGACCAGGTGTTTTTTCCAGCGTACAATAAGTCTCTGGTTTTAGGAGCTCTAGGCTGCATTTGATGGTAACAGGGACTGTGAGGATGACAAGGTCACTGGGACTCCTACAGTTATTTTCTGCCCCAGGTGTCAGCCATGCCTGGAGGCTATGATTATCAGTAAATGTAACAATTGTCCACCGGTACACTGGCGTACACAAACTTTTCAACTCTTGGTGAAAAGATTTGTAGTTTTGATTTTTGCGTATTACAGACTCATGTCAAATTACATAAATACAATCATGCTGGAACAGCAGAAACAGCCTGAAGCACAGCCGGCTGTGTATTGTGGCTGTGTCATGCGGTGGTCCAAGCGCAATTACAGACAATTTGAAGGTGTCTTTGTCAAAGTGGTGGTTATTGTGCGCATGATTGCATCATTTTATATTTCAACTCTGTGATTTCTCTCGACTGTAGACCGTCCTTTGAATGATGATATTTCCATGTCCTTGAAAACAGGGGGATTCTAACTATGAATACAAGTGAAAGTGAATAACAGACTGATTGTTGCTTTTTAGGCCAAGTATTTCTAACTACATAATGACAGGAAAGGCTGCACAGATAGTAAGAAAAGAGTGATTTAGTGGGTTATTACACTGCTCGACTTTGCTGCAAAAAAAAAGAAAAAATGAAAATATGATTTTCTCTTTGTATCCCTTCTCTTTAATATAGGGAAAACTTGCAGACAAACAGTGTAGGGATGCAGTCTTACTGATTGCCTGTCTTCTGTGTATTCCTCTCACTCTTCATCTCCGTGCTGATAGAGCCATACGGAATATTTGCCCTCCATTAAGTTGAACAGCATGAGGTCTTCTGCTTATATATTAATGTTTATTTTACCATCCATACATGAACATCCTCCACGGCTCATTTATCTCCAGCTGCAGACCTGTTTAGTGTGTGCGTCTTTCCGCGCATTGTTTGTCTCAACGTGCGCGTTGCTATGTGCGGCGCGTGAGTTACAAAAGCCAGTTCTTATACGAGCGCCTATGCGGTCATGGTTACAATTCCCTTTCAGCTTGTGGTGGCGTGGTGCAGTTGGTGTGTGTGTGAGTGAGAGTGACGGATTCATTTATGATGCCAGAGTGTTTTTTTTTTAGACCTAATCCATAAACACAGCGTGCAGCTTCCTGTTTGCACACTGTGTTGCTCCCGTCTAAGATCAATAAAACAATTGACGTTATGTTCACTCTATGTACACTATGTATCAATAAAAACTCTGTCTGCACATGTAGTTGATATTGTCACAATAATTTTGAGGCACAACATGAATCTCTTTTGCAAATTGCAGTATTTAACGAGTATTCCTGAAAGCTTTGCTGACCCGGTGGTCCAGTGCCTCCTGTAGACTATGGGTATGAGTAATGCTATAGGAAAAAGGATCACTTTATACGAGTGATTCACAGACAAACAATTACAGAAAAATGAATTGCTCACCCAATCTATAAGTTACGGTGACCAGTACCAGTGATATTAAGCAGTTGCTCAATAATAAAAACCCAAAGTCTATTTGCTAAAAGGCTTTGCAGGAGAAAATGCTGCCTGCGCATTAGCAGAATGTTAGTGTAAATTGCTTTTGAATTCACCATTATTAGATTATGGGGGTCTGATGTTTTTCATCCTCAACTCAAATCTTTCAGTGATGTTCGTGAATAATGGATACCGCTTTCAAATGACGCGTCGCCACAGTGAAATTAGCATTTATTCAGTTTTGTGCTTCTTTATTAGCATTCCATCCAGTTGCATCACCAGAGTCCTTAAGGCTTTTCTTTTTCAACAGGAACTCGATAATTTTTTGAAGTTACAAGTTTTACTGAAAAGTCCTAACTTATATAATTAATATAGTGTGTTAACTGGTGAACTTTTGATCTGTTCTTGTTTTTTTCTGTTTGCTAAGCTAAGCTTACAGCCAGCCACCTCGAAAATTACAATAATATTAATATTCTCATCTGACACTTAACAAGAAAACAAATAACCATATTTCCTAAAATGTCAAACTATTCCTTTGTCAACGAAAAGGGTAATGCATGCACATTGACTCCAAGCCCCACATTTATTTAAATCCTGTGCCTCAGTTTGATCTTCTTCAGGTGCCCAGTGTGCGCAGGGCGATAAACTTCTTGGAACAATCTTAGAATCTTGCACCTGCATGTGATGTAACCGTGTTCCTTTCAATGTGAACTGTTCTTTTAATCATTAGATCATGGTGACTATGCAAACTGTCCTTTTAAAATCAAATCCCTCTTCACATCCCCGCAAGGTCTTTCTCACCTTCTGCGTATTATTTATAAGAACAACTGTCAAGAAAAAGATGAGCACAGACATACAGTAAAATGTGCTGATGAGTGGGTTATTAGTCAGCCTACGTGGACGGGTTAAGACTGCCGGCCTGTGGAGGAGGGTGACTCTGTATTATGGTGTGACAAGTCCTTCATCCTGCTAAATCTTGCAAAAACTAAGGACGTCTGCACTGATTTTAGAAAGCTGTCCCCTGCTATCCGCACTGACTCTCACTGAGCGTGAGGAGAATGAGTTGCAGGAACAATATTTGGGCACAGTTAATGATTAAAAAAAAGAAAAATGTATGTTTTAAAATCAATGAAGCTTCACAAAGGGAGAAGTTGAGTTTTTTTTCCATCCATTTCCATTTTCCGGAGGAAAATGAGAAGTTTTTTCCTGCCTTGATGACTGCTTTGCATCAGTCTTATCTCTATGTGCTGTTATCTGACATGGAAATCTTTATACAACCAGCCAAGAACAGGCTGACAAAAGGCAGTAGATAGGGGCAGTCGGGGACATACATGGATGCATGGATCAAGGGTGGCAGTGCCTGGTAGAAAGGAAAAAAAATTTGACATTCTGAACCTTAAATACTTATGCACATCATTAGCTGCATCTTGGCCTCCCTGTGTGATACTGAAATGTTCAGACACTCTATGCGCCTGCACTTTATATGCGATTTATTTATATGCAACGCTTTTTTTTTCGCTCTTCGGATCATTTAAATCATTTGTTCTAGTCTTGCAGTTTTTGGTGGTCGTCCCAGTTGCCTGGCTTGTTTTGTTTTGGTATTTCACACCCCGTCCACACATCATATTTCCCTTTGGGCTGCAAAGATTAATTTGATTTGACAAGTAGCTCAACAATTGTAGTCCCCTAAGAGTACATCTCATCAAACACTACTTAGCGGCCTGATACATCTGTTTGAGGGTCCTTGATGTGAACACCAGGAATGTAAATGGTCACATATAAATTGAGGGTCCTCTCCCATTGAAGAGCAGGGCGCAGTTGTTTTCAGCGACTAGGCACGGTCGCCGCGCACGTCTTCCACTTCGGCTCAAGGAGCACACGTATCCGTGTCCCGCACTGGCCATTTGGTTGTTGAAATATGTGGGACTGAACAACTGACAGAATAAATTGCACGAGCAGTTGGTCACAGCTAAACCATCAGGAATAACTTGCCTGCCTTCCTCTGGCACGCACTCACTTATCAGCACTACAGCTCGCTCGGCAGCGGTCCAAAGGAGGGAAATAACCGTCGCTCCCACCCTTATACGTATACAAAGCATCTCTTTTCTTCACTTGTGTAACTGTGTTTTGATTAAATGAAACTGGAAACAAATAGAAAATTTAAAATTTCTAACAAAAAAAAAAAGCAGATGCAACAAGGTATTTTTACGTGTAACTGAACACTCACAAAGTTCAGCCTTCCTGAGTAACTCTTCTCATCTTCTACGACCACTTGTCCTCCCTAGGGTTGCGTGGGGGCTGGAGCCTATCCCAGCTGTCACCGGGGGAGAGGGTATACCCTGGACAGTCTATCGCAGGGCTAACACAGAGACAAACAAGCATTCACACTCACGCTCACACCTACGGTCAATTTAGAATCACCAATTAACCTAACGAGCATGTCTTTGGAGGGTGGGAGGAAGCCGAAGTATCTGGAGAAAACCCACGCAGACACAGACACAGGGAGAGCATGCAAACTCCACCCAGAAAAGTCCAAGTTACTCCAAAGTCAGCAACAGATGACTGATGACCTTACGTGTTTATATGTACATTATTTGGCAGATTTTACTAATTGTGTGTTTCAAGCATGATGGTATATATATACGTAATCCACAACCCCATTTAATTTTGTTATGTCATGCTCAAACTAAATGTGTTTTAGGCCAATGAAGTAACTCCAACACTGCTCACAGGATCAGGATCATATATAATAAGTTTTATACCTTTAGACGTTGGATACTGACCACTGACCGTATATATTAGTGACATGGATGATGATGATCAGAACAGTGAGACAGTGAGAGAAACAAATTACTGAGGACTTGTTTGACTGTTGGCAAACCAGCTTACATTCATATCACTGCCCTCTACTGGACTGGACTGTGGATCAGGAGATTACAGTATGTTGTTTCACTAATAAGCTGTTTTGTTTACACCCATTTCCCTGTGAGATCATGTGAGGTGGTGCATTAACTGCACGCTGATTCGACACAATTATCTAGATGGGGCATCCTGTAGCGTGTGTTTCACTGTCATTTCCGAATCTTGATCTTTGTGCAAGTTTGAGATGAGAGGGAAGGATTTTGACAGTGTGCTATGGAACTGGATTTCAAAATTGGGTATTGGATATTTATCATTCGTTTGGGACTTCTTTTGCACCATCTTTAATTTACACCAGGTCGTTGGAGTAGGGTGTCCATAAAAGGTGTCTTAAGACGTATGTAGAAGTAGTATATGTCCCACCACTTGGGTGTAGCTCTAGCGCTAAAGTGATGGTGAAAATATAAATATTGACCCTTTTAATAAGCACACTTCACAATCAGCAGGCATCAGTATTGATAGAGTAATGAGAGACGGCACCAATCCTCACAGTAAATACAATATGGAGACCATTTCTATTCCTCTGTGCAAGTTAAGGAAGGTCAGTGTCAAGTTAAGATAGCAAGGCGATGGCCCGGGCAACTGGCAGCACAGACAGACATCTGCTAAACTGGGCTGAGTTGCGTCTGTACATGGTGCAACTGACGAAAAGGCTGGACGTAACTAAAAACTGCACTACAGTGGTGTTTTAAAGGTCACTCTTTCACATTGCTTTTCTTGATCACCTTACACTGTTTTTCCGTGCCCTGTAGTCTCTTCCCTTCGGTCGCTGTCAAACTCTCCTCCCCTTGCACTTGAGCACAGCCGTTTGTATTCACTGACTCACTCATATTTCCATTCCTCCTTCTGCCCGAGTTTTTCCTCACTCAATTACTCCCTCTTTTAAACTTCCTCTTGTTTCCTCTTGCTAGAATGGGCTCACACACAAGAACAGGCACATGTTTCATTACATTTGCTGACTGTTTCTATTGTGTGTGTGTGTGTGTGTGTGTGTGTGTGTGTGAGAGAGAGAGAGAGAAGGAGAGAGACAGACAACCTTGTCTTGGGGTGTAATGGATGAGATGGTATTGTCTCTAACAAGTGCCCAGAGACCCACCCAAGACAGCCCTATTTACCCAGCTTTGCACAGGGGATTGAGAGGACTATTTTTAGCCTGCAGATTCATTTATTCTCTCCCTCCGTACCTCGCTCCGTGGCCTTCTGTCTTTCAGCGATCCGTCTGACGTCCATTCATTCTGTGTCTCTCCCTCATGCCTTCATATCTCTCCTCCTCTTCTCCGGGACATTTCTGCTCTGGTGTGGTTATCAAGTAGTCCGGCGTGGTGGAGCTGGATGAGAAAAGAGATATTCAATGTCATCTGACAGACGCTTAACTCTTTTTTTTTTTTTTTCTTTGACTCAAGTCAGCGAGACGGGATGAGATAGGGCAATGATAAAGAGGAAGCGGGTCCAAGGAAATGAATAGGATCAGACAGGATTCATGGCACTTCCACTGATATGACGGCGAGAGTGGTGATGCCGGGCAACCATATTTTTTCTACTGCATTGCAGTGTTGTGCCAGAGGACAAATACTTTGGCTTGCAAAGGTTTTGGATCCGTACCCAGTCCAGACTGTCAGACTCTGAAGAGAGGACAGTGCGCTTCCTCTGATAGGCATTCAAACTCCAGTTAACACGTTCCACTACCCGGTGTTAACGAGGAAATGACAAAGATGAAGATGCAGGTTCATTCATGCAGTGCGCAAACAAATTTGACCCGCAAAAGTTGTCAAGCGAGTGCAAGAGAGAGTGGCGCATATTAGGATGACACCAGGGGGTGTTCATGTGCCAAGCAGACATGATAAAAAAAAAAGCAGAAAGTAATTGACAGGAGCATTTCCAAAAATGAATTTTCATCTTTTGAACTTAATGCGCTACAGAATTACTCTCGGTGGGGAGTTTACGCCACGTGTTATTATTTAAACTGAGCTGACATTCAGGCGTTTACACGTTCAGAATGCTGCATGTTAATGCACCCACAAATTATAGTCACCTATCTGTACAGTGACTAGCAGCATTTGAAAGAAAGGCTGACGACAGAAAGTGTAATTAACTCCATGAAGGACAACCGAAGACAAAGAAACGAACATGATTCGGCCCGTGGCCTTTATCAGTGTCTCTCTGCTGCTGGGAGGTAAATAAACATAAATGTCCATCACAGGTCTCTTGGCACCGTTTGTGCAGTGAGACAGAGAACAACGCTGACATTTCAAAGGTAAGACGAGAGCCGCAGTACGTAACCTTTTACCAGCTCACAGGGTTTTTCTTGTGTCTTTGGTAAATCCCGCATCGAAGATTTGGCGTGTGTGTCATTTAGTCTGTTTCTCAAGTCTAAAGTGATGCCACGTCACGTCAGCGATTTGTCAGATTTACATAAAGGATTTTGCACAACACATTTGAGTCTTACGGCCGCCTATCAGAGTGTCACCTGGGCCGACAGAATGACTGCAGCATAATTAACCTGTTTTTCATTGGGAGGAAGGACGTGACACACAGTTATAATTTCTCCGGGTGTGACTCTCGGTGCCTGGAGAGGGCGAGACCTTCACTTGTGTCAGTTGAGTCTAGCACGTTGATTAATTACAGAAATAATTAGGAGAGGAGAGGACCAAACATACAGCTGAAAAGACAGAAAGTGACAAGAATAAGACTTGAGACTGGGTCTATCTAGGTCTTTGTTTGTCATATAGGTTTTGGGACTGCATACTAGATAAGAAACATTTCGGTATAGCTAAACAACGCAAAATGGACAAAGTGAATTCCCAGGGAATTAATTGTCTCCGAAGCTGTGGCGCCCTCAGAGTGAATGTTTGTAGTGTTTCAGTCTGTCAGGTAAAGGTGGTGATGGTGATAAAGACAAAAGTGTGTGTTCAGGTGTGTGCTCCAGTCTGTCTGTGTTAAAATAGTGCGTGTCTTCGCCTGCAGCGAAGTCCACATATATGGACGCGCAAAGGCAAAATCCATTTACTGTTTCTCCCCCCGCCTCTATCAACAGACGAGCTAAATGAAAATGTTATTTACGTCCTCATCTTTCTCATTTTTTTGTGTGTGCTAGCTCTGTCATTTGGTCTGTGTCTCTTCTCACTGGGGGACATGATGCTCCCCCACCTGCGTCTCATCGATAATGACAGTGTTTCAGGTTTGCCTGGCTGGATGGAGTAATCTCCCGGCTGCTGTTGGCTTTGTATCTAGATCGAGGGCGAGGCCTGACGTCCCCATACAGTAGGAAACAGCCGGTGACTGGGGCTGCAGTTGCCTCCTAATTATTGCTCTGCTGACCTCCCCACATATCTGCACGTGTCTCGGATGCCTGTACTCTCCTGTTGGACAGCTGACCAGCGCGTACATTCATTTGGAGCTGATTTTGTGGCTACGACAGAGTGATAGATGATAGATAGTGTAAGGGGAAGTAGAGGAAGGACATGAAGACAAAGTGGTTGTAAATTAAACTAGTGCTTAAAGGGCATTGCGCTGTAATGTACCTTTCCCTGTAAAAGCTTACTGAAACGGCGAGTGGTATCAGTAGCGCTACTTAGTAAAGAACATTTGGTTACACTTAGTGAGGCTGCATTACATGCCACAGATAAAGCATGGTTCTGTGCCTTACGTCACAGCCTGATATGGACTGCACCAAAATGCAGCTACCCTTGTCAGTGGCACAGACCGCAACAGCTGTGACTGGTCCAAAATATATGTCCTAGTCCGCGTCTCCGAGTGACCAGACAAGCGCAGAAAACTCACCTTCTACCTTCTCTGTTATCTGCGTTAAAGTGGTTTCAGTAAAATAATTTATTAGCTCCGACTCAAACAGGTTCCAGTCGCCGCTGTCTGAAATACTCAGAGAAGCGCAGCACAGCTGACTAGAAGCCAGCTTGCCTTTTAGCAAAGTAATTACAGAACCATGTGCACGTGTATAAAAGCTAAGAACAGCGTAGGCCGCTCATGTAGTCAGGGGAGCGCAGAGCCGACTCATCTCCGGGATCAACTGCCTAGCGGTGAGCTCCTCAGAGAACTGCGGCGCACATGCACGCATCAGGGGTTTGTGCAATCGCGTCGCCAATAGGAACATCCACGCTGAAGAACCAGGGAGTGCTAAGAACCGAGATTGTTCTCAGTTACTGCACAGCTGACACGAAAAGGGTACACTTGTCCCAACATTTATAGTTCTGCTCATGCAAAAGATGTTGCTAATCTAAATTGTTAATCTAAGGCTCTGTGCTTTAAGTACTCGTCATGTCTCCAGACGTCTTCATACTCGCCTAACTTGATTAACTTTGGTTTATGCGGCAGGCTTAATTTTCACCGCAAGTCTCCTCTAACTCCAGCCTCTTTAAGAGCTTATCAGAGCTGTGATTGTCAAGTCTAATATGGGATGTTGCGGTGGATTCTGCTGCGCAGCATAATTCTTTGTTTGCAGCCTGCTTTAATATACATCATGGTCGGAAGGTCCTTCCCTCCGCTGTCAGGCTGTCTTATAGGCTTCTTTTCAACCTTTGTCTCTCTCCCTTACACAGGCTCCTATCACTTGTTGTATTAATTGCATTAGAGAAACCATCAGTTGGGTAATTGCCCAATCAGCGTGAAGATCAGGTTCCTCACCGAGCCTCATGACAAATATTAAGGCCAGCTGGCCATAAGCCCCTGGGAGAGGCGCCATACCCGAGACCTGCATTGCACCCTCCCAGATCTGCTCTTTATTTGTACCATCTCTGCACCCTCCATCATCAAGATTTCCGCCCTTCATCTTCTTATCTCCTCTTCCTGGGCTCGGCCCATCACGTGGAGGAGTGAAGAGGTGCTGTTCCCCTTTTTTCCCTCACACGCTCTTCCGTCACACTGTCCTGACCTGTCCCCGATGCCCTGCTGTTAAAATCTCAAGGGTGTAATCAATTACATGGAGTAACAGACATGTATTGCAGTCTCTCCCTTTATCCATCTTTCTTTATAAGCTACTCTAAAACAAAAAAAAAAACAAAAAAACAAAACACAGCACCACACACACATTACCGGCATCATTAGAAAAACATGATGTCTGCGCAGATGTGATTACTGTTGAATCAGCTATAATTAGCACCAGCCATATGCAAGTAGGATTATAGACACGCCGCTGTACAAGAAAGGTACATCTTGTACTAGTTTTGATGTAAATGTGGAGCATGATCTGTCCTATTTTTTCACCGTCAGTTGACAACCACTTAGTCACAGCTCCAGGTGACAGAGGCCCGAGTTAGATTGTTCATTCGCTCGCTTTAATTACCACGATAACGCCTATTTTTCTGAAATCTTCTAAAAAGCGTGTTAATTGTTAAGGATGAATGAATTTCTCTGAGGTCACTGCAGCGGTTTGGAGGCGCGCCCGGTCAAAGAGAATCAGTCAAACCGACACAGCTGCTGCTTGTTCCTCCCAGACAGTGTTTATTACGTATTAAATAATGTAATTGTGTGGAGGCCCCTGCCCTTTGGCTCGCTGGAAAGTGTTCTTGTCTGTGCCAGAGCGGAGTCAGAGAACCGAATGCAATATGACCTTGGCGCTTGCTTCCTCAAACCCAAAACTGAAGGCATTAAGGGGACAGAGCTGATAAAGACATTTAATTAACAATAGCCCATTCATCCAAATCGTTACACAAAGCAAACACGTTTTGATTACTTTGAGAATTAGCTAGCTTCCCGGGGTTGTTACCAGTGGTAAATTACTTTTTTTTTATGGTCTTTACTTTGCCAGGCAGGGACATTGGTTTTGGATGCGTCGTGTGTTTTTAAAATGTTTTGATCTCTGTAAAACCTGCACACGGTGACGTTTATTTAAAGAAAACGTTATGGTTGTTCAAACTGCGCTATGGTGAGGGTTACCTCAAGGTAAGAGGCACTTAAAACTTAATTAAAGGGGTTTTTATTCGTACAAAATCAACAATCTCCAGATCTCGCTACTCTTGTTTCAAATCGCAACTGAGTCACAAAAATATGCTTCGGAAAGATGAATCCGCAGCAGGCTTTCAAAGAAGAACCCCCGAAGGTCATTTAACAAAACAAACCTACTCACTGAATGGTTTGCCAGAAATTTGAAAGGCTCTTCGTGATAGAAAAAAAAAAAACAACTTTTAACCCTAGAGTAGATTTCCAGTGAGCATATATGTTTTGTTTGTAATTATACATGTTCGTGACTCACTTACACCACCAGTACATATACAAATCGTACAGACTATTTGAAAGACTTTTTTTACATTCTCATGTGCTGCATGCACCGTATGCAATCATTCGTAGGCCTCAATTCTCAGTTGTTGGATGCTGTTTGTCTTATCAGTTTATCCACTATAATTAAATGCAATTGACAACTCAGCTAACACGCCAAATTACCTGCAGTATCTCTGACCAGATGTGAGTCCCCTTCCAATTTATATTTTCTTCCCTGGGCTAAAAAGTCTCCCTTTGCTTTGTTCGTTGCAATCAGCTTAAATTAATTTAAGTAGAAATTTTGGTCATACCTCCACAGACCGTCTGTTTAACTGTCTTTCATGATGCCTCTGTGCTCGGCGCTTCAGGTACACGGTCTGACCGTGACCTTTCTGGATTTTTTATAAAATAGATGTGTGGCTCTCAGACGCAGTGTTAATAAACAAGAGGCCAAGGCTGGAGCTGTACACAGCCATCCACTGACCCTGACCTCCGCACCCTTGCATACTACTCCATGCACTGCATTCAGGCTCTGAATGTTGGTAGCTGGGCATAAATCACAGGGTGTGGTAATAATCCCTGTGGATCGTGGGTTTTAACGTCAAGTCTAAGAATTGTGCCACATTGTGATGCTCCTATCCACAGCACCTTCCGCCGAGTGCGATGATCTAACACTTCTCCGCACTTCTTCCATCTGACTCACTTTCTCCATGACCCGTTCTCCCGAAAAGTGTCTCTTTGCTTCCTCCCTCCCTTCCCTCCCTTCCTGGGTGGGAGTCGGCCGTGGTGACGTAGCTCATAGTTTTTATCGCCGCGCAGACAGCCCAAGGCTGCAAGGACAGCAGCTCCTCGTCCTCACATTCCCCTCCCCTCTCTCACGCAATATCCCTCTGCAAACAGCAGCCCCTGCGCGCGGGCGTGCGAGACCCCGAAATAGGGTCGTCACTGTGCCCACGGATGACGGCTGTAGACACACGCCCAGCAGGCATCTGCCCCAGGGACGGAGGTCTGAACAAGCTTTTCCTTTTCACAGGTCGGTGGGGGAAAAGCAGTGGCGTGCGGGCGGCAGAACAATGAACAATGTCCGTCAAAGAAAGCAATATTTTTATTTATTTTTTTCAGTCTTGCCACCTGTCCCAGTCTGCCTTAGCGTACGATGCTCATTCATTGTCTACCCTTGGCGGCTGAGAGCCAACATGCTGCAGCCCTACTTACACATTAGGGCACAGTGGCGCATTGTGCGAGTGCTGAGCCTGTGGAGAGAATTGGCCAGTGTGTTGTTTTCATTTGCACTCTGGGAACAAATAAGGTTGAAAAAAGCTTTGGGCTTGCCCTGAAATAGCTAAGGAAGGCTCTGTTGTGCCCGTAGTGGATGTCTAAAGAGCTGTGAGACACCGGTTAATATCCAGAGAGCTATTATAATGAACGGAGGAAATGAGTTGTTGCTGTGCCCAATTTGTTTGCTGCTTAAAACCACTTGTGCGGATCCGCGAGAGAATGAAGAACTACAGAAGCTATCTATGGCTGCAACGAATGAAAGGAAAGAAGGCCCGTATTAATTTCACATAAATACTGAATTAAAACATCATCATTTTGTCCTTGCATATTTTGAGTTTGCTACTGAATAGACATGTGCAGTGACTGTGTCTCTATCACTGTGAATTCAATGATTCTACTCAACGCATTGAAAACACGGTACATTGATAAATGCATTAAATAAAAATGCCTTTTTTGGTTTGATGATGAGATGTACTACAGTTTCATATTCAGCATGCCTGGTACTGGTTGTTCTTGTGTGGAGACCGCCTCAGTCTTTAAATATTAACTATTCAGTATTAGAGGTGTTCGTGACAAAGCGTCACAGCTGCAGTCATTACTTTAAATTTTATCTGAGCAGAAGGCAGGAAGGTTTCGAGGGTTAAGCTAATCATCCTGCTGTGTCAGTGGCGACTCAACCTGTCACGTGTAGGATCGTTAATGTGCACTCGTGCTTTGGCTACTGTGAAAAGAATGAGGAGGAGATGAATCTTTCAGTCCCCCGGCGACGTCTTTTGGAGTCACCTTGAGACCTGCCGCAGACCACATTCAATCCCTCTGTTTCTTGACTGCACAGTTCCAACTGGCTCACTGGAAGAAACTTCATTCATTTAAAGCTACATTTAAAGTTAAATCAAGGCTTATTTATGCTTTAGGTTTAAACACACATTTACTGGAAAAGAACTGGACAAAAAAACAGCAGTTGCTGCTCTGCTGATGAGTGAAGCTAAAATGGGATGCGAACTTGTTGCCATAATATTGCTGATATTTTAAGCAAAATCCACAATTATGCAATATTTCAGATTGAATCAGGTTTCACTCGTCTAATTTTAGCCTTCATTTGTGTGCACTTCAGCTTTTAGCTGCGTTAGGTTATGTTTTCCATTTAGCGGTCATCCAGCTGCTAGCAATATATTAAACAATTGATGTTTGAGCATCAAGAGGCATTTTCCGCCAAATTCCGGTTAAAATAATGAGGCCTGATCAAACGGTGCAGCGCTCAGAAATGAGAACGCGTGACCTTTGATAAAAAAATAAATAAATAAATGAACACTTCATTGGTAAATTAACCTTGTCTCCCCTTCTTCTTCTCTCCAGGAAACAGGAACTGCTGAACATCTCCAACGTCCCCCTGGGCGAATGTCCCCCCTCGCCGCCGCGCACTGCTCCACCCAGCATGAAGGTACGACACACACGCACCTTCACATGAACAACATGTGCACGGTTTCAGCGACATGTTTAGCCGCGCTGACCTTTACGTATGTTAGAAAATCTATTTATTGTGATTCTCAATGAGAAATCCCTTTAGCAGAGACAAACGGCAGCATCTTGAGAGTTGACTACTCTTACTACTAATATTTTCTACTAAATGCTAAATTTTACAGCGTAGAAGCTCGGGGATAAATGGATTGAAAGCATTCTCTTAAACATTGTCAGGACAATCAAAATTCTTGTTCTCTGTTCAATTAAGATTCTGCATCATGTATTTAATTCTCATAAACACATTTTTCTTGTTTTATCACATCCCCATGTTGCTGTGAATGCTCCTCCAGGTGTTTAAGCGCTTCTTTTTTCAGTCTCTGCTTGACATTCGATAAAAAATTACCCCTGGATGCAGGGAGAATACGAGCCCCAGATTCAAAGCCCACGCAGGAGCCGGACTGTGCTCTGTGTCACTGCTGTGCTTTAAGTATTTAGACTTTTTTCTTCAAATGACTCGAAAAATGTGAAGAGGGTCTCCTAAAAGACATCAAATAAGTTGAAATATGTATTGATTTTAGTGAGCAAACCCATTTTGTACTTTAAAATTCTCCTCTCTGTCTCCAGTCGTGCTGCTGCTCCCCTCCTATTTCCTTACCAAGTGTGTGTTGCTGTGGCTCTTGTTGCCTTGACTTGCACGTGGAGTTGTCAGTGTGCAGTGCAATTACTTAAATTGTTTTTCAAGGATGAGCCATGTTCGTCCTCATCAGCTGTTATTTGCAGTCCTTGTAGTTCTTTTTCTTTTGTCGTTGTTTGTTTTTACAAGTAAAAAGTTGCATCCTAAAACTGCATTTGGATGATGCCGTAGAGGGGACGGAATCAGGTTGAGCTCCAGTAGAGCTCGGTTTGAGGAGTTTGTCTCAGGCTAATGGTATCCAGGTCACAAATTGCCATGTTGTGTTTTCCAACGAAAAAAGTAAGTTCTGAACAAAGTCATACTGGACGCGAATATAAATTAAATCCATCAGACTGAAGAGGGTCCTCCATCTAAGGGGTTCTGCTAGAGAAAGCAGATGAGATTTTTGGGTATGATTTCTTCTTTTCTGGCATTGATTACTCACATACTTCACCTGTACCAGAGCTGAACATTTGTTCCCTTCAGCATGATAAAAGGAAAGAAGATTAGCCGAATGATATACAGGAAATGGGCTGTGTTCCGCAAAGAGGCAGCCACTTTTTGCTGTATGATGACCTTGGATAAAGCTATCATTACCGAAGCTGCCGAAGACAATACAGAGGGAGATGGCAAAGAGGTGGGCCGAGAGGATTGGTGAGAAAGGAATGACTGTGGTCAGAGAGGAAAATAACTACCATAAAATACAGTATCTCAAACCAGTAGATATCGCTTTCCCTCTTGAAGTGTGGCCGCAAATTTGCAGTGAGTGCAATGTCGCGCTGCAAGAGATTTTAAGAAACTAACAATTTCTTGTAATCACAGTATACATCAGATTCGTGGCTTTTGTGTAAAAACGTTGTTCGGTTTTCTTCTTTTCTTTGAACGTTGGCCTCGACATACGTGTTCACAAAAGGCTGACTGACCGAAGTGGCGTCAAGTAAATCTAAATCTCATGCTATCATTCCCAATGCATTTTACATTAACCGTCGACAACTGTCTGCCACAGCGAAGGAGGAAGCAACAAGAGATGGATAGTGAGTAGGATTTCTAGCTACCGGGAGTATAGCTGTAGAGAAATGTTTGATTCTGCCAGGACAAAACAAAAGTTGCGGATGTAACCAAGGTTCTAGGAATTCATCCTTTCAATTCACCCTTTCCGTATTTCACAAATAATGAAACCGATTCTCCAAGAAAGTCTGCCTTCACTGGAAGGATTACTGTCTAAAGAGAAAGTGGTCGATGTAGAACACAAACAAGCCCAGGCTGTTCATAAAAAAAAGTTGGAAAAATACTGAGAAGCGTCTACAGTTTTAATCCGCCCTAAGCGTCAGAGGCTTTATGGTTAGGTTACATAACACAGGTGAATAAGCAGAGGCAAGGAGGATTATCATGTATTATTAAGATAAGTTATAAACATATATACAGATTCAGTGATTCATGATTGGGGAGATTTACTCGCTGCTTTTCATGATCTAATTTCAGTCGAGCATCAGCGACGCCATTGTTACCGAGCTACTCTTTAATACCAGTCAGTGCAATATAGCGTTTAATTTGAGTTGGGCTACACTGCACACTAAGTACTATTTGTTTTCTTTAAGAGTATTTGCATGTTATTGTGTACTTTGGCTTAAATACACAGCTTGCACTTGTAACAGAGGATTCCTACTCGGTGGTGAAGCTGCACAAGTGAATGGCGGTAGACTGGGCTAAAGGAATGCCACCACTGATGAGATAATGCGTGTGTCTTTCTGCAAAACCTTTCGTTGGACATTAAATGAAATGTATGATTTTTACACACTGTGCACAGTGCTAACAGTCAACAATCTTCAAAGACACATGCTGAAGCAGCAAAAGGAACTTGAACGCGTGCGTGTGTGCGCGCGTGTGCGTGCATACACACTGGAATGACCTGTTTTGTTTGACAAATGATTCCGTTTTGCCTGGCTTGATTTTCCTGTTTAAGCGCCAGGTCATAAAGGGCAGAATAGGATTAAAGGTAAAGGAAAAGTGGGAGGGATGTCCTTTTCGAAACGCAGAAGGGCTGGATGAGAATAAGAGCAAAACACAAACACAAAGGGCTCAGATGCTTTATTTGCTGCCGTTAAGGTAAGTCTGCGCTGACTCCAAAATCTATATCTGTTATGTAAGTCAAAACTATTCTGGAGCTACTGTTTTAGGTGCACAGCTGACTGGAAGTTTTAGTGCGCGTTATTTCTACGCCTATCTACTCTTAAAATCTGATCACATTTCTTTTGAAAATCTTCTTTTCATGCGTCACAAAACCGACTTGCACCATGCTAATTACAGCGTAAATACACACGCTACAACACAGAGGCCAGAGTTACAGTTTTGTATCTTTCACTCGCTTTTTTATTTATTCTGGAATTTTTGTTTTTAATTGACATTAGTTTACAGAGCTGGTTTGTGTGCTTCAGTTTAGTTTATAGCCTTAAAAAATGATCTAAATGATCTAATGATTTAAAAAGTAATCGACTAACACTAGACATGCCAGTCAGTCTCTTTAACTCTATATTAGCTTAATATGCTTTTTTAAGCTACTTTGAAATGTGCTGTTTTTTTATTTCACTTAGAGGAAATAAGTTTTTAGTTTAATTTTTGCATTCTGGTGAAATTTGCACAAGAGGACTTGTTGTTTTCAAAGGCTGTCAGGTGCACATACTTCTCCGTTATCAGTCAGTGCTTCAGATAGGATTTATTTTTAAAATGTTTTTACAGTGAATGTTTGACTGTTATGAGCTTAGAAATGTAAAGCTTGTGTAGAGAGCTGTGCAGGAGCGGTTAAAGAATTTGAATGTTGGTGCTTTAGGGAAAGAACCTGACACCACCGAAGTTCCCAGTACTCTCTGATGAACAGATGGCTAAATAAAGCTGATTTGATTTATTAAATATTTTATGTCATGAAACCCTTGAACGTCGCAAAGTCAGTTCGAGTTTGAAACATCAGATAACTGAGTCGGGGCTGGTACAATAACTACACACAGTATATGTGATAGTTGCTTCCTCATCTCTCTCTCACTAGTTATTTGTCTTACATAAAGCAGAGTTACTCCCACATATATGACACTTTTACAACAATATTTAATGACTCAGGGGCCGAGCCTGAACCTTACTGAGTGAAACGCCATGTGTACTAATACGAGCCATTTAACAGAGCTGTGCTATGAGTAGCCTGCGAGGAGTTTTGTTGTGTCTCTGTGTCTGACAGCTGAGAGGTCAGGGCCGTCTGCTTCCTCCACTCCTCATTTCTTTTTCCTGGTAGTTGTTTCACCTACAGACGTAAAGTGAGCTCGGCTAGAAAAATGGCGTGAATGTAAGGACGTTTTAGTCGCTGTAAACGATAGAGAGCAGGAAGCAGAAAGAGTGAGACTGATGCAGGTTAGACCGCAGTGAATTCCTCTCTGCAATCTTTCAGCTCTTGTTTTTGAAAACGTGCATTCAGTCCCAAAGACAGCTTGCTGGTATGGTATGGGGATCGGTGTCCCAGTCTGTGACTTGTCGCCATTTCTGCGATCCTGTTGATGACTTAACGTGCATGCATGAATTCCAGCCTCCGGCGAGTCAGCCGGTCATTCAGCCAGACCGCCTGCTTTTATCTGCCTGTGGCGCGTGGTGGCCTCTGCAGGTTGCCATGGGAGATAAGAGATGTAGATGTTCCCGGGCTAGAGAGAATATGTGATAAGGAGTGGATGAAAGAGACACAAGGAAAGCTGAGGCAGAAATTTGACAGAAAAGAACAGTAGAGACAAATTAGCAAAATGAGACCTGGGGGGGGATAAAACAGAGGCAGAGAACAACAGCGAGGCTCGTTTCATACTGAAAGCAAAGCAGGCAGACGCACAGCAGTCTCTTGTCCTTGCTCTCGTCTGGACGCCGCAAGAGATGTAGTTCTCTCAATCATAAACTCTCTGAACTCCAAGATCCCACCCAAGCGCTTCTGGGGTGAACTGCAACAGTGTGTTTTTACAGCTGTTAACAGTCTGCAGAGGGGAGGCAAGAAAAAAAAGAAGAAGAAGAAGACTTTTTGGAATAAATCTCCTTCTTTACACTTTATTGCCCTCATATGATCCCCAGTTACACTTGCGCTATGTACACGCAGGCAAACCCACACTGTTTACATGGGCAGTTGGCTGAAGGAGCATACACAGACAGCCTAACTAACAGGAGGCAGTTTTTTTTATTGTCAGTCTGGCTGCCTGGTGTTGACTCTCAAGGTCCAGCCACAGAGCCGTGTGCCTGCTCACAACACCTCCAGTTAATATTAACTCCTCGATAAGAGCTGCAGGTGTGTGTCAGCGCTGGGAGTGGCGACTAATAGCTTTTCACATGAGTGCAGGTAACCACTTAAAGGTTTAGAATTAGTTGAGAGCAGTGCTGTCAGAATGTAGCCGTTGAGAGTTATTTATAACTGTAACACAATCGTCGAAGCGGGCTGTTAAACTGCTTTCCAGACTTTACCGGTTCAGACGCCACAGTCCATTGGTAAGAAATGGATACTCGGGATCCTGCTGCTTTGAAGCTTGCACTGTAATGACTGAGCAGCGGCCCTGACACATTTCATGTAATGCGAGTGTGTGGTTTAATTGCGATCAACTACTGTGTGGAAGAGCACTCATGACGTTGCTGTTGTTGATTCTTTTCCAGAAATACTTTCGCAAATTTCTTCCTTCAGGCAGCTTTTTTTTCTTTTCTTTTTTTTTTTATTTTAACAGGAAGTTTGATACCGCACCAGGAATTGACAACTCCTAAGTGAGCGTGTGCATGTGCGCTCGCACGCTTGTCGCCTGAACCCTGCACGCATTGTGTTTACACGTTGTATGCGTGCCAAAATCTGAGCACAAACACCACGCCAGGCCATTAGCGCCCTCACAGCTCATTCATGCGACAAGGTGGGAGCCCGGACGGATGAGGACGTGCGAATGCACGGCGGCGCTTGTGTTTGCGTGTGTGCGCCGCTCTCTGAGGAAGTGGGTTCTTATCAGCCACTGTGCAAACGGGTGTGAGAGGCTGTGCCCTTCCCTGCCCACTTGACGCAGCAAAGTTTAGAGTGTGGAGGAGGGTCGTGCACGGCTCCGGCTTCCAAGCCTGATCAGCTGCTGCCAGGACCAGTGTTATCTGTGCAAGACCTTTAAATTCTGACGTTGTGGGTTTTTTGTGTTGCGCGTTGAAACACTTGCGTGAGGTGTAAATTGGAGCTGCCTAAAGGGCAAAAAAACTGAGCTGAATTTGTGTTTGGTGTCAGTAGATGTGGCCGCTCTGGCCAGACGTGTTTTGCCCTGTTTTACAAGCTACGTGATCTACTTCTGTTTCTTTTGCAGTCTGCAGAGTTCTTCGATATGCTGGAGAGGATGCAGGTATGACATGCTCATTTTCCTTCTTCTGAGGGCAGTTGTGTCTCTGCCTTATTTCACCATCTTATTTCCTCATTTCCTCCCCTGCTCTTTGACTAATACTACTGGATGATAATTGCATATTTGCAGCATGTTTATGCCATAACAAAGCTCTTAGCCTGGGTGGAACTTCAAAGAGAACATGGGCATGCTGAGAGACGTGTCTGTTGTGCTTTTTTGTCTGTGACCATAGTCATTTTTTTTTTTTTACATGTTCTGACTTTGATGATTCACTTGGTGCAGGTCAGCCCGCTGGGTTCCATGTGTTTCCCAGACAAGATAATGGGCATGCTGGGGCCAGATAAGAATATCTTTGGAGCTATCTGGACTGGCATGACTATTTTTTTTTATTTTTTATTTTTATTCTCTGTGTCGAATGCATTGATTTTTATTTTTTTCTTGCGAACAAAGTCTCTCTGTGCGCGACCATTCTGTGCCCTCCGCAGGCCCCTAAGGGCAGGGGCTTCAAGCGGTCAGGCAGATGGGGATATGACAAGGAAGAGGGGGTGGGTGGAGAAACAGATGACAGAAGAATACAAAAAAAAAAAGGGAACCAATGTGTGATTTGCAGGTTTGTGTTTAGACCGCCAAAACGTGCAAAGAAACTAGACTTTCTAGTCTAGACTTTCAGCAGGTGTGAGTTAGTGACCAGCAGCTGAAAGAAATTTAAATGGAGCATATCCAAATGCAGCACCAAAACAAGCTGTGAATTGAACCACCGGGTATTTTCGCGGCAGTTAAAGCCTGAAATGTGTTATTTTATCTGTGCCAAACACCTTCAGTAAGCCACGTTGCGTTACCTGACAGAGTGGATTTTCCTCTGTGCTTTATTCTAAGTAGAGCTCAACATGTTCATTGATCCTCCACTGAAAATTCACCAAGTTTGTTAATTACTCCTGTAAAGGCAGCGCATTTGAGTCAATTATTTTAAAGATCTAAGCAGAAATGGAAAAGGTCTGGGCCTGCGCGAGCTTTAGTCGCAGAAGAAAAGCAGAATCAAATGGCACTTCAAATAGCAAATCTGAATTTCAAGGCAAGGGCAGAGAAGGGACTCACGGAGGACATCAGTGGAGTTACTTGTGAAAGCGTGACCGGCAGCGAGTGGAAGCCGGCCCGTGATCATCAAACAGCACGCGAAGGGAAACCGCGCTTGTCCTTCCTGAAACGTGGCTCGCATTCGGCCCGGCTCGCTTGAGCTCCGAACATTTAAACGCCCGTGTTCAAAGGGCGTTGCTGGACGGTCGCGCTGAAGGTCTCTCCCTCTCACCCGATTCTTCTTCTAATAACACACCCTTTCCTTTCTCTACTTCTGACCTCCCTTCATCTCTGTCTCTATGACTGAAAATTGAAGCCTCTTAAGAGCATCTTTGTGATCAGTCTCATATTGTTGACAATGGCTCCCCCGTGACTGTAACAGCTGCTCCATCAACAAGCACTCAGACACAAACCACTACAGACTAGACTTAGAAGTGTGCCCGAACACTTGTGTGCGTGTGTTGGGGTCCGTGTGTCCATGCACTATTTTAATGAGTGTTGCCTGACTCTCGGCGTGATTGACAGCATTGTAAGTGATGGTAGCGGCGCCTGCGAGAGCTCTGAATCCCCACACATGCTTTTTATTTCCTCACTCTTATGCTCAGCCATGTAGACGATGCTATGCAGACGTAATTGGCCAATTTACACCATGAGAACCAAATTGGCTTTTCACATTTGCATACATGCACGTAAGCAAACACACCCACACATGAATTCAGACACACATCTAAGTCTAACCTCGTACATCTCCCTGCATCTCGGTGCTGTCGTGTCCCAACAAATCAAGGAATAAACACTCTGGATTCACTGAGAGAGGATGACTAAGTGTTTGCATTACCTGTGTGTGTTTGTGTGTGAGCATGTGGAGGAAATTGCTTTGGCGTGTGTGACTCACTCGTTTGTCATCTGGCAACTGACACAGTGAGGACTGACACCAAGACCGCCGTTGTTTCAGGACACTTCTTTAAATGCACCAACGAAAAAATACATAAGTAAATAAATCTACTTGCTTTCTGACCCTTGTGCTTTTCCATCCTCATGCTGCGAACGGACACTAATAAGGTCCCTAAACCTGAAGAGACCAAAAAATGGAAGGTGTGGCTGGATGCACACATATCTTCTCCGTGGATCTCATTAGTCTGGTGTCATAGTCTGTGGCCTCCCATTCTCTGCATGTTCATTCCTCATCATTGCTTCATCATGCCTCCTCTGCGTCTGCGCCGTGCTTGTTCTTCCCTCCGCCTGTTTCTGCTTGTGAGGAGTTTCTTAACGCCCCTGTAAACACTTTCCCAATTTTTCTCAGGCCTCTGAAAGCAGCAAATCAATAGCTTTCTGATCTGATCGATTATAAATTGAATCAACTCCAGCTGTCGATTGATTCTCCCTGTCCAGCTGGTACCCTGAGTCCTGCAGCTGTGGAATGTAAATGACCGGCTGTCCGTAGCCCCCCCGCGCTCTTGGAGGTGCAGAGCCGGGCTTCAGCAGTATTTAGAGGTCATTCGCTGGAGCTGCACTAGCATACTGCTAAAGACACATAACTGCTCCCACCCTCAGGGGGCTGCTGCATCAAAACAGCTCTGACATCATAAAGTGTGTGTGTGGGGGGGGTGATGATGACTGTGCATTTCAGGCTGTTGCATCACCTCCTGAGACTCCCTTTGGCATTATAAGTTGTATTACCCCCTTGTGTCTGTGTTTGTTATTTACTTGAAACAATATAACTGTTATTAAATTCAGTCTTTTTTAGTGGTGTGTGTGCTCTCTCTGTTTTACAGGATGACTATATCCCCTACCCACGGATAGAAGATGTGAGTCATTTCTCATTCACACAATACATTTAAAGTAAAAACAGGCTTTTTTTTCCCCCTCCTCACATGTGTCAATTCTTTCTGCTCTTGCATCCTAGGTCCTGGAGAAGGGCGGTCCATACCCGCAGGTGATCCTACCCCAGTTTGGGGGCTACTGGATTGAGGATGTGGAGGCACCAGCAGGAACGCCCTCCTCCTCCGAGTCAAGCTTCTGTGAGGAGGAGGACGGAGGGGAGGGCTTGAGCCCCGGCGGGGGGCACACCTACCGCCTGGAGTGTAACAGCACAGCCCGTGCCTACCGCAAACACTTCCTAGGCAAGGTCAGTGTGTGCATTAGTGCCACTTAGCGCACGCTCTTCTCTGCTACTGTCTTTGACCTGAAACTGACCTCTCCAACCTTCCTGCTCTTGTTCTCCCAGGAGCACATGAATTACTACTGCACTGGAAGCAGCATCGGCAACCTCATCATGTCTTTGAAGCACGAAGACGCTGAGGGGCAGGAGTTCCTGCGCATCATGCTCAGGTACAATGTGGCAAATGTATTGGTAGTATCTTAAACTAAAGTATTTTATCCACAAGACTTTCGCTGGTCTCTTAGTCTGTTAGCTAGCTGTCTGATTTGTCCGACTTGCAGATGGAACCTATCAACTTATTTTGTTTGTATTCAAGTCTGTCCCACCACCAGTAATGACAAAACTAGAGATTGAAATGCTGACATGATGGGAATAATGTTAGTTTTTCAGGGATATTTCTCATAAAAATAAAGTACTGATTAAAGGGAACATAATGCCTTGCTAAGTCTAACTAACAGGTGTTTAGACAACACAATGAAAGTCACACATTTCCACCTCATGGATCCAGGGGAAAAGTCGCACGACCACTAAATCCTCCGGGGAATGTATGCACAAAATGCTGTCATATTCCTCTGAGAAATTTTAGTCGAGCACAAACTGGGGCGCTGATTATCCAATTACTGACAGACAAAAAGACATTTCAAGTGATGAAGTCGCCCGGCTTTGCCGCGGCTCATTGCTTTTTGTCACATTAGCTCGGATTTGTGGTTGTGTAGCAGACAGCCTGTACTGACATTATCACAGCTGGTGACATTTTCATCAACACGCGGGAAAAACAATAGCATAATGCCCGGTTTTTACTTAGCCATTATGGGCAGTGCAGAGAGGAACATGGCCAGGTGATTGCTAATGTCTTCCTTGACAGCCGACACTGATAATACCCGAAATGTTGCCATTTGGTGTCAGTCAGCCCACTCTCTGTACGGACTTGTTGGAGCGCTCATTTTTTTTTGGCCTAAATTCAGTCAGACAACGGGCTGCATATCAACTAGCCATCGTCTAAAACAGCAAAACAGATCTCTTTGGTGGAACAAACATCAAACTGCTCTCTTTGTTCTTGCAGGTCTAGGACCAAAACAGTTCATGACAGAATCTCTTTAGCAGGCATCAACCAGCTGCCCAGTGTACCTCAGATTGCCAAGGTAAGGATGGACACATACAATAGGAGTAATGTTTGTTGGAAGTGCTAAATCTGACACATGGCAGCTGGCTTTCTATAAAAAGAAAATGTAAAGGAGAAGAAAACTATTTAAGGCCGTGTCCCAAACCTTATTTTTAATGTTTAGACTTTACAAGAACATGTGAAATATCGCCAATATCCCTGAGCTTGTTTTCAGTGCCTTTATGCCTCTCAGGATATTCAGCCTCAGCTTTGATCCAGACTAGAGTATTGATTCAGCAGATATATTATGACACTTTTTAGCCAACCGTGATTTGCAGGCTCAAGGAGTCGATCTTCTTCCTGCACGGACGTGAGCAATTAACTCAGGTCGTTCACAAATGGGCCTTGGATCCACTTCTTTTTAATCTCTTGGCCGACCTGGCCGAGGCAAAGCGAGAGCAGCCGCATGCACATTAGGTCAGCGGGGGATGACCCTGACCATCTCACGTGTGTTTGTGTCTGGTGTGGCCGTAGTGAGGGGAGGCGCAGCGCTGACAGACCGTGCCAAGTTATTACAGCCGTTGTAATTTTATAATAATCATATAAGAATCATAACAGTTCCTCGTGGCACGGTGGCGAATGCGTCAGCGTCTAGTGGCCAGGGACCTTGCTCAGTGTGCCAGGGCTTTCAGAACTCACGACGGCACTTTATGGCTTTATTTCATTTACGTTTGACAACATAAAAGAATATTACACTCATTTAGCAAAGATGAGGAGAGCGCAAGAATAAAAAAATGGGGTAATTACTACCTTATATTTGTTTTACACACATTAAATATGAAACCAAGCTTCATTAAACATAAGGCGAGTTTGTGTGATTAGTCATTAATCAGACTTTGTCTGACTCACCCAGTCAAGCCTGGTTTATGGTTTATCGAACCACAAGAGGCAAAGAAGAACTTTCCCACATTTAGTAAAAAAGTACTTCCTTCATCTTTACACTTGCTACTTTAAATATCATCGATGAGCTTTTGCACATGACATAGATGAAGCCAGGAGTGGAAATGCTCCAATATCAATATCTTTCTTTAAGTAAAATGAGAATTTGCAACAGTAGAGTACTGATTTTTTTCTATTTTAATGTTGTCCGTTTGCCCGTTCACTTTTAGCTTTACTCATGTCAGCCTTACGCTTGGGTATGCTTTCTTACGAAATGATATTAAAAAATCCTTCTCTGTTTTTCCAGCTTCTGTGCGACGACGCCACAGGGCTGAAGTTCAACCCCGTGCTGTATCCTCGGGTGAGCGCATCCTCAGCTCCCGCACCGCGGTGTCATCGTGACCCCGCCTCACCCAGCCAGCTCTAAACGCGTTTATTCAAGTTGACATGATTTATATTTCACTGTCTGGGCTTAAGCTGAGACAGACAAAGGGGGGGCAGAGTAGAGCTGACACTGCAAATGCTGCATTTAATAATATCTCACATGATGCAACACTTTTCCAGGGCATTTACATGAGGTATGAGGTGTGGTTACTTTTGCCAGCATCGACCCTCAACACATTTATTAACTTTTCAACCCTTTCTAACTCTTAACCAGAAAAATAGCACACTTTTTGTGACATTTTGCCCCTCATAAGCCCCCTACCTCTCCAACGTCTGCTCTGTTTGGTAAGCACATTATTCAAGATGAGATTAATGGTACAACTTTTGAAGGATCTGCTCGTCCTCATGTGAGCCTGGCGGAGGAGTGTGATGGAGCATGCTTTCAGCCTGTGCCTCGGGGAAGGAAAAAAAAAAAACAACCCATCTGTGGCCCCGTATGCAAGCGACAGCAACAGGATTGCTGCCCTCGTTAGGGGCCCACGACCGGCTTATGTAACAGCGGCCCTATAAACCTGCCCAGGGGACACGTTGGAGAGGACGAAAACATATTTTCCTAACTGCTACTGCAAGCAGAAAGTGTGGAACAATTAGAGTCGCAACCATAGGCTAAATCGTTTTTGTGTTACGTGCAGGGATCCCAGCTGATAGTGGCTTATGATGAGCACGAGGTGAACAACACTTTCAAATTTGGCGTCATCTACCAGAAGTTTGGGCAGGTGGGTGGTTTTACTGATCTGCGTGCTCCCGTTTGCCTGAGATATACCACCTGCTTCATCTCTTCGCCTCCTTCGCCCCTGTCTTCCCTCCCTTTATTTGTGTTTTCCTTTCAGACGTCCGAGGAAGAGCTATTCGGGAACAATGAGGAGACGCCGGCTTTCAAGGAGTTCCTCGGTCTCTTGGGAGACAACATTGAACTTCAAGATTTCAAAGGGTAAGAGTCGGAGCACAATGGGACAGAGTGGGGGAAACGAGTGAAGCGAGTGAAGAGCAATGAAAAGGAAAGAGGAAGGAAGAATCCAGTAAAATCACCATAAATAGGAACAGGGAAGGGACATAGAGAAGGATATATGAGTGTTTTGCAGTAGAAGAAGTGGGCAGTGTTTAATTACCGCAACCGTGGAGCAATCTGTCCTGCTGTTTCGGACTCAGCATGCGGCCTGGATAAACTGCTTAGTGAAACTGATCCCAGAGAAGAAAGTGCCACATGGACAGGTAATCAGAGCCCTGTATGCCCTGTTTATTGTGTCGTAGGCTTTTTCTACGGGGTTGCACTTCGCAACTTGCTTTTACTGACAGGGAGGCTTTCAATTGGAGCTGACGCAAGACAGACGTCAAAAAAAAGTTTTTGGGTATCATTTGAGGTAGTCAGGTGAGAACTGATGGACCTTATATGTAAAATGCATAAAATATTGTAAGTGAAGAAGGCAGGAAGCCACACGGAGAGCATGACAACATGTGCTTTGATGACGTGACAGGTTCCGCGGTGGGCTGGACGTGTCTCATGGACAGACAGGGTCTGAATCCGTCTACACCGTCTTCAGACAGAGAGAGATTATGTTTCATGTGTCAACTAAGCTTCCCTTCACAGAGGGCGACGTTCAGCAGGTACCAGGCTTTAACACCGGCTTCACCTACTATTACATGGATTTCACAATGGATTTAGATTGGATGTCTTAGCCCAAAAATATTAAAGAGATGCTCAGGTTTGGTTATTGACAATGCATTCCACTGTTTCAATCAAATCTAAATTGCTATTATGTAAACTTTGGCTAAATATTAAATCAAATCCTTGCAGGATATTTGGCGTAAAGCTACTAAAATCTCCCAAGGAACAAATAAAGCATTATTGCTTTCAGTGATTTGGCTGCCATCGAAGTAGAAGACTTAAACTCTCAACACAAAATGAAATCCAATGAATCTTTCCTCCTCAGCTCCAAAGGAAGAGGCATGTCGGAAACGACATCGTTGCCGCAGTCTTCCAGGAAGAGGCCACACCGTTTGTTCCAGACATGATCGCCTCCAACTTCCTGCACGCTTATGTGCTGGTGCAGGTTGAGAACCCGTGTACAGAGGACACAACATACAAGGTATTGAAGTGATGCTGCCTTCGCTTTTCACGCCCTGTAATAACCATAGGCAAGTCGGTCAGAGTCCAAAAGTGTTGCCACTGCCAGTGGGCGTAGTCAAGCGAGTGGGGGGAAGAAAACCAAATTATTCGAGAGTAAAAATAAACGATGAATTACTCGTCGCTCATAACCATGTGTTGCCTAGTTTCTCCCAAATTTCGTTTGGTCCTCCCAACATGAAACCCCAGCTCTCCTCAAGTATACACACTTTCAACGTGCAAATATCATTTGTTTCGTGTCAATAGGTGTCTGTCACAGCCAGGGAAGATGTGCCTTGTTTTGGACCCCCACTCCCGAACCCAGCGGTCTTCAAGAAGGTAAGGCACCGTAGTGCGGCCTCTGTATGTAAGCAACGACTCCAGTTTGACGAGACCAGACTAGATGAATCAGATGGCTTGACTTTTGAAAAATGATTTTCCCATTTCTTTTTCTTCGACCGCAACATTAGGTGATATCGCTTCACCGAGATTGAAAATAATGCGTTAATAAAAGTTCACATCCATCTGTCGGAGCCACTTACTGTCGGAGAAGTTATTTATTTGAGTGTTTCATATTGTATTAGAATATTCAGGATACACATATTTGGTTAGGGTAAATGTTACAACCTGTTGCTATGACAACGCTTCCTCATCTCCCATTTGGACATTAGTCATAGTGAGTCATAGTGAGTTGACTTCAGGCTTTTCTCACAAAGGTGACACCGGATTGAGGGGAGAAAAAAAAAGATCGGCTTACTGCGATATTATTTGCAGAATATAATGATGATGAAGAGTGAGAATTTGAGGCAGAAGAGAATTTAAATCAGTGAGGTTTGTAGCCGTGATCAGACACAGCGTGCTGCGACACTCTCATCTGTATGGCGTTGATAAAGGTCACCTTTCCTCATTGTCGCACCGCCAACCACCCACCCTTCTCGCTCATCATCCAACTCCGCTCCTCTTCTCCCCCTCACTGTCTCTGTCTCCCCAGGGCCCCGAGTTCCGAGACTTCCTGCTGACAAAGCTGATCAATGCCGAAAACGCCTGCTACAAATCTGACAAATTTGCCAAACTCGAGGTGACACACGCTCGCACATCTACACTCAAACGCCGTGGCGTGCCTTCAATCACTGTTCGATTATCGCCTTGCCAGTGCTTTCCCACATGGGCTTTATGTGTGCGAAACCGATTCTAGGGACGAACGCGAGCCGCCCTGCTGGATAATCTCCACGACGAGCTGCACAGACAGAGCCAGGCCGTGCTGGGCCTGGGCCAGGTGGGAGAGGAGGACAAGCTGGAGAACGGAGGACACGGGGGTCTGCTGGAGTCCTTCAAGGTGAACATGAACCTAGACAGAAGTACATCGTGCGATCTCCTTTCAGCTCTGTGACATTTATTTGCCCACCGTCATTATAGCGCAAAAGTGAGAAAGTGAGATTTCCTCCCTGTGTAGGTCAGGTAAATGTCACAGGTCTGCAAGATGACTTAAGGTGCTAAACCATTGTTATCACGGTTTACTGCTGCTATTTTCTATGCTCAAAAATGTGACTTTATATTAAGTATGAGTGTGGGTGTATAGGTATGTGAATCCATGTGAGTGCGTGCACAGTGGATGCAAAACACTGCAGTGCTCAGATACACGTCACTTTCTTATTTTCTCGTCTTTTCCCCCGTTTCCTCACACTAGGTGTTTAATTCCTTTCTCATCACTCACCATCCCTCCTTTGTCCACAACCGAAAGCTAATTGATGTTAATGGACTCATTAGTTTTTGCATCTCTGTGTGTGTGTGTGAGATGATGATGTGTGACTAATGTGACAATTTGACTCTCCTGTTCTTCGCAGGCGTTGTGGACAGCTACTTTGCACTTTCTGCAGTCAGACGCAGGGGGCGCTGTTCTCATTGGTGTCATAGCAGTTGCTGTGTATTACCTTTCTGTATCACTGTAAACGCAAAGAGAGGACTGCCATTTGTAATAATAAACATTTTTTTCTTGCTTTATATTGTTTGCGTTATGTTTTCCATAATCTGAGCTCACCCTACGTCTTGACGAAAGTGAATGAATACAGCTAATTTAGTTTCATAATGAAACGAGGTGATTAATTAATTTGACTTTTATTATTTATGAACAAGGAACATGAATACACACAAGTCATAACAGCATTGCATCTGAATCTGCTCCAAGTCGTTTGGCATTCCTTGGATAACTGCGCCCTCTAGTGGTTGCGATTTGCACTAACGTCTACGATCTATTCTTCCTGAATTCCTCCATACTGCCCTTTGTCCTAACTTTTTATTTACCCGTGTTCCCCTGTCCATTTCCCTTTCTTCCTGCTTTCGCTAGTCTAATTATTCTCGGTTCTCTTCTGTGTCCTCCAGAGAGCCATGCGTGTCAGGAGTCACTCCATGGAGACCATGGTGGGGTCTCATCGTCACAGGAGCCCCGGTGTAGGAGGTGGGGTCCCAGCCAGCCTGAGCGGAGGGGGGCTGCCGCAGAGCACCAGTGAATGCACAAAGAGCACCTTCACTGTGAGTAAAAGAGAAGAGACGCTGACCATGTACACAAACATTATGTAAATGTACAATTCCTTGTTCCATAATACAGCTCGGTACCTTAGAGGTCCTGGTAAAGAGTTGTTGTTACCAGCCCAAATCCTCACCCATACACTTATGATGAAACTAGTTTTGTCTGTTTGAATGTTTTTGCTAAACTGAAATTTTGATTCTCTCTTAACCTCATCGTAGATATTGAGTGTGCTTTAAAAAGCAATTACAGTGTGAATGTAAATATGCTGCAAATATTAATCTGTAATCTGGACTCTTCAGCCTCCCGTGCTGTCAGCCAAGTCTCCTCTGAAGAGCCCGGTGAAACGGCGCTCAGGCCTCTTCCCTCGCCTCCACTCCAGCACAGAAACCCCCTCAGACAAACACACGCGCAGGTGGGTGTTTTAAAAGTTATCTGTAGTCAGTAAACGCACTGAGACGAGTGCGTTTACATGCACGTGAAAAAAAAAACGAATTATTGCCTTAATCGGACTCTAACAGGAGAATATAAGTGCATGTCAACACGTTACTCCGATTAAAACTGGAGTTCTCGTTATCCGATTGTGACACCCAGATAATGCGATTGCAATCGGAGTTTTCATCGGATAATGCGTGTGCGCATGCTCCACCAACGCTGCGCTGGCGTGCGACCCCGGAACAAAAACGTCCAAGAAAACCGATCGCAAAATAAGAAGAGAAACGGAGCCGTCTGACGGATAGCGCGAATCTTACCTGCACCAGAAGTAGCACGAACATTACGTACAAGATTAAAAAATGTACTATTATCCGTCTGGTTGTTGTTTGAAGTGCCGGTCTGCCGCATGAACGACTCTTGTTTATTATGTCATGTAATAGGTCAACCGGAACTTAACGTGGTATTATCCAGCTGAAAAGACACGTATCGCCACCTAGTGTGGAAGACAGTTATTCGATTTTCTTGCGCTGCATGTAAACTGGGACAAGGACTGTAGTCAGAAAGTCGAATTTTGAGCATAGCTCGATTGAGCTCTGCATGTAAACGCAAGTGTCATTCGGTCTGCTCTACATACAGGCAGTGTGGGCCTCAAACGCTGATGCTGTCATTAACGTAAGTGTCATCCACAGCGACCAAAAGTCCACAGAGATCTGCTCTCTGTCCCAGGAGGTTAGATCAGAGACGTCCTCCAACCCCAGCTCACCCGAGATCTGCCCCAACAAAGAGAGGTGAGGTCGAAACCGGTTCTCCTGGAATACAACGTCATACTCTTAAATTGCATTACACTTGTACAGACTCATAAACATGTCATGTTCAGCTTCTTTACATCTTTGCTCTTCCGCATTTTCCTCAACAGGCCATTTATCAAGCTGAAGGAGTGCAGCAGCGGCAGGCAGAACATCTCCCGCTCTTCATCCAGCACCAGCAGCTTCAGCAGCACCACGGGAGAAACAGAAGTTCTGGAGGAACTGGACACAGTGAGAACAGAATTCACGCTTTAAAAACTGTTTGGCTTTAAGTGTTTTGTGAGCTTGGATGCTTGGTCAGAAGTGTAGAAACAATCAGATCACAATGGTTGGGAGTGTTATTTTATCCCAAATGAGAACTGATATCAAATGTTTTCCATGCCCAGCAGTCAGCTTAGGATCAGTTTGCACAGATGCAATGAGTATTTTTTAAAACATCTGAAAGGCCTGAGAAAACAATTCAAGCAGGAATTTGATACTAGATGCAGTGAATGTCACAGGCAAATATTTGACAGGTTCAAAAAAAGACTTCTATTCATTCTTTCTTCATCTTGATCACTGCATTGTGGATTAGTTTAAGGCAGGGGTCTAGGGGGTCCGGGTAGGCATTGCAGGGGGGTCGCAAAATCATTGATTGATTAGACATTTTTATATATTACCTTTTTTTTTAATTTTCTTTAAATACACATTGAAATCCAACATATTTTAGTAAAGGGATACATGGAGGCAGAAGACTTTATCTTTCAGTCAGCATTTCACTCATTCAGTGACACAGTTATTACTGTGATGCTCAACAGTGCACTATTTCACACACAGCGCCACACTAGACCTGTCAATCTAAGCCTCCTGTACATAGTAATCCCCGCCCCATATTGCTGCTGAGCCAATCACAATGCCGCATATCACACACTGACTGTCAGGTTCCCCGCAATTGGTCAAGATCCTATTCAGTCCCCAGGTGAAATCCCAGACACATGGTGCAATGATTATGTCAGATGTGTTTAGGTTTGTAGGAGTTGGTCATCGTACTGTTGCACATAATTGAAATAAAAAAAATGAATAGAGTGTAATTAAAATAATAATGTATATTTATAATTAGCACTATGCCAAGTTTAATATAGAACAGATATAGTAGGTAGGGGGTCCCTACTTAATCTCTCATCGATTGGGGTGCTCCTTGGCCTGAAAAACACTGAAGAGCCCTGGTTTAAAGGAGTCATTTCAAAATGTTGCTTTGAGATGAGAAGAAGCATATGATTAGCTTAAAACTGGAAATGACAGAGCTAGTCTGGTTCTGTCTAAAGATAGAAAGGGGGTTTTAACTTCTGGACAGGCTCAGGGTAGCGGTTCTCTCCTGTTTCCAGTCATAAGCCATTTCCTTGTGACTTAAGTATTATAACAACAGTTGTATGTGTGTAACAACAGCGGCACAATGGCCTAAAAATTTTAGTTTTACATCATAAAAACTTTACGGAAAAGTACATCATGACTCTATGTCTTTTCCATATGATCTCTTCCATTCAACTCCCAGCTGCTTCCTGCTGAACATCCAGTGACTTTCACTTTGCTGACAAGGTTTATGTCAACTTCAGCCGAACACAGCTCCCTCATGTCTCTGAGGCCGTTCTGTTACTTTCCTCCTCCACCCCTTCCTCCACATAAAGTTTTTCCTGCTGTCTCCCTCCCTCAGCTCGGCCATCCATCCATAGCTTCGTCCTCTGCCTTCAGCCCTTCTCTCAGCGTGGACAGCCAGGGATCCGTTACCCCTGTCATCATGTGCCGCAGCCCGACAGGTAGACCCCACCAGATCTGGCTCGAGTTTCAGCACCTTCCAGTTTAAGTGATCTTCCAGAGTTGGCGAGTTTAGGTTTCCCAATGAGCATTTCCTTCCTTTACATCCTGTAGATGGGAAAACCAAGACATCGCCGAGGTCAAACTTGAAGTTTCGTTTTGACAAAATGAGTCACTCATCCACAAACGTAAGTTTTGCCATCTGAAACCTTGTCTTGTTAGCATTTTTCTTTTCTGAGTATTGAGTCCCAGTACGATACCATCTACTTTTTAAAGACAGGAAACTTGTGATATTTGAATAAAGACAATTATCACACAGGCTAGGAGTACTGACGGAAAGTCAAGCACCCTGATGTGTTTTTGACGCACTCTGTCCGTCTTACAGACATCTCTTTATCTCTGGATCACTGTAGTGTCACCGGAACGGTCAAGCTGGTGTTATGTAATAAGCCGAGACTGACCTGCCTCCCTGTCCTCTCTTCTCTCTTTCAGTCTGAGTAGCCTGGCGGAACTGAAGAACAGACTTGCACAATGAAGGGACAGCGCAGGGGGCTGATGAGGCTGGAAAAAAAAAAAAGTCACAACAACAACCACATAATCACTGTAGAACCACTTCCCAAGCCAAGGATAATCTGACAAGGTTACAGATAGCACCAGAGTCTACACACACTATAGACTAACTGACAATACTGTGAGCGTACAGTGAGGAGATGCAGCTGACGCGTTGGCTTTATTTGTGACCAACCTTCAGCTTCAGAAATGAGCCACTACTTGCTGCAGTCTGTTAATTGTTCCCATCATACAAAGGTCTTGGCGCGGCTGTAAAACTGTGAGTGTAGGCCGAGCTAGACTCCGCCTCAGCTTTTCCTCAAGCATCTTGTTTAATAGAGAGAGAGACGTGATGGTCTAGAAGAACTGTAACACATGGCTGAGCTGTTACTCTTTATCTAGTTGACTGTTGAGCAATCACTGGAAAAAATAGTTAGACATGAGGATGTTTTTCTTCTCCTTTTTTTTTTTTTTTAACTTTGCCCTCTAATGGTACGCCTGGTAACAGTTCCTCCTTTACCTAAAAAAAAAAAAAGTACGTAGAGACAAACAAACACACAAACACACGCACAGAAACTTAATGTACAGTAGCAAAGCCTTCAGGGTGACAACACTGGGAATCTGTTGGAGCTGAACTTGCTCTTTGCATATATAATTGCTTTTCTAAGGGAAATCGTTGATTTTGGGGACGCTTTTGTAACCTTGCCCGCTGCTGCATTGTGTTGGCTGCACTATAAACACGACACGTCTCCTGCTACGACAGCGTTTCTGTATCTGCAAGGGCGGCTTCAAAGCCCCTGAACTCAAGTGCTTGGTCGATGGATATTAGCTCACAGTAGGAGACACTGCCAATACCTGTTTGCCACAAGCTTATTTTAGCCAAAGCTGCGCCTTACAATCTTTTAAAAGCCCTTTTCACCACTGCTGTGCTCTCATTCTCTCTTCCTCTCTGCCTGCATATGCGTCTCTCACCGTGTGAGAGGATGAGACTCCCTAGATCTGGCTACACACACAGTTTTGGGTAGCCAATCGACACACACATTTGCTGAAAATAAACGTTGCACTTACTGAAAACATTTCACCTTCTGATACCTCCCATTGAAGCTTGCTAGCTCGGTGTATCCAGTATGTTCGGCGGTTCGCTTGAACAGGTCTCTGGGGTTTTTAAGTTCCTCGGCGTGTGAGCTTATAAACACAACTTGAAAAAGATGCTTCAGGTTATAATGAACCTTTGAGCCGCTTCTGGCAAAACTCTCTGAATGTGAACTTCGAGCTCTTTCGCATCTTTTCATTGCTTTTTTTCTTTTTGTACTTGTTTATTTCGCGCCCTGTTAGTTGTCATTATGAAGTCATTAGGAGTAGCTTACAAAGTCAGTCGCTCACTACCACAACAGGAGTGTGGGTCTGAACTAAGCCTCAACTATATGTTTGCTCGGACCTGCACAAACTGGAGTTGATGAAGATGAAGCTTAAAAGCAGGCGGATGCGTTTCCAGTGTGACCAAACAACCAAACTGGTAGCTCTTTGGATGAATACCTATGTAATTATGATGTGTAGGGAACCGTTCCTGCAGTGGCGGATGGTTTAAATAGTGTGGAAAGGTTTAAAGGCTCGGTTCATTCAAATTGCAAACTCCTGTCATTCAGGGGATTGTTTAACTTTCAAGAAAGCTGTACTCATAGACGTACCTTTCTGACAAACTGGGACTAGGAACAGACGCGTGGACTCACGCACGCTGTTCTCAGTTAGCGTAGACCAGTGATTACCTCGAGTAGTGGAAGCGGGGACTGAAATCCTCCGGAAGCAAGCAGGAACTTGTCATTTAGTTCGTAGCGGGTATCGCCTAAAACGCCCTGCAGCCTTTTCTCTGTTGATATGCTTAATTTATTGAAACTTCTTTTGCATTGATGTCATGTTAAAAAAAAATGTCACTGCAGAGTACGCTAATTAAGAAGGTAAAATGATTAAAGGATATATATATATATTAATTTAAAAAATGTCTAAACATGTATATGTATATTTGGTTATGTAATGTGCCATTGAGAATTTATTCTAAAATAAAATGTTGTATTTTGTGTCATTTGCGTCTCAGTGTCTTTTCCGGTCCTTACTCATACTCACACATAACATTTATTTTATGCACATGAACACGTCAGGAAAACTGGTACAGACGTCACAGCAGAAGTTTGTTTCTCTTGTTTTGCTTTAAAAGTGATCACAGTGCTGTTAACGTTGCCACAAGCAAGTTCAGACAGAACGTAGTCTCATGACAGAAGGCATATTTTGGTTCTTTCGGTTTCACATTTGAAAAATGTCACTACTTCCAGGGAGTCATCCATAGACACGGACAAGTGTGTCTACTGCTTTAGTCACTTTTTGCAATATGCACGGAAAGTCAGGACCCCTGAACGTCTCCCACGTCTAATGATGATGTCAAGGATCAGCTGGTTCTCAGCAGACCACTCCTCTCTGCTTTCATTTGCAGTCAGGTAAATCTGACAGCTGAGTAGACTGTGGACTCGGCAGGCTTTCTTGTAGCACCCTGATTCCTTAGTGCATGCTGGGAAATGTCTGCATAGACAACCTGTAACATCGAAAATTCATTTCAGTTCAATTTCAGTTCCACTGGTTTCATATAGTGTCAATAACAGTTGCATCTCGTCACTTTACAGGAACCCAGAGGCTGAAACCCTGGTTGCCAGGAAAAAAAATAATCTTTTAACAGAAGAAGAAAAGAAACTTTGAACCTAGTTCATATCAGATGTTCCCATCCGTTTGAGGCCAGACGAAGAAAGCCGAAACAATGCATCAGGCATGCATGCGGGTTATAAACATTGGTCATGGATGGATAGAGCCCGCGTTCCGCACATTGACTATAAAACTGTTTTGTATGTGTTACTCTTGTGAGGATAAACAAGAACAGTGAGGCAGAAAACTGTCAGTTTTAAAACCCACTAGTCACAATGTGAAAACCACAAGGGTGCATATATATAAACTAGGCTGTCACCCACCTCAGTCTTTTGGTTGCCTTTGGGGGGAGCTGTAAAATTTAGAAAGAGACAGTACAGTGAAAGGTGTATTAGTCGTGGTCGTAGTTTTTATTAGTGCAACACCACAGACCCATACAAGGAAGGAAATAAGATACCTTTTTGAGAGGAAGCATTGCGTTTCGGTTGTACCGAGCGTCGAGGGGGAGGCCGTGGAGCCGGGTGTGTTCTCTCTGGGTTTACAGCTGCATATATGACCGGTGCCGTGGGAAGCAGCTGAGGCTTGACTCCTGAACTCAGACAGCGAGCCAGTCCCAGGATGATGGGAAGGCAAAGAAAAGAACCGATCCAGACATAAACCCTGTGCAAGAAAATCCTCCGAGAGAGGACAGCTGTGTAGAAGGAGGAGGATATACACAAAAACAATGCGCTCAAATACAGGTGAATTAACTGAAGTAACTACCATATATATATATACGCTATATACCTGCGGTGACGTTCACACTCTTCCAGTGTCCCTGGTCTGTGAGACGGCCGTCCCAGTTAACACTGCATCGATAGTCACCAGCATCTATTCGGTTGACTGGTAGAATTTCCAAAACTAGTTTGGTTTCATTGGCCGAGATGTCTACCCTGGTCAAACGGTGCCTGGCAGTGTTGTTCACACGGATCAGAGGTTCATATGTTAAATTTGTCCACATCCAGAAGCCGTCCCACGTGTTTCCACAGTGCTCGACCACACAAGACATAGATAGACTGCTTCCTTCTGGGACATGAAAAGTTTCACGTGCTGCCACAACGCCGTTTTCGCACTCTTTTGCACAAACACCTCAAAGGAAGAAAAAATCAAACAAGTCGTGACTGATTATTGCATTTGACTTAGTATCACTGTTATAAAGTGTTTCAAATATGAATAACTACATTATATGACACACATTTTGTCTACTTACAAAACCCTCTGCAGGAGCTGAGATTAAATGCAAAAAACAAGTAGCGAATTTAAACAGGAGATAAATACTACCACACATAGAGCTTGAAACATATTTCAGACATGCACTTAACACACAAAGTTATATGCCTGAGTTGGTATTTGAAATAAAAAATAAATAAATAAATAACTATGTATAGAGTAGAGCCTACCAAAAATAAAATAACAAGCATGATTTCTTTTAGAAAACCATGGGCTGTCGTCAATAGAGCTGCTTGAGTATAAAGTCCAAAGTGTTACTAGGCAGCCTCAAACCGAATAAAATTCAACATTTAAATCAGTCAAAAGATGTCGCTTACCAGCAAAGAAAATGCAGACACCGCTGGTGATGGCGAGGAGATAAACATACATGCCTGATCTCGTCTGATTTCAACCGTGTCGCTGGATAAAAGAAGTCCCAGGTTGATCTTACTTCGCCAGGTTAGTCTTCGTGTTGTGACTTGGGGAAAAAAAAAGTGTAACTGCAGGAGAAAGAGAAGGTGGCCGATTGTTCAAACTCTAGACTCTTCGCCCACGAGCTCCTTCTCTCACTTTCCTTTTATTATTCTCACTCAACAGGGAGGCTTTCCTTTGGTGAGCAGTCGCTGTTTGAGGAAAAGGAAGGAAATGGCACTTCATTCCCGACGCTCTCTCTCTCTCTCTCTCTCTCTCTCACACACACACACACACACACACAAACACACACGTAATTGCAGGAATGGAATATCCTGATGTGTGCAGGAAAGGGTCCGATTTCAAGGAAATGTGGCAATAGCCTTTATGACTCACTTTTAATTAATTAATAGGTGAGCATGTTACAGCACAGTTTCGATTGTTTTTTTACACCCAAACCCGTGATCTCATCCCAGCCACAAACAGGTCACAAAGTGGCAAACAAGCAGATTGTCGGGCGAAAGTCAAACTTCAAAATAAGAACTTGAAAGAAAGAAAGAAAGAAAGATGTCAACAAATTCATCTCGACAAATTATGCGTTTTTCTTATCACATGTGCATTTTTAACTTTTTTTTTGTTTGTTTTTAATAAAAGCATTTTTTCCCCCATTGTGTCATACTGGGAATAGCCTAGTTTGAGTATGTTTTATAAACCGGAACTGACTTTGAGGGCGCTCGTTTCGTGGCGCTCCACGGCTCAACACTCACATTGATTCGCAGGAGTAACAGAGGAAGTGAGAACAGGGGTGTCTAAATGCTAGATGGAAAGTGAGAAGTATTTTTGGAGAAACGAGTGTAATGGTCCCAGACAGTCTTAGGCTATTTGCACATACGCAGCAGAGCTCATTATTATGTTGGTAGGTTATAAAAAATAAACAGTAAATGAGGGGAAATATTAAGGAGTTCACTAACAAAACTTTTCCCCCCCTTTCCACTCTTGGGATAAATAAAAACAAATAAAACATGCCGGTAGTCACTTGGTATTAAAACATTTTGCTGTCCTCCAGCTCGTTTGTATTCACTGGAGAGGTTTTATTAAATGTTAAATGTATTTATTAATAAAGAAAACAAAAGTTACTTGACACCTTTAGGTTGCAACTTTGATTCAATTACTCTGTCTTTGACTAAATCGCAATTTATGCTTTTGTGTTAACTGACAGACGTTAACGCAGACACATACTCCACGCACTCCTCCAGAAATGAAAAGCCGCAATTATGCTTCTGCACATGGCCACGCAAGGACCTGATGTATCGACCCTCCGCCGGTGCCAAACATTTTTACTTGTGCCTCGTCAGTCAGTCTCGCTTTCTAACAATTCCACCCAAACCCACACTTTTTTTTTTCCTTTTTTGCCGTAGGGTTATTTTTTACTTTTTTCACTTTCTGCTTCACTTTCAACAACTGTCAACTGAAGCTTTCGCCAAAATTTCGCATCAGCATGAGGCGCGTGCTACGGGATTCATAGCGTAAACGCTGGACGCAGGACGCACAGGCCAAAAGTGAAATGCGTTGCACCGCTCAGACACCAAAGCCTGCATCAGCGCCTCCCACAGTGACGGAATGTATTACACGCATCGCATATTGAAAAATCTGACTGTCAAACCGTTGCCTTGTCTCGCCATCACTGACTGTTTATACCATGGTCCGCGTGAATCCTCGATTCTGATTGGCTGCGGGGTGTACATTAAAAGTGGATAATGGACACCCATAAAGAGGTTCCGGTCAAATTGCCTGATGACAGTTCTAAATCATTGCGCTGGCTCAAACGCTTTGGTAACCGTGGCAACAGAAACAGAAACACAGACACAGACTCTGCCCAGTCGACCAAGGAAGGAGAAGAATATACAGTGTTGGCAGTTTTAGGAGTCTGTGAGCCGGCATTAATCGCCACTTAAGAGACGTAAACATCATGAGCGACACGGTGTTCAAGACAAGTAATGCTGTTCTCAAGGCGACGCCGAAGCGCTACAGGAAGAGTGGGAAAGACACCAGCTTCCACGACCCCCAAGTCGGAACTTGAAGAAATCAGAAGTTCATCTTTCTTCCAATAAAAACGACTTAGGAAACGATCTGTGGGCTCTGTGGAAATTTCGCATGACCCTCTGGACACACACGCGGTAATAAGTGCACTGGCCTTCTGAAATGATTGTATCACGTAATGTAACGCCAAATAGTCCGCTCAGCCGCTTCTTGTGAAAAACGTATGATTTTAACGGTAACAACAACAATAATTTACCTTATATTTATTTATTTCGTAAGTGACCATGGTATAAGCTGAGAACGTTTCCACCGGTGTTGTTGAAAATAACGCAGCAAGTAGAGAGTGAAACAACCTTAGTGAATTAGCCCGACTGGCAAAAAAGACACAGCACCGGCTACTGTCTGGGTGGAGTTGTTACAGAATGAATGAATGACTGACTAGCATACAAGTATTTGTTTCACACCTTGCGTGGGGTACTTGCGTAAGTCACCGCAGTACTATAAACCGGCCTTTAACTTGTCAGGGGTCGGCTACGGTTCGCGAACCCCGCCCAACGGGCTCCACGTCAGCGGCTGACCGGGAGTCCATAAACGAGCGCACCCTGTGGTCACACTGACTGACTAGTTGGGTGAATGAGATAAACAAAGACCCGGCGACTTTTCAGGAAAACAGACAACGCTACTCGAACTCCTCCTCGGGAACATGGACACTGGTAGGCCGAGTGCAGCTCTCTCCTGTTTCAGTCGTGCTGTGCCGTGAGTTCTGTCCGTGTGTTTGGCAGCTGGAGGATGATAGCGGAGGGAGATAGGCTAAGTTAGCGTCCACCGTGTTAGCATGTCAGCCCGGTAACGCGACTTCTACCGTGGGTTTTCTCTGCCAGGTTGACAGTTGAAGCCAACACATTGCCTGTTTGGCGTCAACACCCAAAGCGAAGACACAATGAGCCAACACGCCTCAACTAGTTTTGCCAAAATCTCTTCCCAGCTTCGGGAACTGGGAGTGTTAGCCTGTGTAGCTAGCTCGTCCAGATTGGACTGGGAAACATCCCAACCTGTCCAACTATTTAAAGTGACAAGAGGTTCATTTTAGCGGTGTTTTGTTCAAGAAGCACAATTTCCACTCAAAAAGGAAACAGTTTCGTTACTCTTTGAATATGTTTTAACAGGGACCCGTGCTGTCTAAGTTAGCCTTGAGCCGGCCGAAACCAGTTGTGCGGGGTTGCTTCCTACTTCAGGTTTTATAGCTCGTTTTTATGTAGAGGGACCAAAGATCCCGACTTTGCTCGTTCATCCGAGAACTGTTATAACCAGCTGTTCACACCCAACACAGCAAAGAGCTTTCTTCCGTTTTAAAAGCCCGAATTATAAAATGAATCCAGATAGTCATAGAGAGTTTATCTGCAGCATGTGTCCAAGCAGCCCTCCACTGTTGGGCTCCGTTACTCCGTGTACACCAGGAGCGTCTAACTCATTTTAGTTCAGGGGCCAAATTCCGATTTGATCTCAGGGAGGTTGGGCCATATACATAACAACTCCAAATGTTTTAGTGCAAAGAAGTACATTATGAAAATGTTTACATTTAGATTAGACAAATACTTTATTTATCCCGATGGAAATCCAGTATCCAGTAGCTTCATCACATAAAAAAAGAATAGTTTTAACAATAATAATAACAACAATAGTAACAAAACATTTAATGAACAACTGGACTGGATTTCTTAAGAAGATAATTTCTCTATAGTTCTATGTCTCTGTGTTGTGTTATGTCCACAACTCTTACTAAAACTGTGTGAACCCTAGGAATAACAATTAATTTTATTGGAAGATTTTCAGTTAATATCTTCAGTGGAGCAATGATGAGCATCATGAAGTCCTTAGATGTATAACCACTGATGTGTTAATGCGCAAGTCACATTGTCTGCCTGTGCTCGGCCTCTCCGTAGGAAACCTCTGGGATGTCTGCGCTCACTATTCGAACACTTGTTGAACACTCCAACTAACCAGCCGACTGACCCTTTACTCATAATCAACTTTTGCCTCAACACGCACGCCAGAATAAGCTGCTGTCAGTTTTAAAGCCGACGGCCGACACTCTTTTTGCGGACCGGGGGCTTAATATTTCCACTTCCACACCCATCAGTGTCAAAACGTTCAGCTGTTGCGCCACGAGGAAAACGCTGGTACGCTGACACAGGACCCCGTGCAGACCCGCGCTCAAAATATTCCCAGCCAGCGGGCTTGCTTCAGCTCTCTTTCTTATAATAGGAGCATATGACAGTTGATGAAGTCCGACGCCGTCCTGGTCTGTGGCCGCATTTCAGCTTTGTCTAGATGGAAAATCGCGGAATGCGGCCGAGAACGGGAGAGACGGAGGGGTCGAACTCCAGGCAGAAACATGCATGAATAGGCAATGTTCCTCTCGACGTTTAATTGCGCTGCACTATTATTTGATGGGAGTTACAAACCACACACCGGTGCCAATGCGATTCTGTCAAAGTTGGGCAAGACAAGCTTTTCAGTGTGTTCCGCTCACAGATGGAGCCAGATGAGTGATGGCAGCCAGCTCCGGTCAGGCTGCAGCTCCCTCAGGCCACTTATCGTACCACTAAAGCATTCTTGATTTGGCCTCTGTTTATTGCTACTCTTTGTGTTTTCCCTATATGTTCCCTATCAGACCTCTAATCCTAATTGGTTTCAGTCTCCTTGAAATGCTATGCATCGCTATAATTTACATATTAATGGAGGAAAAAAGGAAGCGCCAGACAGCTGGAGTAGTCAATAAATAATGTGGTGTTGGCTTATGACTATTGATTTGAAACTTTCCAGGCATTATTGTAACATCTGAGTGCGTGAGTGCTCGTAAGTCACATCTTAAGTAGGAAGTGTGCACCTAAAGTGGACAGATGAGTCATGGGGATTGGGGTACTAGGAAATTTCTCGTCTTACATACAGCCATCTGTCTCTCCAGCTATTTGCTTCATACAATTAACCTGAAACGTGCTCGCCGTTCCTCGTTCCATTCATCCGTGTTCTTGTTGCCACTCCCTTCTTGTTCCTAAAGGTTTGAGTCAGGAGAAGGTTTCCGCTTTTATCAAGCGGCTGCGGGCTGAGCCACGCTACCTCTTGGCCCAGAATGTGTCAACCTGCATCGACCCACTGGAGGTTTGTCTGCACCGGCAGACCGTCCAGGATACTGTGCACATCTTCCAGCACTCTATCCCCACGGAGGGCAAGCCCATCACCAACCAGAAAAACTCAGGTAGGCAGCTACATACATGCATGTGGGTCCCCTCAGCAACATTGTATGGTACAAATAATTGCTCATGATGAGTCATTTCTGAAATAAATTGGTATTAAAATATTTCTTGACTTGAGTGTTTGTTGCAAAAGTCAAGACATCCCAGCAAATACCACAGTTTAAGTGAACACCTTCTGGTTTATTCTTTAAAATGTTGAACGCATAAAATATACCTTCCCTGGAATATGTGTGTGCGCTGATACACATTTCACAAAGCATATATTGTGAAACCGGGTTGCTCCTCTTTTTAAACCTCCTTCCCGTGTCACTTTTGCCGTCATCTATGATTTTTGTACCACGGTTAGAAGTGACACTTTTCCATTCCCTCTGTGCCGTTACATGTCGCTCACGCTGACGACTCCTGACAAAGTCATGGTTTGCCGTTTCCTCGCAAAAATCTTGTTTCAGATGACATGGATTCGACTGCCTCCCTACGTCAGCGAGGGGTGCTGGAATGACTTATGTGCTGCTGGACGTAGTGTGGGCTGCAAAAGTTAATCTAGCCTCAAAATAGATTAAATGTCTAAATCTAGTGATGGATGTGCTTTAAGCGTCTTGAAGACAGCCTGTGTTAGCTGCATTCCAAAGTAGAGTCCAGTTAGGAAACTGATAAATGCATCGACTCCACTCTTAGATGGCTATTGGCACACATTTATCTCAGAATCCAATTTAATAAACAGTCTTGAACAAAAATTCAGCTCCTACATCAAACTGAAAACGACAAGCTTTGACGGACATCCACGTTTCCTGACCTGGTTGCAATAACTGCGTAGGGATTATTAGACCACCGTTAAGGGTCCCTCATAAACCAGTGCACTAGCTTTATTTGTGCAGCTTAATATGTGAAGATACATGTCACTCATTAAGTTGTTACTAATCTTTTTGAAACCTGTCTTCTTTCCGTGACCAGGGAGATGTTGGATCTTCTCATGCCTCAACGTCATGCGGCTTCCCTTCATGAAGAAGCATAACATAGAGGAGTTTGAGTTCAGTCAGTCGTATCTCTTTTTCTGGGACAAGGTAAGATGCAGTGAATTGTTTTTTTCACATTCCGGTGAAGGGATGTTTCTGTTGTTGTGCAGGCAGGACACCGCATGTGTGCACTGATGCAGTGTTAGTATGCAGCACTACTACTATACGCTCATTGTCCCCTTAAATCCCTCCTTTATGTCTGCGGTCAGAGCTTATGCAGGACTGACGTCACACCTAAATGTTTATATCGCTTTGTGTCTCGTTACCCTTGTGCGTTTAGATGGATGCTTGTCCTGCCATTAATGCTCCTTTTCTGTGTGCTAAGTGCCGAGAGCAGGACTAATTCTAAACAAGGAAACAGTAGATGTCGACCTCTAAGAATATCCTCGTCTCTTAGCCGCTCGGTTATTACATTACATTACATTAGAGTGTAAGTCATTTGGGTCACAGTCTGTTTATGAGCAAATTACACTTCTTACAGTCCTCTAAATGTTAACCATTAAATAACCCCACGTGTTCCTACACTGCCTTATGTAACTGATTTTAAATTGTTTCCGGTTTCAAATGTCCTCCACAGCTTTTAGAGGTTAAAACCTTACTAGGCCAAACTCAAATCTAAAAGTCTGCGTTGCCTGTATCTGTTTATTTACCATGTCTCTGTGTTGTGTTTGCCCACTTTTCTACAGATCGAACGCTGCTACTACTTCCTCCAGGCCTGCGTGGAAACAGCACAGAGGAAGGAGCCGGTGGACGGACGCCTGGTCCAGTTCCTTCTTTCCAATCCAACCAATGATGGAGGGCAGTGGGACATGCTGGTCAACCTCATTGGTGAGTCCACATCATGGCACATAATCGCAGCAGCTCAGTGATCATGAGGAGTGATTGCATGAGTTGGGTATTTAATGTTATATTTGGGAAAGTGCACCGTGCTGAGGGGCACTGGATTCATAATGCTGTGTGGTCCCGTCTTCAGAAAAGTACGGCGTCATTCCAAAGAAATGCTTTCCAGAGTCTCACAGCTCAGAGGCCTCACGCAGAATGAATGACATCCTCAATCATAAGGTACATTTCTGCATTTCTTTCCGTTCGAACTCAAAGCTGACACAGGGATGTCATCAGGAGCTCATGCACTCTATGAAGCAGTGGCGCTGACTGTTGTTTGTGTCTCACGGCGTGTTGCAGCTGAGAGAATACTGCCTAAGACTGAGGAACATGGTGGCCAGTGACGCTACCAAGGCTGAGCTGTCTGATGCTATGGACAGCATGATAGAAGAGGTAAGACTGAAAGTTCATGTACAGCTGTTTTCTGTTCAATTTAGACAATCCCAGTACAGGAAGTGTCCCAGGACACCACAAACAATTTGAGGAACTTGGGAACATTATTCATGTTTGAGCGGAGGAAGTACAGATTAGATTTAGTTCCTTTAGTAAAATGTAACTATTCCCGACCGGTATTTCCCAAAAATGTATAGCAGCCATCAGGGCAGACCTTGCAGGGATGATTGTCCTTTACCAAGTGTGAGCACTAACATTCAAAAACGGCTGTTTTTTTGTCTGCTTCTTGCCTGAATCATTACTTAGCTCAATTGTTGGATAATGTTCTATCATCTGATCCAAAATAAGATTACTCAAAGGTTTTACTTGGATGGGTGTTGGAGTTTCAGTTGGGTTTTTCAGCGGTAATGGAAATGCACATAGACGTGTGTAATATCGAGGAAAAGTTTCCACTTCGCTTCCATGGTTTTATCAAACAGTTTGGTGGGAAAGAAATAAGAGACCCAGAATAACTTCCTCTGTTTACAATATGATGTATAGTGGTCTGTTCCAATACGTGTGATGTTCTGTTGACATACTGAAAATCTTCAGTTACATTGTTACATTTTAACCAGAAGAGGGAGCTGTCAAATAATACATAACTCGGGTGAGCAATGTCTAGTCAGAAATAATGTCTTCTAGAAAATAGTCTGCACGCGTTCACTATCTGGTGAAGGGGTGAAAGGCTTAATGTCACTAACATTTACAGGGTTGCAACCAATAATATTACCGTAATACTTTGAAGGGTCTCATGTAATGCATTTAGACAGGAGGATGATTTCTTTCTCGTTAAAATATAAAGAAATCCTTTATTCAGCTCAGAGACAAACTAATAACTAACTTAGCTTACAGACTCTGTTAATGGGGAAACTGTCTAGCTTAAATATTTGTCACTTCAACAGTACTTACATAATACCTGCCTGGGCTGATTGCAGATTCATTGTAACATTTATCTTTTGGAATTGTTTCTTTTTTCCATGCTTTGCATGCATATTTATTTGTGCACATGTACACGTTACACATGTGAATGTGGCCTCACAACCTCTAAAACCACCTGCACACCACTGTAGATGTGACGCAGCGGGAGATAGAGATCTTATTTATGGAACATTCACGTGTGTGATGCTGGACAGTGAAATTACAGTGTAACTGACTCTTAATGGAAGAGGTGACCGTGTAAACAAAAGCATGTACAACGTAATAATGTGCTGTTACTGTAGTCGCTCAACGAAATACAGTCGTGTTGTTTTGTTTGTTTATTTGTTGTAAGGCTGGGCAGTTTGCACATGTAGGTGTGAAGCTGTGTTCATGCTTCCTGTGTGTGTGTGCGAGGGCCCAGTCAATCAACCTCCCATTGAGACAATTGCACACAGCACAGGGGTCTGGTTAAGCAGCCTTTGTTGTCAGCTGTTTGGGCGTATTGTGCTGGTTGCTTGTTTAAACAGTCGCTTGTGTTTCGCTGCGCCTCTGTCTGCGCACGGCTCTCACCACACACACACACACACACACACACACACACACACACACAGAATTGTACATACACAAACATATGTTGTGCAACAGTAAAGAGTGCTCCCGCTGCACCGCACGACAGAGCGGCGGGAGGCGGAGAGTTGTCGGCGTGTTTGTTTGTCCACCTGGAAGTGGTTTGTTTTGTGAAACGCCACTCTGTCACGGCCGGCGGTGATGGAGGATTCGGTCATGAAGAACGGCCAGCGCAAAGAGAGACGCGTTGTACAGAGCCGCAGTATATCTTACCTGCATCATTCTAATAACTGTCATTCACGACGGGACACTCGCTGCATCGCAGAAGTTCCAGCTGCTAAATATTTGGCTCCAAAATCACAAATTAATCGGTGGCGATGATTCACTAGATGTTACGAAATCGCAAGTGATTGATTTCATTTGCAGGAAGCACTGTAGTTGATTTATCTTAAGCAAACGGCTTATTTTATATCTGTGTGAGATAAATAAGCTGTTTGAGCGTTTAAATGTTATTGATGAACAAGTGACAGATGGGATGGCTGACTGTGCCTGACTTCCAGCCCATTTAAAAAATGGACTAGGATGGAGCTGAGGCAGGCTGCTGATGCACAAATGGGTAAACCAGCTATAGAAAGCAAAAACATTTTTCTACCAGGCTGTGACCGTTTTTACATGTTGTTTGCTGGTAACCGACTTGCGTTCGGAGCCTCCTTCAAGCGTTTATTTGAGGAGCTGCAGCCTCCATTTGTCACGTCTGAAGGTTGCCGCTTGTGTACACTGTCGCCAACGTCACCGTCACGTCGTTGATGTCAGGCATGGACATCTTAAAAACAAATGCTAACTTTGCATTAGTACAGAAACACAACACACCAGCAGAACTTTAAAATCGAGCCACCGCAACGTTGAAACCACTGACAGGAGAAGTAAACAACATTGACCATCTTGTGACAACACAATGTTCTGCTGGGAAACTTTTGGACGTGACATTCATGTGGATGTTACTTAGACACATACCACCCACCTAGACCAGACCAGGCAATGACACTCCTTGATGGCAGCAGCCGTCCCCCAAAAGCCCCCACTAGCAACAGTCTGTTTCCAGGCACCACAGGACCCCCCTCAGAAGACCTGCGCCTTTTCTCTGATGAGTCTCAAATATTTTGCAGGAAGAAGGGAGACCTAGACGATATTAGGAAGGTGGTCATAATGTTACGCCTGATCGGTGTAAGTAAGCGCTCATTTGTGGGGGAATTATCCCCCGTACTTTATCTACGACTTACACCAGTACACCGACTGTTCTGGTCTAGAGTTTGGTTTCTTCTGGGTTTAACAGCCTCAACTGGTCTGTTGCGTATTATCTCTGACTGACTGACATCTCGTTAGAGGCTATGCAGCCCATTAACAGTGCTGCCCATTAAGAGCTCACGCAGAACAGCCAGAGCTTGTCTGTCAAGTGTTGCATCTGATTTCAATGTATATTAGTATTGTGGTGTGTGCTTTTTCTTTTCTTTCTTTCTTTTTTTTTTTTAGCAGAGCAGAGCTGTTTATCTAGACCGGGTTTACAATTAACTGTTGATTTCACAGATAATAAAATATGCAGCCTGTATGTTTCTAGGCTTACGCACGTTGGTTTTCCCACAATCGGGGAAACTGGTGTTTCCTCTACGTGTTCCCGTGCGCTTTCAACTATGCGTGCACACGTGTTCCTCGGGATCAAAGTGCCGTGTCAGTCCTACTTTGGTGTGTGTGGAAGTGATGCTGTCCACCCGCCCTGCTGAGCGGGCCGTGATTGTGCCCTGGTCTTCATCACACCGGCCCCGCACACACTCCTGTGACAGGCAACCGGGGTCAACATCTCTGCTTCCACTTACTGTACCCAGGGCGCGCTGGATGTAAATGAATCACTTTGCGTGTCAAGAATCTATTCTTTTCGTTAACACCGGTCAGGTGCATTCAGTCAAATCGAGCTTGTAACATTTATCCAAGAAACTTGGCCCAAGAAGTTCAACCCGCTTCAGCCTGCACCTGTGGTATGAGTAGGCGAACCGCAGCTGTGTAGCACGACGGTTTGTATTTATCGATGCCGCTGGGATGACAGTATCCATGCTCGGCGTTGTCGAGGAAGAACGGATTCGTTTCAAAGCCAGTCTTCCTCTTTCATGCTGCATTGGACGTGGGCCTGCGCTCCTCCTCTATCACTTATATGGACAATTAGACACGTGCACACAAATAAAAGCGCACACAATGCGCACAATCACTGGGGGTTGTTCATGCACATGCGGTATCTCACACACATGAAACATACACAGATGGTATCCCTCACGCCACGACTGTAGCCTTTCCATGCTCCATTGCGTCATGGAATCAGTAACGCCATGTGCGGTTCTGGTCTTGGCTTTGAACACAGAGAGAGTGATTCTGAAGACAAGTCTAATTTATGAGATAGCCATCGACTCGCAGAGGAACCTTCTCGGTGTGGCTCAGAGGCCCGGCGCTGCAAGCTGTTGGCTCCGTCGGCCCGTCGTTCAGTGCGGGTGGGTTCCTGCGTGTGTCTCGTTCTGAGGAATAGCCCTGGAACGGGCAGGTCTGAATGATCCACTTTCATTTCTAGAATTTCTTTGCACAATTGTAAGAATTTAACAATGGCCACATGTGTTGCGTGTTTACAAAACATGGAGGTTTAATCAAAACCTCACTCATTTTTATCCAAACTGTTTGCATGGTGTCATTTGCTTATACTCACAAGTCCAGCTCCTAGACAATAGTTATAAATTCACCATGAGGTGCATGTTTTTTCTCAATTTGGATTCAACAAGAGGGAACCATTTTCAACCTGTAACTGCTGTGCGCCTTGACAGCTCACATATTAAATTTATATTACTGCCATGATATTTAAGTTGAAAGCTACATATTTTCTTTTTCAAGGTAAAAATTAATTTTATTAAACATGTACCCCACTGTCATTGCCATAAACTATATACACAGACCTGTATACACATCACCTACCAGTCCATTAGTTACCACCTTGCTAATGCTGAGTTGGACCCTTTGTGTTTTCAGAACTTTCTTCATTCTGTATGACTTAAATTTTACAAGGTGCTGTATCATAGTTGCTGCTGATTTATCTGCTGCACATGCACAATGAAAACCTTTCTCCAAGAAGAGTAGCTCATAGAGAGAGATATGTTTTTAGGTGCTATTTGAACAGCGCTAGAGAGCGAGCAGAACGGATGTGAAGTGGTAAATTGTTCCATAGGGTAGGACCAGTTGCAGAGAACCATTTAAATGATACTCAGTTGTTGTTTCATATTGTTCATGTTAAATTCTGACCGTACCGTGAGACTGCGGCAGCAGAAATTTAGTCATCAGGCCAAATAGCATTTTTCCCCCCAATCTTTTATGTCCAGTTTCGATGACCATTTGTAGATCAGCAGACTTTAAAATCCTCATACCCGTCCATCTGGCATCCACAACCAGGGCACTGTCCAGCTTTCCCATTCTGATGGTCTCTTTGAATCTCAGCAGTTACTGTATACACCTAATGTGCCAAATATATCAGAGTTGTGTCATACTCATTAACTGAACTAATCAGGTAAAATTCAGTGAAATAAGATGAGGTAGAGTTGTAGCTCTCGTTCCGTTATCAATCAGGTTCAGGAATGATCCAAAATGTATTTATTTCTCACAAGATGAACTCCTATTTCTGGAAATTAAGATGAAAACCGTCTGCTTAGTTTGTATTAGTCCTAACTCCTGGTGCCAGCTGTTCAGCATTGCAGCGCAGATGCAGTCAAACATTAACCCGTGTAGCCTCACAAGCACGCGGACGCTCAGCTCACAGTTTATAGGGAGACGTGGAAACTCACCACGTCAAAGAAATGAGTCACACCTGCAGTGGACCTTCCTGTTAGATCCTAATGAGATGAAGACAAAGCTGCACGTGAAACAGGCTTCATCTCAGTCTCAATACAGCAGCTGGATCCTGGAACCTGTTAACAGTCAAGAAGTTGGAAGCAGCGTTGTTGGGTTAATTACGCAACACCTGTGATGGTTGTAAAATCTGTTTTGAAAGTGGCACCATAATATATTTGATGTCACACAAAGAGGACTTGATTAGGAAATAAAAACTAGAGTCAAGAGAATTAAATGTGTGGGTGTTGAATCTGCAAATGTAACTAGCAAAAAGAGAAAAACCAACATGTAAAGTGTATAAAGGTGTTATTATAACTGTTGTTTCAGTCTCCCTGTTGTTTCCTCCTCTCTGCGTGTCCCTCTCCCTCTTTACCTGTCAGTCAGGTGCATCTGTCACTCATGCGACAGGTGTTTCAATATTGGCCCTGCTCTGATGTCACTGGCTGTTTATTCTCCGACTGAGGTCTCTCTGTCAGCCCAGCCTTTCCCTCGCACCTACTTTATTTGCTATGTCAGGCGTGATGAGTGGGCACAAGGCTGCTGACCTGGCATTAAAGGGGAGGCGCACGGGGCAAATGAAAGAAACACTGTGACCAGAGTGGAAAGGTTTAAAGTTACCGGGAAGAGTTGTTACGGGAAGAAAGAGACAGAAAGGCGGAATGGAGAGAAAGGGGGCGTGGGTCAAGGGGTAGCGGAGGTGTCCTGTAAAGGTACAGAGGGCATCTGGGCAAACAAAGACCAGACGAGGGGATGGTCTCCTCGGTATGTCGCCTTGGCCGCGGGGCAGTCTAAACAAAGTAGTAGAGTTGGGAACAAGGTAGTTTGAACAGATGCCTTTGTTGACTCAGCGCAGTATGTGTATTTATGTGTGTGTCTGTACTTTTGCGATTTCACGCATTTCTGTAATGAAGAAAGGGTTGATTGTTTGAGTAAGCCAGACTTGAGTTTATGCATTTTTGTGTGTTTGTCTCTGCGCGAGCATTACTCTAGGACTCGCTGTCTATTTAACCAAAAGCAAGAATGTCATCTTTATTTATGGGGTATTTACTAAGTGTTCACCGAGCATGGGGATCTGCTCCTGAGGCTGCTACACCGCTGCATGCTGGGTCAAGCACAGTCGTTGTCTCAGCTCCGTCTTAGTCTGGAAAGAAGGTTGATTCCTCTGAGTATCGGTGGAATTAGTGTACAATGCAACTTCTCCATGAAAGTGAATAAATTTAGCCTTTCTGACATCCGTAATTGGAGAGATTGATGAATCGCCATTCATCGACGCAATCAGCACAATGCTGTGTGTGCATAGTGCGCTCGGTGCTGTAGTTCTGTTGTACACGTGTATCTGCTTTTCATCAAACTAATATATCACTGTCTAGCCGTGCTTCTTTTAACTCGCACCAACAATTGCGCTGCATCTTAATTTCTCAGTGGCTTCTTAATCGCGTTTGAGTGGAAAAGTACATGCTGAGTCCTTGGAAAGGAGAACAGTGGATGGAAGAGGTGAAAAGCAAAAGGGGGAAATTCCAGAGATAACTGTATCAGAGGTTAGAAGGGCCAGATTGACAGACGGCCCAGTCCAAACAACCCGATTTAGCCCACAGGAACTCGGTCTGAACCTCCGCGCTGCAGGAAGACACACATGGCGGAGGGGAAAAGGGTGTGGGCAAATGGAGGGATATGAAAAGACGGAGGGGTGGGAAGCATTATAGAGGGGGGAATGTAGGGAAACTTGAGAGACGTCCAGATACTGATGGATAAGGGAATGCGAACAGATGAGGAGGTGAAGAGGTTATACGAGTGCAAATTGAGTACAAATGTAACTGCTCGGCTTCGCTCCCAGCGGTTCCCTTCTCTGTGTTGAACTTGCTCACATATGCACATTGAAATCACTGCTGGATGTTATAAGATGGGGACTAAATGCATCGTTCATCACTCTGAGATATATCGGCTGAGCTGTCGATGGTTTGACCTGAACCTCCCCACAGAGCCACGCTCAGACTGTCTGTGTGCTGTGCAGGTGTTCCGGGTGGCCAGCGTTTGTCTAGGCAGCCCCCCCGAGACCATCTGTTGGGAGTACAGGGACAAGGACAAGGCCTTCCATCGCACGGGACCTCTCACCCCCCAGGAGTTCTACAGGGAGCACGTCAAGCCCTTATATAACATTCAGGACAAAGTAAGTGACACCGTAGACGCAACAGATGAGCCGTGTAAACTGCACCATGTGACGCTGAGCCCTGTCTGAGCTTGTATGATGACTCCTCATCCTCAGGTCTGCCTCGTAAATGACCCTCGACCCCAGAACCCCTACGGGAAGCTGTACAGCGTCGAGTTCCTGGGCAACATGGTCGGAGGTCGCAGCACTCTGTACAACAACCAGCCCATCCAGCTGCTTAAAAAGGCTGCGGCTGACTCCATCAAAGACGGAGAGGTATGCTGGGACAAACAAGCTTCACTGTAGACATAAATGTGTGTGTGTGTGTGTGTGTATGGGCACTTTGTGCGAACTTGACAATTCAAAACTACTGTTGTGTTCTCTCTCCACCCCCCACCAAGGCTGTGTGGTTTGGTTGTGACGTTGGGAAACATTTCCACAGCAAGCTAGGCATCAACGACATGAACGTGTGAGTATAATTCAGAGATGTCCGCTGTGCACTCGGATAACTGAAAGGGTTTTATTATAAAACGGGGAATTCTGCACTAAAAAGACGTTTTTTGTGCCGTTGACGGTTGAAGCCATGCATTAGGTCGAGTTAAACTTAGCGAAATGTTGTTTGACAGCACGAGTACATGGGTTTTGTTCGTCATCACTTAAACTGGAAGTGCATTAGGGAGGGATAAAGGGATTGATTATGGCAAGCGGAACCTGTTTTATGTACACTCGATTATTGTTTTTGTTTTTAAAAATCGATTTTATCGGCGAGCTGGTTAACTCCTTTCTGTATCCCGATTCCGTCCGTGCCACGTCTTCACATGAGCGCCCCAGACTTTACGAGGTGAGGAAAAGTGGCTTGCCTTTGCTCTTCAGCCCTTCAGGTGCAGCAGCATCTGTGTCTGAGTTGCTGGCGCCAGGCTTAAATTTTCCAATTGAACCGAACCAGCATGGTGCCGAATGTCTGGTATTATCTCTGCTGAAGCTCATCTTTCAGACAGATCTCTCCTTGTGCCTGTAGATTATAATTGGAATGAGGCTCGGGCTTAACGCAGCCTCATTTCTGGTCATGCTTGACATGGAAATGAAAAGGTGAACTGTCTTTTTAGCCCATGCAAAATCCCAGACTTATGCAGGCAGAGCTTTTGGCTTCATGGTCACCACGTTTCCTCCCATGCCCCACCAAAAATAGATTTTAGAGCTGTTGCAATACAATTTATCCAAACCTCGGCCCGAATGTATGGAGGTGAAATCAGGGACAGAGTTTAATCGTTGCCTTATCGCCAGATGAGGGAGGGTAATCCGATCCCGTGTGTGCGTGCAGGTTCAACCATGAGCTGGTGTTTGGAGTTTCGGTGAAGAACCTTTCAAAGGCGGAGAGGCTGATATACGGCGACTCTCTCATGACCCACGCCATGATCCTCACTGCTGTCACGGACAAGGTACGCTCGCACAAACACGACACCACAGGCGTGCAGCTTCCTAGCAAACCCCTGCATACGTGCATCACGTATACAAGCGGACCAACAGGGAGACAAGCACGGGTTTCACAAGGTTTATCGCATCAAAGTCTTTCTGCGTGTTTACACTTCTTTAATCCGCTGCAGTTTTTCATAGTGTTGTCAATTTCCCCTTTTGTAAGTAACCCCAGCTGTGAGGATACTTTCTTCCCTCTCGTCTGTGGTTCTCACTCTTATCTCCCCATCATCTGTCTCTTGTTCTCCGGCTCTCAGGATGGAAAGGAAGGCTATGAGAAGTGGAGGGTGGAAAACTCCTGGGGCGATGACCGTGGGAACAAAGGTAACACAAAACGCTAATCCTGCGAGAATCAGACTATTTGCTGATTCCCTCCAAAATGGTCTTAAAATTATTATTTCAAAATTCTTTGGTCTGGTGATAAACCAAAATCATCCTGTTTGTGTCTATTGAATTAAGACCAGATTACACAGAGAACTTGCCTTGTGTTGCTGCTTTATGAACTTGTAATTGCCTGTGTCCTGTTTCATAAAGACTTGCAGACACACAGGCACAGCTGACGTTACTGTGTTTTTACTCTGGGTCCAGATGTAGTTATTGAATGAGCTAATTCTTAAGACCAGAAAAGACACAGATCACAGAGTTGATTGAAAAGATGAATTTCTACCGTCAACTTCTATCTGCGAACAATTGCTATTTTCTTTAGCAGTTTATATTTCTGCAGTTGAGGTATTTAAAATTGCATGGAGCAGCATTAGTGATAAAGAACAGGGGGATCCTGCTCAGAAGTCAGTAATGCCGAGATGGTTGTTGCAAGTCTGTGAATGCAACATCTCCGGAATTAAACTTGCTTGGATGTATTTTGCCACTTCAAGCATCTCATCCAATAGAAACGACTCTGAATGATTAGATTTAACCCTGCATTTTTCCTGTTTTAAATGTTGGTGTGTCCCGACTTTTAGACAAGTGAAGACTGATGATAAAACACAGACTAGGCAAGGTACATTTATCGCACAGGACATTTTTACACGTAAGGGATGAGGGGAAGTTTTAAAAACACTGAAATCCTGCTAAGAAAACACAAGCCTTTAAGAGCGGAGTTATGCGCAGCGAGATTTGAAAGACTGAGATGGTTCATTTGGTCAAATACAGTCTCACGTATTATGTTCTTAAGCTCTGTTTGAGAGATTTATAGACGGCTTTAAACTCTATTGTCTAACATAATGGGAACCAGTGAAGGTTTGGAACTTTTGAACCTGACAGTTTATTTTCAGTGTGTTTTTTTTGCTAAACCACAAAAACAAAATTAATCTAACAACCTAAGTCAGTCTTGGCTAAACTATCAAGACATTTTGATCCATCGGGGGAAAATGAAGTAAGGAAGGTTGGTTTGATTTATGCAACATCCCCAGCAACACAGCAGGTACTCCCCACCACTGACCCAGACTACCGTTGTTATTCCCTCTACCCTTTCATCGTTGCTTCTCATCTTCCTCCGACCCTCTCCTCTCCATCTCTGAGCTCAACATTCCATGGCAAATTATAGGAGAGTATTTCAGGTCAGTTGTGCACCGTCTGGCAACACACACATTCAGTACAGGATATATACACACACATACTCACAATATTTGCGTGAACCCACAAACCTTAGTTGCTATTGGGAAAACATGTGAAAACCCCTCAGTCACATCAGATGTATTTCACGCATATCTTATTCCATAAACACCAGCAGATGGGGGGGGAAAGCCAGGGCCCCCGGTCTGTCTGCAGCCAAATTAATAAAGTTTTGAGAACAAAAGTTTGAGGAGAGGAGTTCGTTTGGGAAACCAGGGGCTTTGTTTGTTTGACAAAAACTGAAGGGGGTTGTGGGGGGGGGGGGGCACACAAGCAGAGAGCAGGAACGGAGAGCAAGCAGGAAAAAGTGCAGCAATGAAAAGAAGATGTCGTACAGGTAGAGACACTTAAAAAGATGTAAAAACAAGGACGAGTAGATGTTTTAGGAAAAACGACGGAGACGAAATTGGCAGACGGACGGAGCGGAGAGAGTGTGTTTCTGAAGACTTGACGTCTCCCTTTAGGCTTTTTAATTTTCTGCCTGACCCTGAAGGAGTCTCCCGTGAGAGGTTTGACTTTCCGTTTCCACCGTCTTTAAGCGCTCACACAGTCGCTGTTGTGGCTCCGCTCTCGCCACAATTCATATTTTTACACCATTTAAGACGAACGTTTGGCAACGCGCTCTGAGGTTTTATCTTCGGACATCGGCCTGAGGTTGACTCCTCGACTCTAGTTATGATTTGTGTGTTTAAGGCCTGAATAAATTTGACAGGTAGAAAGCGCAATTTCCTGCTATTGTGTTTAAAGTGTTGAGTAGATATGAGAGGAGATATTAACATATTATCCATTATAGTTTCTTTTTTAATTGGCTTCCATGTAAACAGTTAATTTGGCATTTCTGGTCACAAGGCTTTATGTTCAGTTACTGACCTGTCTACGTATCCAATATGCATAAAACTTTATCTAAACTTGATGCAGTGATACTCTATGTCAAAATCATTGTCACTTCCCTTATCTTGACACTATTTAATTTAGATCGGGATTCGTCTTGGCCGGCGATCGCTCTGCGCCGTGGATTACTGATTCAGTTTAAATACAAGATTGCTGCTTCAAAGTCCTCTGGCTGACGCTACATCCATCTGTCTGAGACAGGACAGTCAGCCTATCCCTAAAAACAAATAACACCCAACATTCACACACACATACACCATGCCACCCAACACGCCAGTTCCAGGAAGCTCACATCAACACACACCGGGATACCGCAGCGAGAACCAGGCAACATGCCATCTAAGATTTGCGTACTTGGAAGAACACAGATACACAGTACCCACGCCATCCCAATACGTTGTTTTGAACTGTGGCACGTTCTTGTGGTTGCGCTGTCGTCTTTGATAAGTCAGCTTGACAGTGGGGGGGATGATCTTGTTTGCTCAAGTCTGAGCGCATGAGGAGAGGAAAAGAAGAGCTGGAGGGAAAGGTGTTATCTAGGAACAAGAAGAGCAGAAAAGAATAACTTTAGTGTAAGCTGTGGTTGGCATTTATAATCCAGCTTCCCATAGGCTGAGCTTAGTGCTGAATTTAAGCTGCTCTGGTTTCACATAAATTTCAGTCGTCATTATTTATGTGGAAGGCACACACTTAAACACACACGTACACACACACGTACACACACACACACATCTTTCATTTTAATTAATCATTTCAGCATGGTGCTTCATCCTCATCCAAAAAGAGATCCGGTTATCCTAACATTCCTTGAGTCAGTGTAAGTTCAAGGACTTGGTCGTGTTGGTCTCGTATGGCTACACACTCAAAGAGAGAGAGAGAGAAACAGACAGACATTGTTTAGTTTTCATCAGGGCGGGCGTGCACAGCTGATAGCTGGAGTGTTGAATGCATATTAAACTGTAGGGTGAGGCAATGTGAACCATAAGGGGCGGAGGTCCTTCTGCCTGTTGAAACAATGGAGTTCGGTTGTAAAGTGAATTTAATAGAAATTGCGTTTGTCGACAGTGTGTGTTTGACATTTCTGTTGAATCGCTCTTCCTCTCCACGTCTCCCTTCTAGTTTAAGTGGAGAAGCATTAATCGGTTTAATTCGAGACATAATGCATTCTTAAATGAAGACTTGTGTTGTGACTTCTGTGAAATAATAAACTGGCTTTTGCCTTTCTTAGTAAGCGACAGTTCCTATAAAAATATTTTCTTCTCTTATTGTTTTTATACACCGCCTAGGCATAACAATAAACCACTGACAGGAGAAGTAAACAACATTGACCATCTTGTGACAACACAATGTTCTGCTGGAAAACTTTTGGACCTGGCATCCATGTGTATGTTACTTGGACACGTACCACCCACCTAGACCAGACCAGACAATGACACTCCTTGATGGCAGCAGCCATCCCCAGCAGGATGCAGACACACACGTGAAAATGCTTAGGAACAACTCAAAAAAACATGAAGAACATCACAAGGTGTTGACCTGGCCTCCAAATTCCCTAGATCCCAAACTGATCAAGTATCTGTGGGATGATCCACAGAGGACCCTCCCCTCAACCCATAAAAGCCAAAGTTCAACATTAACAACATTCTGTTCCCAGACATCACAGAACGCCCTGATGAGATGAACTTTTTTGGAGCCAAAAGGGAGCTCTACATAATATTTGGACGGGCTCATTATGTAATTCTTGATCAGTGTGAATGGAACAATATCAATATAATTTGGCCGTTTTAACAAAAACTTACAAGGACAAAAAGTGAAAACAGATTTCAATAAAAATAATGGCAATTAATTAAAATGTATTATGTATGATGATGAGTATGTATGAGTATTTGCCTCGAGGTCTAGCCAATTGTTGTTAATCGTCTCACAATGAGTGAAATGGAAATCATGCGAATGCATCTTAAATGTCTCTAGCGTGGAGACGCCCGTTTCTGGAAAGTCCAGTCCCTGGTTAATCAGTATTCCTAGCTACAATTACACCACGAAGACAGTAAATTTAAGAACACACCAAGCAAATTTCCGAGAAAAGATGATATGAGGAGTATAATTCAGTAATCGATACACAAAAATACATTAAAGTGCAGTTAAATCCATCATTATGAAGTGGAAGGAACACTGCGTGCGTAAGTCTGCCTAGAGCAGCCGTCCACATACACTGGGTGACCCTGGAATAAGGAGCCTGCCGATCGAGGCCACCAAGACCTCTATGACTAGTCTGAAGGTGTTAAAAGCTTCAGCAGATGAGATGGGAGAGACTTTGCACACAACAACTGTTCTTTACCAGTCAAATAGATATAAAATCTTGACTAGAATTCTCCCAAAGAAATGTTGGAGACTCAAAGGTCACAAAGAAAATGATTGAGACCAGAGCAGAGCTTTATGCCATCAGACTAGACGCTATACTCGCTGGACACCAAACACTGCACATCATCACAAACAGCACGCCATGGACGTCTTGGTTTACAAGAGAACACAGACGAGGAAGAAGATTTATTTTCCACCAAGACAATGACCCAAAGCATACAGCGAAAATCTACACAGACATAGTTTAAAGTCAACAAGTGTCTGAGTCAACACTGAGACTTCAGTCCAATAAAGAATTTGTGGCTCGTCCTCAAAGGCTGTTCATGTCCAATCCCCGTGCAACCTGACAGCTTTGCACAGAAGAATGGAGTGAAATTGCCGTGTGCAGATGTGCGAGCCTGATTAAGACCTGTCCACACAGACTCAGCTGAAGCTCGTTACATTTATAAAGGCAATACGCCAGAATAGAATACTTTTTATAGGAACTATATCGGAAGGTTTATAGAAAAAAGCAGAATCTCAGACAGGGAATATTTCTCAATAGCACAAGTGTTGCACACTGTTCTTATAAGACACCCACGCTCAATCAGCTGAGCTTGTAAAACAAACAAAAAAACCATTAGAGAATAGGTAAGGATCATGCAACCATTTCCCTTAAATTTTTCATTAAACTTTATACAACATCAGAGTGAGTTGTACATTTGATTATATAACTCTTATTACATCATTACTTATCACTTACTGCCATAGTACAATGTTCTTTCAAGGCGTTCTTTCAGCGTAAAACTCGTTACAGGAACAATTTAAACTTAGTACACGGTAGGAGATCGTCCCATTTGTATCCATGTGTCTTACCAACGTTGTTTTTTTTCCCCCCAAGTGTCTTAGAGGATTTCCCATCTTCTAGTGAATTTGTGTTTTCAGTAATAAAAGCAACGTCTGTAATCTCAACCAGATGTTTGTCTGTTGTAACTGAAGCCTGAAGTAGAGCAGAGGTTTGGGGCACACCTCAAAGGTATATCAGTAAATACTTAAGCAACACTTAAAAGCAAAATAAAACCCTTACTGATGTTTTATTTAGAGTCACACTGATGAAGGCTACAAGTGGAAACTTGTGGGTCTAGAAATTAAGTTGCACCAAATGCAAGTGGTGTTGGAATTTGTGCCCATGACATGTTTGATTTGCAACAATCATCAGCTGAGGGGGGCAAATGTTTCAGTCTTTAACAACTGATTGGTTATCTGTCTGTGTGTCTCCGTAGGTTACCTGATTATGACCGATGATTGGTTCTCTGAGTATGTGTACGAGGTGGTGGTAGACAAGAAGTACCTCGAGTCGGATGTCGTGGACGTGATGCAACAGGACCCCATCGTACTTCCTGCCTGGGACCCAATGGGAGCCCTGGCATAACTACGGAAATTCAGGTTTTAGCCCCAGCCTCTGGTCTATTTGACTCCGCCCTAATCCTCGGCTGCTTTTACCTCCTCAATATTACCCTGACACCTCCTTCCAAAACAGCCTCTTCTTCTAGAAAAATAATAAAGATTTTTTTTCTTTTTTACTGGACTGCCTGTGTCGTTTGTGTGTCTTTGTTTAGTTTACGGTTAGACATGAGGTTTACACTGGTTCTCCGTCTGTATTTTGATTTTCAGACGAGGCAGCGTCGCAGAGGATGTGTAATTGTAATCTGAGCTGTTAAATATTTTTATATTAGACTTAAGTAAATGTTTTTCACTTCTATGTGCGTGTCTTTCACCAAGTTAAGATCTCTTACGCAGACAAAACGAGAGTGATTTACTCTTCTTAGAATAACACTTCAAGGCGTTCCAGTAACTCCCAATCTGCTTAGAACTTCCTCTTGTTGCAATCTACACGGTGCAAACCAGAAACTGAGCATAGGTGCGCATGTATATGAATGAGTTCACGTTTTTGTTATTACATCTTATGTCTGTATCCCGCCTGATTGGGTATCCAGGAACGCTAAAAGCAGGAAAGGGTCACGCTTAACTCATTTCTACACACAACAGCTACATTGCTGTGCCAGGTGGAAGTCCAAACGTTTCCTGCACAGGCCCCGCATTCATTCCTCTGTGACGTTTCTACTCTTCCTGCTTTAAAACACTCCTGTCAAGGTAAGTAGGACCTCTGGCCTTCCCACAGTACGTCTCTCAGATGAGTTACTGCTGCACGAGCTCTGTAGTCTGGCTGGTAAAGCAGACACTGTCCAATCAGCAATCGGCTCATAGGTTCAGAGGAGGCCAGGGCCACGACTGCTTATGCAGTGGTAGGAATGTTTGTTTTGGTGATAAACCCTTATTTCACTGCAGTTTCCAAAAATCATAGTCATGGTGAAAGTGTTGCATTTTTACACACTTACTGTGCGCTTCAGACGAATTAGCGTTGGAATAATCCGCGAAATAACTCCTACATGTTCCTACCCATCAACCGGCGTTTTTTCAACTTTTTTTTTTTCCATCTTCACTCCTTATTACCTCACCTGGCTGGTATTTTATTTCTTTATCTGTAGCTTACTTTTGTCCTTTTTATATTTATACCCCCTACTACCCCGTTTTCCTCCAACTTTTCTAGCCACATCGAACAGATGGTTGGAAGTGGATGTGCTTCACTGTGAAGTCAGATTTGAGCGTGTGAGTTATAGTGAGAGGTAAACCGTTTAGAAATATGCGTTAGCTTCAGAAGCTAGATAGATGGTGTGGGATTTAACTGTTGACTCTTGGTAGATTCATAAATTGCCCAGCAGTTTCTTTCCTAGAAATCTGCCCTCAGAGGAATGGCATTTTCTTATATCTGGATGTAATTTAGAGAGGTGTTTAAATCTTATGGCAAATCTCCTGTTCTTTGCCAGCTAAGATTTATAAGTCAAGAGAGAAAGGGAGGTTATTTCTTACTGCGGTATTTCACCTTTGTCTAGGTGAAGTTTGTGTACATCTAAGGGCGTAGGTAATTTATTTTAAAGCAAACAGAAGTTTCCCTGTGTACAGCAGGACTTCTCAGCTGGGTGCCAGAGTGGTGGGATTAACTACAACAAAGGCAACGAAAAAATTAAAATAAAAATTTACATTACGGTGCGTTTATGACTAACTACATGTTCTTTTCCACATGATGATGATTTAAAAATATATTTAGAGATATATTTAAGCTATAAACTACATATGTGAAATTAGTTTATATAAAAGCAGTTATCAGTTTCAAATAAGTTGACGTTATGGTCTGTAAATGTTTTTGTTATTTATGATGGAAGCCATTTTCCCGCAGCGGCGACTATTGTCCGTTTATTGGCTAATTACTTAACCTGTAAAGAGCCAATCAGGGCTCGGGATATTACAAGGCTTCTGCGTTAACAGGTACGCTACGTTTTTAAGTTGTCCCACACGCTCTAACTAATTAGAGACAAACTAAACGTCTTTCACTAAGGTAATTGAAACCTCAACTTCACGAAAACGTCGGGTTGAATGTAACATATGTCACGTTGTAGATACTTATATAATGCTATTGACAAAATGGCGCACATTTTATAAGGTAATAGATTTAAATTGCGACATATGCTAACTTCTGTCGCGAGCTAACGTTGTGTTTTTCGTCTGACTACACTAATAGTTTTTAAATTTATTTATAGTTTTCAACTTTACAAACCTGTACAAAATATGCCACAACAAAGAAACAGTCGAACCTAAAAGAAAAGCGAGAAATAAAAAGAAAAAGGAGTGTTGTAAAACATAGACTAACTTTATTAAATTACATTTTTATAGTTTAATAAAGTTCATATAAAATAATATTGCTTTGAATATTTTCGTTGTGTAATATAAGCTTCTTACATAATATGACAATGTGAAAGGTTAATTTTTTGCTCCTTGTAACTTTTGCATGAAGGAACCGCACGAAAGGATTACTCCCTACAGTTCTTTCACATTAAAAGCTTTGCAGCGAAGGAAGACAAAGTCAATTTTGTGAAGTCTCACAGCACTACTTTATTAGACATACATATAGCGTACGGTGTTTATTTAAACCGTATGGGCTTACAGTTAAATATACTTATTAAAGATTTCATCCCTTTAAGTCAGCCTGTGAACGTTTATTGTTGGTGTGTTTTCAGGTGTGGTGCTGAGACTTAAGGAGGATTGTGAATTTATGAACCTGGCTTACGGGTGCTGACGTCAAATTCTTTCCTTAGGATAGTTTCCATGAAGAATTAGTCTATCGTTGAACTATTCAGGATTGTTAATTCTACAACCTGTCTCATTATTGGCTGTCATTTTTTCCCCCTCTCTTCTTCCCCATTTCAGTTGTGTGTATAAGTGCGTGCGTATAAGTGCGTGCGTGTGTGTGTGTGTGTGTGTGTGTGTGTGTGTGTATGTGACCATGTGGTTTGTGAGTGTCGCAATGAGGATTAACCTAGTAGCTACTTCAGCTGATGCTGATTGGAATGACGTTCAACCCTCAAACACAGGCTGGCTTTTAACAAGGAGATTGAACCATTGTGTAAGACGGGACGCAGTGATTATGATTTAGTGTCAATATGACAGCAGTTTTGTCTTCATGATGTCCCCTTTTATTTCTTCCGTTTCTTTCTCCCTCTCTACGTTTTACTTGGACAAAATAAAGACTACGTAGACTGGCTGCACTACTGTACCTGGCACGCTGCCTCTTGGCATGATAGGTTGCAGGTGGCTGTAAATGGGTTAGTTAGACTGGGGCACGGACACCCTGGGACTGGGATAATCTGTCTCCCTCACACACACACACGCGCTCTCGTCACGATGTCGGCGTTCCATCTTGAGATTTTCCACATTTTGTAACTTTTGTAAATTTATGTATACGTGTCCTGCTCATGCTCCTCTTTGGCCGTCTTATGAATATGCATCAGGGAGCTTTGGATTAGGGGCAAGGATCCTTTTCTGAGGCTCAGCGTGTGTGTGTGTGTTTGGATGAGAGTCCGCGTGTGAGTGGGTGCATGCATGCTTGAGTGTGTGTCTTTGTGTCTTAAGCCCGGCGGAGCAGAATACGGCCCTCCGTAAGCCCGGGCATGTGTGATTTGCGTGATCGGGTGCAGTCAGGGTTGATACGCGACGCCTTGGGCTGTAGATGACCAGACTCTCCACTGACAACACAGACTGTCCTGCTAAAAATACCAAGGTAGGACCACCCTGCCTGGACTGCCGCGTTCATCGTTTATAATTACAATTTAGTAATTAGTTTGCAGTTACAGATTTATATTCGTGGCCGTATGTTTTGTATCAGAAAGTTGTACATATTGTATGTAGTGCCTGAGTTAAAGACTTCAGTATAGGATGAATGTACGCGATGAGTTGTTTTTCTGTGGTAGTTACTCATTTTTTTGTAATCTGTCAGATTTCTAACAAATTTTAAAACATCGAGTTTTGCTATTTAATTTCAATACATGTGTGCTGGACAAATATATATGTATATAAAAAAATAACTTGCACTCTTATGCTCTCAATAGCACTGGCTGAAGAACTGTGTGATTGTGCAGTAACCTTTTGAAAACTATTACCTGGTACTGCTGAGCAGGTCAGCTCTCACTGTTCATTTGAACAAGCCATTGAATTTTGTGGAAATCCTCAAATAATTCACACCAGTCATGTCTCTGCCACTTTTTAAATCAAATCTCAGAAGTATACTTCAACGTTTTCAGTGCAGAAATCTCCTGTGAAGGCTTCTGTTGCCCTATCAAAAGTACAACAGTATTCACACTGCATAAGCCGGACTGTGATAATCATGTCTCGAGTAATTACTAGGAATGTTTACGACTCAAGGCAACCTGGAAAATATCTTTCCACTGCAACATGTCAGAGATGCTGTGTGTAATATCAGCCCTATCTAAGAGTCAGATTCTGGCTGCAAAGTCATTCACTTCTTCAGCATAAACTGAAATGTATTTCAGCATCTGACACCAAATAACTATAATATAACTTGCCTTGTGGTAGTTTTTATTGTTTGTGTTTGTGCCTTAGGCTGCTCGGCTTATTTTTTTTAACATTAATTATTCTGCTACATTTTCTGTCAAGAGCAAGAGCTGTGTGTTGTGTTTTGGATGCCATGATGGCTGTCTTTAGTCTTAGCGAGGGCACATCACTGTTGTGAAGTTGACTCGAGTTTTAAGTAGTAGGTCAACCTTCATAAGTTGCGCTGGCACACTGTTGTTTCGGCGGGTAGCAGTGGTGGCCTGTGAAGAATTAGAGCCTTGTGTCTGCAGCAGCTTTGTTGGGCATTTTGCCTTCGGTCTGTAATTCACACTGAAGACGCAGACAAAGAAAGGAAGGAAGAAAATTGATTCTAGGTCTGTCAGATAAAACAAAATAATGGATTTTCGCATCATTTGTTTAAGATATGTTAACAGGTAACCAATAAGTGTAACCTTTGTGGACAAGTGTACACTGTTAAAACATTCCTGCAGTTCTAAGTTGGTAACACATTATTTATTTCGCACCATTTGACTTTTAAGAAGGTATCAACAAAACAGGCCTTTGACAAAATCTTACAATCCAAAATGCTCAGTGATTATACAAGTCTCCACTGTGCCTGCGGGTGATGTATTCTGCTTAATGCCACATCTCTCCAGATTACTACTTGTAGACTTATTGGATGATTCGGATTGCAATGTCTGCTATGTCTAAGCTCAATTGCCGAGGGGGTTGAAGGTGCAGACAAGAATGAGGCAATATGTATCAGTGACGTCCTGGCAAATAACAGGGGGACTGATGACGACAAATGACAGCATCGAGCTGACATGTATCAAGGCAGGCGGTCGAAGCTGCTGAAGCTGTGAGGCTCTGGTCTGCTGGAATAATGAAGTACTCCTACATTACGCAGTAACTATAAAACAAGTATAGTAAAAGTTGTGCACGATGGAGAAAGTCCTTTGCTTGCATGACCACACATATTTGAGCCTGTCTACGATAACATGGCTGTGTTTACAGTCAGAGTGGGTTTGTGACCAAACAAACAGGCAGATTTGTCACAGCGGTGGTAGAAGCCAAAAGCCATAATCTCATAATGCCACATTAACATTTCCCACATTCCCCAACTACTCATGTAACTTCTACACCGTCAGTTGAAATAAATCTCCACTTTGTGACATTTTGCTGTGCGTGTCTTATGCCACTTAAAACATGTTTGCATGGCTACTTATCAGGGGCCCCATCAATCTCAATATTTAAAAGTGTTTTTCTTTTCTCCAGGGAGTAGTTTCCTCTTAATGTGCTACAAGTTCTACTGGCTAGTCAAGTGCTGTGTGTGCACATGTGGTGGAAATGTAGGCTTTGAGGCTAACAACTAATACACTAAACGGTTTTCTCCTCCCACGTCTGGCTGCACTGTTTATTTTTCAATTAGCCTGGGCTCAAGTTGGCATAATGTCAGGTGGCATGATAAACTATAGCCCGTACTTGTGGATAACAGCAGGAATCCTGCAGAGACAAACGAGGATTTCAGTAATTAGGAGAAATGATTTTGTCAGATCTTGGCATCCGTGCGTATGTTTTCGTTTTCAGAAACGATCGCGTTCTGACTAAGCTTCGCTGAAAAACTGTTAAAATCACACAAGTAAGACAGCAAAGTTCTCGTTATGTATTCAAACAAATCTTTTTGTTAATGCGTTATAGATTTTAACCCGTAATCTCAAATAAGTGTACAGCCAGGTTGTTCACATAGATCAAACACAGTTTTTCATGTTTGACATTTTTTGCCAGCATTAAGACTTTTGCTAAGAATAAAGACAGAATGACCACGAATAGTTCTCAAAGTCCATAACTGCCAAGACTCCAACATTATTTAGGAAAGCCCTTATAACCAACCATGTCTACAGATTGCAATGTAGCGTTTGTTTAAAAATAGGAAGCTTAAAAAGCTGACTCACAACCCAAAGCTTTATTAGCTGTTTGACAGGAGGAGATTCACTGAGTGGGAACCCTCTGGGTTTTCAGAAGAACCAGTGTCATGAGGTGGTTTACAGAAAAGTTAGATTTCATTATGAAACCTGATGTCATTTAACTACATTTCAGTGTTAGAGTATTTCTAATTGATGGTGCATTTTATATCTACACCAATGTCTTCTGGATAGAAATATTGAACGTTTATTGAACAGCTGTTATCCTGGTAATTCTTCCTACATGAAAGGAAAAAAGCTTAAACCAGTCATTTCTTTTCCTTTTGACTCCTTCAAAAAAGCAAGTGTCGAACTGGACCCCTTCTTGTCTCAGATGTCTCCCGCTCGAAACTTCTCAGATGGTTTCATTTAAATAACTGAGGCCCCGAAAAGATAATATAAGCAATACTTCACAAAATGGCAAAGCTGAATATAAATTTGCGTATTGGAACTTTGTTTTTTCTTCTTTTCTCCACCATTAATCATCCAGCAACCCCTCAGATTTATTTTGGGACACATAGGGGGCCCTGCTTTTAGACTGGAAACTAAACCAGCCAAGTTAGTGCTACTCAGTGAAACACTGAAATGCTGATTACACCTTGATCTGTAATAAAATCATACAGTTTGCTCTAAATTATTCATAGGCACCCATTAAAGAATGAGTGTCATTACTTGATATTTGTACGGTGTGTTTTATTTGATTGATTTGTATTAAAGTAGGATTGCGAAGAGACATATTCAGGTCTTTTGAACAGTTGCTCAAGGAGGCAAACAGGTTAAAATTGCAGCAACAACCTGGAGGAGTAAAGTTACAGAAAACGAGTCAGTCCTCCCACAGCCTTGCACCAAGTATAGTAAGCATGATGAATCAGGAGCTCAAAAACTTGGCCTCCCAATAGAAAACAGATTTTTCCAAGGTAACATGTAGAGTACAGCTCGTTAATTGATTAAACAATGTATTTGCCAGAGAGTCCATATAAGCACATCAAAACATATGGTCAGCAGGTGTAAACGCATCAAAAAGCCTAATCTCTTTAGAGCAGATGTGCATGAACAAGTTTAAAGAAGAGGAGATCATATGTTCAAAGATGAGAGCAACGGAGAAACGAAAGGTAGGTAAAAGCAGGAATGTAAGGACTCCTGCATAGCAGAACTTTACCAGTGTTTGACAGTGTGTGTGTGTGTGTGTGTGTGTGTGTGTGTACGTGGCCACAAGACAGTGGCAAGCGGCACCGACACATTATAAAAACAACAGCTCTGGGAGAGGACTTCCCCTGTCTGCAGTGTGTGACTGTGCGTGTGTTCTTTAATGACAGTTTTGCAATGACCATATTGTGTCAGAGCAGTGCCACAGTTTGTTCGCTCTGTTTGTGTTAGATCAAAGCAAATTCGATGCAGTAATGTTTCAGGTCTGTACTTGCATAATGTTTCTTCATTATCTTCCCTCTGAATGCATGCATCCATGCATCCATCTGTGCATACGTCTGCACGGCTGTGCGTCTCTGAACACGCATGTGTGTGAAGCCTGTGTGTGTGATTACAAGTCAGTGAGAGAGGGACAGCGAGGGAGGGAGGGGGAGGGAGGGAGAGAGAGAGAGAGAGAGAGAGAGAGAAATGAGAGAGATCTGAGAGCTCAATGGGCAAACACTGTGTCCTGATGTGCTAGTGCACGCTGTTTCTCTGGCAAGTTTCTGCCACACCACAGGATTCTTTAAGTTTTGGGTAGAAGTTGTTGAGGCTCTGTGTGTTTTGTGTTAGGCTCCACAGGTTTTTCTCGTCGTCTTTTACCATCTCTACAGGTAACGTATATATGGGAGTGGGGATAAAACATTACCGGTGTCTGCAACTCAGCATTTTGTTTTAATGTGTTTACCTCAACACTAGAAGTGTAAATTGACTAATGATTTGTCTGAAGTTGAAGCTTTGTGTCATCGTTATTTTGTTGAATTACCTCATCTGTATATAGCTCATATTATTTCAGTCTGTTGTTGCAGTAAAATTGATTTTACTTTACTTTCTCTATCTTTGTTAAATATCATTTAGTGATAGTGAGTAAGATGGAAATTATAAATGTGCTAAAATACTTTTCAATATCTTGCAGTCGCTAAAGAATTTAAAGTTATTACCACAGTATGATTTTATAGTTAGCGTGAAAATAATATATTTTAAACTGTATTTGAATTATGTTTGTCGCGTCTTTATACGTTTTCTTTCTTCTGGTAATTAACTTTGCACACGCAGGTCAAATATAGTTTATTGTTTTACGTGACTGTTTTGAGATGGTTAAACTTAATATGCTGAACGTTTTTTGTATATTTGTGAGTCTGAATACTTTTGAGCCTAGAAGAGAGCTTTTAAAATATTAAAATGAACAGACGCTTAATTTAATACGTACGTCTCAGGTGACCTTAACTTATTATTTTTATTGTTAATTAATAATTGTCAGATTTGTATCTAAAAACTTTCAACGAGCGCACAGATTAAAATTATGAAGTAGAAATGAGTTACTTTCATCAGAAATGTGAGTTGAATGTAGAGTTAGCGCTGAAGTCCAGATACACGTAGTAGTCAGATGTCAGAGTGGAGCGAATGTCGTGCCACATAAAATGCTGGACACCGGTTCTTCATTAAGGTAATGACATTTCGCATAAATTGAGCCTTCTTTCCTTCAGACACTCACGACTAATTGAGCTGACGCTATAAATACTCTGATCTATTTTTAAATAATTCTCTTAGTTTGATCCGCTACTCATGTGACAGAAGTTTGGTGAATAAGTGTAAAAGAAACGGAAATGTTTTCATTTTATGTCCTATTCACTGACTGAATGAGAACGGATCATAACACGTCTGCAGAGCAACCTGAAGTTTGACGCGCACTTTATAATTGTTTTGTATTTTGGTCCTGTGCTTGAATTCAGTTTAGTTTATTATGTAATTTAATTTCTTTAAAAAAAAAAAAAAACAGCCCTGTTTTCCAAAATTCCTAATACTTTTTGTCGTCAGAGTCTAATTTTTTGTGTGAATCACCGTGTTTCAGTCCAAAACAGAGCAACCGAGAACCAACCTGTTGTTTGCAGTGGCCGTTCTTTTTCACACAGTCTTATTTTTTTAAATTTTCCTTTCTTGTTTTCTTTTGTCGAAAGTGTTGCCAATTATGCATTTCATTATACAGCTATGATCAGATAAGTACCAAAACAGGTTGTGCAATTGATAGCGTATAATTAGAAAAGGCTTCAGTAAACAGATGGACATGTCTCAGCACAATCCTCTCAATCTGTAGTGTTCTTAGGATTTACCTTTTTATTCCTAATAAAACTGCAGATGAAGCGTGTAAGCCCTAAACCTTTATTTCAGACTGTTTTCTTTCTCATTATTGAGTCGACTATGTGGAAAGGCTCATTATATATGATTTATATAAGTTTACTGAAATGCAATTAAAAATGGATTAACTCCTTTCCTGTGACTTATCCTGTGACTTATCTGTTTTCCCTGTGTGTGTTTCAGTTTGCCCTATCGCTGACTCTCTCATGGGACGAGCTGTTTGTGGAGAAGGTCCAAGATTCTTGTAACTTTTCTGCTCGCCACATCCTGTTCAAACACATCTCCTCTCTCGTATACCCCCCTCTGTCTGTCCTATCAGCCTGCTATTATTCCCTCTTGGAAAACAGACTGGGACGCATTTCATTCCTCTCCCACACACACGCTGCCCCTCATTGTGGCCCCTTTCTTTTTTTTTTTTTTGCTCTGCTCTCCTGTTCCCCGTCTCCTTTACCTGCCCGAGAAGGTCATTCTTGGTTCACTTTGTCAGACGCTCTCACTGTACCAAACACTTATTCTCCTAACCCCTCTGTTCCCCTAATGGGCACCATATCAGACAGCAACACCACATTCCCTTCGTCGTCACTGAGAACCTCTCTCCACCCCTAACCGCCTTGCCAACACTAACATCCATACGGCCCAATGGAGACAAAAGATTTGATGATGACGAGCGTGCCGACGATGGACAAAGGGCAGAATGAAGGAGAGGGGGATAAAGAGAGAGACGAGGTGGGGGAAGAAGAGGAGGGCACGCAGCAGGAAAATGGTAGACTGATGGTGGCCGATGGTCTCGCCGACAGAGGACCCAAGAGCCTGACCTCCGGCCAACGGGTGTCCAATGGCTTCACGACGTCCACCCCTCAGAGCCCCAGGGAGGGACCGGGAACTGCAGCTTGCGCGATGGGTACAGCGTCTGCGCCCGGAGGTGGCGCCGGGTCCACGGTGCCACTGGGAGGCCTCAGGACTCTGGTGGTCCAACAGACCAGCTTGGATCGGCCCAGAGAGACTTGGAGCAAGAAGATGGACTTCTTGCTGTCTGTGATCGGCTACGCCGTGGACCTAGGAAATGTCTGGCGCTTCCCGTACATCTGCTACCAAAATGGAGGAGGTGAGGAAGCGAAAGATGTTTATAGGGGTGGAAGGTGTGAAAGGGGGAGAGGGAGATAAGGAGGGAGCTTGAGTGGGGATGTGAGATCCCATGTTAGACAAATAGGATTTCAAGGATTAGGAGAAGAATAGTCCCTTTGATGGTTCATCGTGTGCTTCATCAGTTCAGGGCCGTGTAACTTTAGTGGAACTCCAAAATTTCTGGGAAAACAAATGTTTCAATACAAAATGCTCAGATCTACAAGGAATGTTACAGATAAAAGTGTTTATGGATGGACGTGATTCAAATCACTCTACAGTGCAAAATTTGGTGTATGTCTTCACAAAGTCCGTGTGGTCTGCTGTGCTCTGTTACTAGACAATCCTCACCTAGCAGCAAACAGGGCCTCCCTTTTTATTGAATTTGCAATAATAAAATCTTTGCAATTTCCTGTGTTCTGTGTGTGTGTGTGTGTGTGTCTCATGGAGCGAGGTAGAGATGGAGACTGGGAGACACTTGATAGAGGCAACAGTATTAATTGTGGTTTTTATGAGAACGCCTTCAGTCTCTTTCTCCTTGCTTAATAACCTGTCTCCTAGGCAGCTGCTCAATCAACCCTTATCTTTGCTTTCATGTCACAAAGAGGCACAAGCACGCATGTGCACACCGTCCCGTCTACATACACAAATGCACACATGCACATGAAATAAGTTTTTAATCAGATAGGAAGAAAAAAGAGAAAGATGTGTTATCAAACTCTGCACGTTAAGCCGGACAGTCCAAAGATCTGGCTGCCGTCCTGCTACTCTTCGTCAGGGTTCAGCCTTTAATGCTCTTTTTATTACTTTTCCTGACTTAGCAATAACAAAGCCAACATAAAAGAGGTTATAATATATCTGTTTTAGTAAAATGACGTGTGTTTCAACAGAGTAACGTGAAACTAGGAAAACATGGCATGTTGATTTTGAATGTGCTGCGTTCAAATGAGAAAGGCTACTAGAGTATTAATGATTTTTATAGAGTGTTCCTAAATGGTTTTCTGTCAATTGTGTGTTATTTAGTGGACTACTGAGATTACAGACTGTGTGAGAACGATTAGCTGTTCTCATGAGTGTAATTGGCTTTTACTGTTTTTCCATAACTCTTTTTATTTTCCACTTCCTTAAATCTACTCGTACAGTTTTTCCTCTCCTCCCCTATTCGTCTGAACCTCCGTGTTTCCTTCTCAAACTTTTGTCCGTTCAGGTGCCTTTTTGCTGCCCTACCTGTTGATGGCAGTGTTCGGAGGTGTGCCTCTCTTCTACATGGAGCTGGCTCTCGGACAGTTCCACCGCAGCGGCTGCATCTCCATCTGGAAGCACATCTGCCCCATCTTCAAAGGTAACGGTGCGCGGCCAAAAAGCAGAACAGAAAGAGCAGTGGTGGTCAAAAAGAAGAACACTGGCAGCGAGACACAAAAAAAGACGGAACGACGGTGCGGAGCCATCAGAGTCTCAGAGGCAGCTCATTTAACCTCCGTGCCCCCTCAGTGTACTGCAGCTCACTTGAAGAGCATCCCTAGTTTCTTTTACATCTAGTGGGACGCACTGACTCTCTGTTATGGAAATTGTCACATTTCCATGCCAAATGCCAGATGCTGAGAAATTTGATAGTATGTAAATTGTTGTTGTTTGGAAATGTCACCCATTTACTCAGTAGGAACTTGAATTAGCTTGCAAACACCACTGATGTCTCTGAAAGATCTTGGCAGCAGCCAGCAAGAATTATATTCTGGATTTTTAAGAATAAAATAGAGATTATTAATATTTAACTTTTTTTTTTTAATGTATTTTCCCCAGGGATAGGCTTTGCCATCTGCATCATAGCCCTTTACATAGCGTTCTACTACAACACCATCATGGCCTGGGCCTTGTACTACCTGCTATCGTCATTTCGGCCCACGCTTCCCTGGACGACCTGCACCAACAGCTGGAACACAGCCAACTGTAACCGCTACATGTCCTCTGACCACAACGTGTCTTGGTCCAACAACTCTACGTCCCCGGCTGAGGAATTCTATACGTAAGTGCATGTAAGTCAGATGCAGAGGCATAGGCACAGGAGGGAGATGGCAGGCAAAGTAGGGAGGACGACTTCTAGAGAACTATTACAGGTTGTATTTGGGTTTTCAGAGCCAAGACTGATTTGCCAGCAGCTTTTTTTTCCAAGATCCTGTGGTTGTAAAGGAAGTGTTAGCATTTGAGAATTAGAGTTACTGATCTACAGGAGTGATACAGAAGTAACAAAGGAAACATCCATGAAAGCTGTAGTATTGTTTCAGTAAAATGTTTGTTTAAACAGCATCAAAGACAGTTTTGTTATATAATAAAGGTATTCATTTGACAGACATCCAGATATTAAAGGGTCAATCAAATAACTTCGCATGCTGTGTATTTACAAAATTAGTATGTTTTTTTTGCGAAACTAAATAGTTTGGAAGTTGTCAGTTCTGATTAACTATCTAAAAATAGTATTGAGAAACATTTAAAGTATATTTGTTTCATTACTTATTACAAATTATTGATCGTAAATAAATACATTTTTAATATTCTAACTGTGAGCCAATCTTTATTATGCTGCAGTCCCAGTGCTTAACTCAGCCAATGTCATCAGTTTATTTATTTTTTCTTCATCCGGAATAATGTCTTATATTACATTTGGCTATTTGGGTCTCTCCACTCTTCTGGCCTTATCAGCTGCTCACTCCACCGTCCACTGCGACAGAGTCAGGGTTTATCCACAGTTGACTTTTCCTCATACACGTTTAAAAGTAACAAATTCCACGTCTCAGCCTGGCGCCAGTACTTCCTGTTTTCAGTGTAAATCCCGTCTGTGTTTTATCTGAGCTCTGTGTGCTTAACCTATGACCAGATGTTAACCTTACTGTTCATTTCAGACTCCCTTTCCCCTGTAATTCCTTTTTCTTAAACTTTGGCTCGTCGACATAAATTTACAATAAACTCTGCCAAGACCTGTCTTATGCATGACCTCACGTGAACTTCCATTACTGCTTGTGTATGCTGCACAACATTGAGCGTATATATATTCTAATACTCTTACTTCATGCCTGGTTATCACTGTTTCTGACACCCTGCTCTATTTTCTTCTTGTTCCTTTTGATATCACATCTACTTCCTCCCATGCTTCCTTCCATTTCCTCAATGCTCCATCATCCCTTCTTACCAATTCTTTGTATTTTGTCTTATCTTTTCCGTCACATATTACTCTCCATATTCTCCTCTTTGTTATACGTCCTCCGCTCTTATACCTCCTTTGTTTTCAATGTCCCCAATCTCCTCTCCTTGACCTGTCGATTCCTTCTTCTGCCCTCGTTGCATAACTCTCCACCCAAATACCCCCTTTTTCTTGACTCCCCTCTCCAGTCGTCAGGTGTTACAGGTTCATCATTCCCCAGGTCTGCACCAGCTGGGCTCTGTCAGCTGGCAGCTGGCCCTCTGTCTGCTCTTCATCTTCACCATCGTCTACTTCAGTATCTGGAAGGGAGTCAAGACGTCTGGAAAGGTAACTAAGGGGGCGCCTGCATGGCTGACCTGTCAGTTAGAGCGCACGGATGGATTGATGGATAGAGATGTAGATGCGGAGAATGGAGCAGCGGTTCTCCTGTCATCTCCTCACCCTCATTATCATTCATCATCTAGTGAAGTAAAAGTTGGTTAGGAAAGTGCTCCTGATGTTTAATGTTTTATGGTGCAACTCTCAACAATCACAAGATTAATGACGTGCAGTTCTTAAATATGTGAAAAGAAGACGGAGAAACCATTAAAAGATAAGCCAACCAATGCCTCAAGTTGTACAAATAGTACTTCAGCTGCTGTTCATCATTGTCCTGAAAGTGTTAGTTATGGGTTTGATTCAGTGCTCAACTGAAGCTCTTTTAACTGTCAGCGCACGAGACTGCTGACTGTGCTGACAGTTTTATCAGAAATACATTTTTAAAAATGCTTTTTCAGGCTGGTAAGCTTTCTGGCCCTCTTTTTTTTTCACCTGTTTCATACCTGCAGTGTGTTTGTGTTGTCATTATGACATGCAGAAAAACATCCAAAACTATTAGGAGTTGTCTGTACATGTCCACACACAGCGCCTTGATAAATTCCCAAAGTAGATCCAATTACAGTGGCTACAGTTAATAAAAAAAAAGATCTAAAATATGTATTTAAAATAACACAGACTGTTTGTTTATTTCCGTCCTGTATTAGGTAGTGTGGGTGACTGCTACCTTTCCCTACCTGGTCCTCTTCGTCTTGCTCATTCGTGGGGCCACTCTGCCGGGGGCTTGGAGGGGTGTTGTTTTCTATCTCAAACCTGATTGGGAGAAACTGCTTACCACTACGGTAAGTCTGTTGGTTCAGTGTAACAAGGCAGTCTTATCCCTCTCTTTTTTTACTGTCTTACAGTCTGTTTTTTTTTTCTCAATACCATTTAAATCCACGTTTCTTCATTGATCACAATATCTAAGGTGTGGATTGATGCTGCAGCTCAGATCTTCTTCTCTCTGGGTCCGGGGTTCGGCGTGCTCCTCGCCTTTGCCAGCTATAATCCCTTTCACAACAACTGCTACAAGTAAGAACACGCATGTATGTTGGGGAAACATTACGTAGTCTAATAAGTCTAAAGATTTTTGCAGACTAGGCTGATAACTTGCCTAACTTTGTCATCTTCCTTACCCCTCAAACCTTTTCTTTATCAGAGATGCGTTGGTCACCAGCTCCGTGAACTGTCTGACTAGCTTCCTGTCTGGCTTTGTTATCTTTACCGTGCTGGGGTACATGGCTGAGATGAGGCAACAGAATGTGGACGCTGTGGCTAAGGATGCAGGTGAGACACCACACCCACACTGTCACATACATTCTTTATCCAACTCAACTTTTTGGAAATTTATTCATCACAGGAAAATGTTACTAAAGGTTGGTGAATGTATTTGTTGGTGGACATTTTGACATCACGTACAGTGGTGGAAAAAAGTTTTCAGACGCCCTTAAACTTTCACGCAGTCTCAAACATTAGCATGAAAGATGTGGCTACATTAGACAGACACAAACAAATACAAATTATATTTATTTTGTTTATTGTTTACTAAATTCTTGACAGTTTCAACATGTCAGTTCTCAAAATTATCAGTATCAAAGTCAACAAATAACAGAGAATGTGTTCAAAACAAAAAAAAAATAAAGCAACCATCACATCATCAAACTAATATTTAGTACTCCTGCCATTAACACGCAGTAGAGCTCTAATTCTGGTTGGCATGTTCCCACCAGCCTTGTTGAGCGTGAGTGGTCCCATTCTTGCTGCTTGGCCTGGCCTTCTGCAGACCCTCACATTAGCAGGATGAAGATTAAGCTGGAATCTGGACTCATCTGACCACAGAATCTTCTTCCGTTTCCTGACTGTCCAGTTCTTTAGTGCTTGGGCCCAACGACGCCGGGCTAACCTCCGTCTCTCGTTGATCAGGAGCTTCTTGACAGCCTTGATTAGGCCATGATTTTAAAATTCGACCACGTACAGCGCAGGTGGAACAGTGGACACCAGTTTGGTTTAACCACTTCTGTTGGAGCTCCTGTGATGTCATTTGACGGTTTTCCCTGCACATGCAGATCAGGATGCAGTCATTTCTCGCTGAAGAAACCTTTGGACGTCCAGATCTTGGTTTGTCTTCCAAGCTGTTGGTTCCTCTGTATTTCTGCAGAGTGGATCCAACTGCTGAAAGACTTCATCTGCACTCCCTCTCTTCAAACATGTTTCCTGCATTAGGTTCCTTGTTTTAACCATTTTTGTCTCTGAAGAACTTTCAAATGTACTGGCTACAAAAATGTGTCATTTAATAAAAAGCAGGGCCTTCATCAGAAGATCACTGGCACCAAAATGACCCAATAGTCAAAATGTCTTGTGTTTTTTTATGGAACCGATCACTTTTAAGTTTTTAATGGTATTTTGTTTGTGACTGTATTAAAAAAAATTGTACTTGAAGCCCTAAGAGTGATTTGTAAGGCAATATTTCACAAATGCATTGGGTGTCTGAAAACTTCTTTAGGTCCCAGACTGTTGAAAGAAGCACCTTCATCCTACATGTTTAGTTCCTGGCTTGACTGCTGTTTAAGGGTTGACAAAAGATACGGGATAAATTGAACTTGACTGTCTCTGCCTCTCACTTTTCTCTACAGGTCCCAGTTTGTTGTTCATCATCTATGCTGAGGCCATAGCAAACATGCCCGCTGCAACTTTCTTTGCCATCATCTTCTTCCTCATGATCATAATGTTGGGCCTGGATAGCACGGTTGGTTTGATGATTACTAATTTCAGCATGAGTCAGCTGAATGTTCTCTCTATTGTGATAAGTCTCTGTCCTCTATTTGTAATCTACCTGTGCCCGGCCCCTGTGTACTCTGTCAAACCTAGAAACAGAGGGTTCATGTTTGCCTTGTTATAGACAAATGGCTTATTCTGTTTGAGTTGTGTTTGTCTGTTGTACTCATTTGTCTGTTAAGGTGTTGGGTGTTATTTGTCTTCTCTGTTCCATTTTAAATAACAGTCAAAGAAAGCGATGTGATAGGAGTTTCATATCACTGTTGTGCGGTGGTCTTGTCTCCATAAGCCTTTGTTTATCTGCTCTGAGGCAGCCAGCTGGAGAGACCCGTAAGGCTCTTATCACGTACTGATAATCAATGTAGAATCAGCATTGAGGTTGCTATGCTCCTCAGTTTTATGACTGAGGATATTACTTCAAAATGTGTCACTGTGCTTGAATTCGTGTTGGTCTGGCTCAACACTTAGTATGAGACCATGCACGGCTCCAGATTCTTTTTTCATTAGCGCTGGTGGGGTAGCTAAGAGAATGTGCTTTGATCAGCGTTTAACAGGTGGATGACTAATTATCCACACAAGTGACTCAGTTATGCTTTTGTGTTTGCTTGGATGCCATAACATCACCCTTTCTTATTCTCCACCTCTTTCTGTACATTTTTCATCTTCTCATGTCCTTTATCTCCTCACGCTTCAAATGTGTCCTTTTGTCTCCAGTTTGCAGGGTTGGAGGGAGTAATCACAGCCATGCTAGATGAGTTCCCTCATATCCTGGCAAAAAGACGAGAGTGGTTTGTCTTCGGCCTTGTGTGTGTCTGCTACCTTGGGGCTCTTTCCACACTCACATATGTAAGTTAAAAGAACAATTTGTAACATAATAGTAGTAGTAGTAGTAGTAGTAGTAGTAGTAGTAGTAGTAGTAGAATGTTTCTCCAGATGGGGTCTCTGTTGTGGAAATAGCATCCCACTTTAAATCCAAAAAGAGTTTACTTTTTCTTAGCCTGACTTTAGTTTCCATGGCACATGAAGCAACTGCAGTTTGTGTCACTGAAAGACCCTGATACATCATCAAAATTCTCCTTAAACCAACCTGCATGATGATCTGCAGGATGCACGATATGTCCTTTACTTACTGTGGACACAAGGCCTTAAGCTTCTTTTATATACTCGCAACAGATCTGTGCACATCCTACACAGGTGGCCTGGGTTGGTGTGCGCTTATACACATGTGCACTGGTGACAGCGTGGCTCTGTAATCATGCTGCCAAACGTTAGCCGGCAGCTCAACAGCCGTGTCGAGTTTCTCTGTGTAATTCAAACAGTGACACACATGGGCTCACGTCGAAGTTGGAGTTAATAAATGTACATTCACTAAAATCACTGCAACGCACAAAAGAGAGAAGACGTTTGTAGGAGGCAGAAGGTGGACGAAGAAATGCATTTCAGACCAATAACAGCTGTTGTGCTTTGTGTCATTGTCATTAACATAATAATATAATTACAGTTACAGTATTTAAACAACCATATGACATACAGTGTATAATTAAACGAGGAAAAGCTCTGCCTCTGCACCAGTGAAGGAATGTTGTGTATTTAATACACTTGTATTTTCAGTCATGCTAAAAATATCGTATTTGTTCTCCACAGTTTCTCAAACTTACTTCCTGTAAGAACTGCACTGTTGACTCACAAGCAGGGAATCCTGCACTGTTGACAAAATTAGCTTTAATTTTACAGTTAACCATTAGCTGAAATCAGATTAGAGCAGGCTCAGTAATCCCTTTATGTCCACAACTCATTATACTGTGGTTGTGACTAACATGGGTTTCTGATCCATTAAACACCCCCTGACTTAGTAGATGTAACCTGTTGCATAAGAGTCATTTGTGAGTTGCTTTTCCATGCTTCCTGGTGTTATGTGTCAGGGAGGAGCGTTTGTGGTGAAGCTGTTTGAGGAGTACGCTACAGGCCCTGCAGTCATCACTGTGGTGCTGCTTGAAGTCATCGCTGTCTCCTGGTTCTATGGTGAGTTACGACTACTGACACTAAGCGGGGTTATTGATAATGAACTGTGGTATTGTGGTACAATAACAGTAAGTTTTCAATCAAAGACATGAGTGAAATAAACGCAGCTGTACTCCTGATAATATTTGATTGTGTGTTCTAGGTACGCAGCGTTTCTGTAATGACATCCAGGACATGCTTGGGTTCTACCCGGGTTATTTCTGGAGGGTCTGCTGGGTAGCCATCTGCCCCTGCTTTCTGCTGGTCAGCATTACACACAAATACTTAGGAGGCCAAGCAGCAATCATTTGTTTTTGTAGCTTTTATGAGAGTTTATCTTATTTATCCTGATGCTTGATTCCTGTCATATCTGACCACTGTTTTATTCCTTTTCTTAAACTCAGTTCATTATCATCAGTTTCCTGGCATTCCCACCAGAAGTCAAGTTGTTTGACTACCACTACCCACCGTGGACCACCGTCCTAGGCTACTGCATTGGGGTGTCTTCATTCATCTGTGTGCCTGCTTACATGGTTTACCACTTGCTTAGTGCTAAGGGCACTTTCAAACAGGTATAGCATTTCTTTTGTTTTTCCTTTAGTCCTTCTGCTAAAGTTCCGTCGTTCTCCGCTCACACACCTTTTTGCTCTGTCTTTCTCCTGACCTTTGTTCTCTAGCTGATATGTCTCCAACAGCAGGTATTGCCTCTGGTCTAGATTTTTTCCATGCACTGTCAGGGTCTACCCTCTCCTGTGAACACATGACTTGAGATCAAGATCAAAGGAGCAGACCAGAGATTAGCACAAAGAAAGCCAGGACAACCACTAGAACAGGCACGCGCACCGCACGCACACATCCACGATCTGAGGTGAATGTGGAGGCTGTCACGTTGCCAAATCTGCTGGTCCAACCAAGCCTAAGAACTAAAGGAGACTAAAGGTGCCAGCAGTGATTTCGCATCAAGGCATCATACCTGACCGAATCAACATCTGATACGTTACAAGTATCTTTAATTCTTGCTTCTGTGGGGTTAAATACAGGACGTCCTCAACACTACTGCTGTCACTACTGTTGTGAAAGTTGACAGAAGGGAGGAGGAGGACTTCAAAGAGGCTGGTGGACAGACCTACCCTGGCTGTTGTCCAGTATTGACACTACTGCCAGGACACACAATGAGTCTGACACAAGTCAACAAACAGTATGAGTGTGAGAGGAGACAGCAGTGAAGCTCATGCTGACAGACGAGAACAATCATGGCGACTGTGTATTGTTTGTAACATTTGTTGACACTGCTGCACTTTAGCAACACTTTTTTCTCATTCTCTTTGGCATGACAATATTCTGATCAAATGTGCAGAACTGTTCATCATGACAGGTAAATATTTAAATCTAAGTCTGTGTTTAAATACGTTTTCTCTTTTTTCACAGCGTCTGTTAAAGAGCATCACTCCAGAGCCCAGTGAGAACCACAGAGACTTCATTGTCACCAACGCAGTCTGACCAAACGGAGGCCGAAAAGAAGGCACCGCTCCCTAACTACCTGGAGCGCCCTCTTCTGGACACACTGCAAAACTACAGGACAAGGGGCTACCTTTCACCGCCTTTGCCTCTTTTCATCCATCTCTTACACTTGTTCTTCTCCCACCCATCAAGATCTAGAAATTGAGTTGGCGCCAGGCTGCAGCAGAGTAGCTTTGTTTGACTTGGTTTGGTTTGTGCTGGTTCAGTTTTCTGTGGTGTTCACCTGCAAACCCAGAACTCGGTTTCAGTATCTTCATATTTCTGACCCCATTCCAAAGTCACTTATTGATCACCTTTTTCTTCAGGTAACTGATATTTTATACACTTATATAAATTATGATACAATCTGTGTAGACTATAAATCAAGCAGTTAAACTGGAAATTGTGCACACAGAGAGAAGGCCAGATAATTACGTTCCACTTCCCTCTCACTGTTTTCTATTAAGTTATGCATTTAAATATGTAGCAAAATTCAGGTATCTTTTACATCTGTTACTGAAGCCAAATATATGATGTGTTGATATTTCTAAAGATGTATCGATATGTGTAGTTGTCGTCATGTTGTGTTGACTGTCAGCCTGTGTTGATTTGGTGGCATCTTGGCCGAACAGCAGATTTGCATTGAGGTCCCTACACTGTGAAGCACTGTCTGGTAGTGATATGAGTGTGTATGTGCGTGACTGTGTGAAAGACAGACTGTTATAATATCCAGTGGAAAATGAATCACAGACAGAAGTAACCACGTGTATTCATTCTATAACTGCAATATATCAGATATGTATTTATTTTACGATGTATCAGTGCTGCCATTTTGTCTTTCCTCACACTTCAACCCTGACAGGACAATAGTACTGATGTTTGATCACAGTGACATTGTGCGCTCTGTTGTCAGACCGTCAGTAATAGAAGCCAAATATGGATCAGAGCTAATAACATTATCAGTGTCTGAAAATCAGTCTTTCTGCTCTTTACTTTCTACCAAAAATGTGTGTATGTGGCTTTCTGAGAGTGTGTGTAGGAGCAGGGATTCAAATATGGCGAGTACTGTATATCTACATGTATGTATTTACTAGTCAGTCTGGTATTGGTGTAATCTATCCTGTGAATACCTGTCTCCTCCCTCCATGGATGTGTGCGTGTGTGTTTAGTACTTGTGTGAATGTCAGTTTGTGCGTGTGCACAGGCCTGGATGTCGGTGCAAGTGTGGTCCAGAGGTGTTCAGCCCCTTTATGTGTGCATGCCGTGGTGTGCGTGTGCGTGAATATTGTACGTCAAATGTGTGTGCGTGCGTCTGTGATGTGATCTCCTGTTGTCTTGTTAAATGCCAAAATATCTAATGAAGAAAGTAAAAACTCTCTCTCTTTCTCTCCCTCTCTCATACCTCTCGAGCTTATGTAAGATCTATGTATGTCCATAAAAGACTGTGTTGAGAAATACACCTGTATAGAATTAAGATATATAAATATATATGGGAAATAAAAGATATATGGAAATAAATGAATAGAAACCTCTGTCTAATGTCAGTCATTTTGTACAAAGTTTGATTGAAGCGTTTTATTTATTTTACCATTTAAAAGGTCACAGTGAACAAGACGAAATGCACACAGCTAAATATATACAGCTGCAAATGAGACAAGACAATATCAAACCTTTCATGTAAACATAAAGTAGATATTTGATCAAGTTGGTTTCACTTCATCTATTGTGGCTCCGGTTCTAAGAAGTAGAAAAGTTCAGAATGGCCCTGTTTATCTTGCAGTTCTTAAATTTTAAAATTCAACCCCACAAACATCTGGCTGGAGCCAAACCAAACTGATGGGATATATTTTATGAAGGGAGAAAAACAAGTCATGAAGGGAATCTTTATGGTAGAGCTGTTACGTGGAAGTCACTCTGAACGTATGGTTGCCTGGGTCAAGTTAACTTTGCCAGCACTCGGATGGCTAAAAAATCTAAATGAAAGCACTAAATGTGGCAAACACCAGCACAGTCATGCATGGAGGTGGAAGCATCATACTATAGGATTATTTGTACAGAGAATAAGGGAGAATTAATACAGCCAAATACAAAGAGGTTCTTGCAAAAAAAAAAATGTCTGAAACATGCTTTCACTTCATTATGTGGGATATTAAGTGACAACTGATGTTTTTATAATAAAATCAACATAAAAAGGAGCAGTAAGAGTGGTACAATCAAATATCTTTCTGTATTGATAGATGAAAACAAGGACTCGTCAGAATGGACATGGGTCTTCTGAGGGCGTCCTGTGGTGTTTGGAAACGGATTGTTGTTAGTGGGGGTCTTTGGGTCCTATGGGTTGAGGGGAGGGGCCTCTGTGGATCATCCCACAGATACTTGATCCATTTGGGATGTAATGAATTTGGACCTGGTCAGAACCTTATGCTGTTTTTTTGAGTAGCTCCTAAACCGTATTTGTGTGTCTGCATCCTGCTGGGGATGGCTACTGCCATCAAGGAGTGTCATTGCTATGGGGTGGGGGTGTCTGGTCTGGTCTAGGTGGATGGTACATATCTAAGTAACATCCACATGAATGCCAGGTCTAAAAGTTTCCCAGTAGAACATGGAATTGTCACAAGATGTCAATGTTGTAGCTGCTCGGTGTATATTATATATCCTTGTTATTATATAACCCTGCTGGTCGGTGGAGCCTTCCTCCATGCATTCATTGTCTTTTATATACTGACATCGCAGGACATAAAATAATCATCTCAGGTATAATATGACCGTGTGTATTTCAAGTACTATCCCTTCGACTTTCACATTGACTTTCACATATTTTTCACACGCCAGCTGAATCTGTTTCGCGCCAAATGTACAACACTGAGCTGGAAGGACTTCTGACTGATTAACTCTGTTTAGCTTAAATGCTACCAGATCACAATCCAGAAAGCACAAACACCGACGAGGGTCTCTTCCAAGCACGGCTGTGCCCCATGTGATGTAGCCCTGTGCGTCACTGTTTACTATTGCAGAGTGTGTGGAGGACGACAACTCTATTAGCCATTCTCGGTGGCTGTACAACTGAGCTGCCAGCTCAGATTTGGCGTACAACCGTGACAAACAATGTGGAAACGATCACGGTGTAGTAATTTGTGAGAAATCTCGCATCGTTTATATTATGCCTCGGCACATTGACACAGCGTCGCGGCCTCTCGTGATCAAAGGCCTCCGCTGAACAGAAATCATCTGGTGCGCTGAGCCTCTTCAAATCCTGCCTGTTCCGACCTGTCAGGACAATCATGGTTTTTCTGTCAACCTGTGTGCGTCCGTGTACATCTGTGCGCAACACGACGGTTCCTTGTCATCACTGATTAATCCTGGGAATGAAATCTGCAATCAGCAGCTCCGGCAAACACTGCTGCCACATGCACAGAGGAAACGAGGGGGGGAAAAGAGAGCGCGAGCGTTTGAGTATTAGCGAGAGGACGATCTCGAGCTACAAGCTAATGCACCCCAGACGAGCCGTTGCGTATCGTGCATCCAGTGAGGACAGTAGACGTTGAAGTTCTAGTTTTTCTCTACTCTCTAGTTTTCACGCTCCGTCTTCCAGCTTTGAAATGTAGCTCGGAATTGACTTTTGTTTTTTTTGTGCGATTTAATTGCACTTCCCTGGATGTGCACATAACCTAACCGCGTGCTCTCTGAGCTGCGCGCCGTTTCTCCCATATGTGTGAGCGTGTGCGCTTTATTGTGGCAATTTCCTCTGAACTCCCTTCCCCTGGCTGATGGACACGTTCTGTCTTCTCCGGCGTCCCATATCGCTGCAGATCTATATTAAACAGCGCGCCGCGGCCTCCGTTATCCCTCCACCTCTGCTGTACCTGTCATCTCAGCTGCCTGTCTGCCAGCCCCTCTCCCTATCGGGTGCCTATCAGGACCTCCAGCTCATTTCGTCTCTCTTCCAGCTCCCATATCTTCTTATATTCCTCTGTCTTATATTAATTTAGGCAAGCCCGGCCCAGCTCTGGGTGCGTGTGTGCTTCTGCGTACTTGCTCCTTTTCCCACATTTGTCTGTGGCTTCTATCAATTTGAGATCTCCCTCAACTTTATTTGCGCCACGATGACCCACGCAGCGGCTCCTTTTCCACCTCTCACAGAGCGGCAGAGTTTGACATATCTTTCAACTCTCTTTCTGTCTGCCTCTGCTCAGTTCTCCACAGAAGTATTTTTTGTCAGCGATCCGGAGGGTCAGCCTTTATTTTTTCCTCCCTGACAGAAAAACCCTGGCATTTACCTCTCTAACTTGCTCTGCCTGTCCTCTTCCTGTCTTTCCATTTTATTTTCTTTTTCTTTTTTCTCTTGCCACTACCCAGCCTCTCTGCTGATCCCCCGATACTGCCGCCGCCTCTGAAGAACAGGAAATGAAACTCTTTTTTCCTCCCAATCTGTCGCTCCCGCCCTTTATCACACAGAAACCTTGAATCTCTGCAATGACTGTCTCTCAGCCCCCTAATGAACTCATTTTGCACGGAGGGAGAATACCATCTTATCTCTGAGACACACGCTCCCTCTCTCTCTTTCTTTTCGCCATTGCTCTCTTCTCCTGTCTTTTTAGTTCACATAACTGTTGCCAAGATACACTCAGAGGCCCTCGATCTGTTGTCTTCTCATTATAGGTAACGAGGACGATGCGCTGGCTTCGATGCATTTCAGAGTTGAAGTGTGTGAGCCAAGTGAGCACTGAGGCTGAATTTAATGTCACTCAAGCAACAGTCCTGTCATTTAACACGAGGGACGCATGAGTGTGTGTCTCTTGACGAGGTGGCAGCAGGTAGATGAGTCTGTGCCACGACAAACCAACCAAAACTCTCATTACGTACCGTATGGTCATGACGAGTGGTTGCCAGATTAAAGGACAATCAAGAATATACAAAGCACAAGAAGGTTCATTTCATACTTTTACTCAACTGCATTTAGCTCCATTATTATTTTTTTTATTATTATTATTTTTTCCCCAGCAAGATTTACAGACAGGCGCATCCACAAACAGCCCTGTGCTGCTGGAGATGCAGTGGACTGTGCAGCCCATACATTGCCCCTCCCCCACTAACAGAATGTCTGTAGCTGAAAATGCTTGTACACTTAGGCATGTTGAACACTGCTAAAAAATAAGAGTTGGTGATTTGTTTTAAGGACAAAACAAAATAACCGCCCTAACTTTTATGTTGTTCGTAAGTAGGAGCTTGCCAGGTTTTTTTTTTTTTTCTCTCTGGCAAACTAAACTAGATCAACCAGTGTTCACAGATTAGATTGGAGCTATTTTGCTGCTGTTAAGCTTTTGGTAGGAATATGCGTTGATGTTAAAGCCAAGGTGTAAGACTAATACTGCCTGTAAGCTTGACATACTTGGCTGAGAAGGACCACGGGGCCAAAGCAGGACCCCAGTTGTGATGTCCATTGAGAAGCAGGTGATTGAGAGTCAAGCACAAAAAAGTACTGGACAGATTTGCCTCTCTCATGGTGAGGCGGCATAGATTGGAGTCTGTCTGTTTACCTGTTTATTTTTCATTTTGTACGAGACTTGTAACATTTGTTATGATTGTGTCATTTTTATCACGTAAATGGCGGAAGAAAAAGCAGTATCGGCTCCAAATATCGGCTCAGAAAAATCTGCAGCACGTGTCGGCCAACAGCCTCCAGAATTATGTAAGTTTCTTGTGGTGTACTCGTGAGTGGCAAATCATCTCTCAGTAAGCTGAACATACTTGGCATACACTTCAGTCTGTAACTGTTTCTTCGCAGATCTTTGGGATTCACAGCAACCATCATGTTCATTCTCCGCAGCTAAGGAAACCTTTAATCTAATCTAAATAATGAAAAAAAGATGTGAAAATATGGAAAGAAAGATGAAGAGGGTAATTAGACTAAAGACGCGTGTATTCACTTCACTTCACTTGAATTCACTTCGGTTGAATTCAATAGGTCTAGACACTACAGTAACATAAAGAGAAACTTACTGGTGCTCCCATGAACATTTGGTGACAGTGAGAAGGAAAAATTCCATTTTAACAAGAAGAACTATCTCTCACAGAAACAGATTCAGAGTAGAGAAACAATCGACGCTGACTAGGGTGGTGGGACCAGCAAATGCAGATCCTACCTATACCTATACCTGCAGAAAGATGCACTAAAGGAAGTGAAAAAAAGAAGCACATATGTAAATTTGCATATAGAATGACATGCAGAGTAGATAGGTGCCCCAGCAGCCTAGGCTTACAGCAGCATAACTATGAGATGGTTCAGGGTCACCTCAGCCAGGCCCAAATAAGCTTTAATAAACAGGTAGGTTTTAAGCCCAACATTAAAAATATAGAAGGTATTTGCAACCTGAGCCCAGAGGATGTGGAACCGAGTGTCGTGCCTCCACAGGAGGGGACCGAGGTAGATTGAGGCTCCTGCTCCGATTGTTTATCAGTGAGTGCTGTTTTAATTTCAAACATCCTTTTGAAACCGCGTAGAACAGTAACAAAGTTTATTGAGTATTTATTGGATTTCCTTTTTTTTATATGAAATTTTAACCTGTAAATCCCCCGTGTATCAAACACACTGATTACCCATTCATTTGGTTCAGTTGTTCCATTCATGTCCCTGTAGTTTTACCACATTAGACACTTTGACTTGTCAAAAAAGAAAAAGCACAGGTGTGTTAAATAACGGCGCCCTTCTATTAAGTGAGGAAAGCCCAGGCGTGCACACCGACTTACTGACACACCTAAGTGGAAAGAAAATGTGTCATTAACAATTATAAGTTATATTTGTGCTTTTCCTGCTGTGACTGCAAAAAGACAATTTTCATGGAAAAGGTGTTTTGTCACATTGAAACCTGCTCTCTATGATTTTCTAGGTAAGATACTGCATTTACTAGGAAAAAAAGGAGTACCTAATTAAGCATTCATCGTCTTTAAAACCTGATGGAGAACATCGCTGAATGCATTTATTCATATCATTAATTAAATGTTGTTAAGTGTACAGCTTTACACCAATCCAATCCTTTCCAATGTAAAGCTTTTCAGATAAACTGATCAGTGTAAAATTACACCCCACAGCTCTTAAAAGACACAACTGTGTGAACGTTTGCAAGCTGTAAGTGATCTGACTGAAATTAGATTAATAACAGCAATGATCCCGAGACAGTTTGATACAGGACTGACACAAAAGACCAGAAGGTCGTGAAGAGGGAATCATTATGTCCATCTAAATTTCTAAACACATACGGTGTCTCCATTAGCTGCAAAATGATGCTGTTTGAAATGGGTTGTGTTACTGTACATGGCTAATTTCTTCTATCGACTCCACCGTTATTCCACTGGTTTTCAGTGGGGTTACACTGCCCCCTGTCGGTCTTAAAGATTATCATGACTGTAAAATCAGAGTGGCTTGTACTAACATGAGATGACCACAAGGAGCGCACTGGTAATCGACGGAAAGGAGGCGAGTGAGGGAGATGGAGCTGCGGATTGAGGACATATCACACACACACACACACACACACACACACACACACACACACACACACACACACACACACACACACACACGCTATCTTTGAAAGGACTTTCTATTGACATAAAGGTTTCTTTCTTCTTTCTTTCCAAATTAAAAAATGTGAGGTCAAGAACAGTTGCCCTTCAAGGACATCATGCAGTCCTCACACACAACTAAAACAAGAACACACACACACACACACCCAAGCACAAAAAATCACTCTTACATCATCATTAGATACTTTCTGCATTCATGAAATAACATGAAACGGTAGCGGGGGAATACCACAGTGGCGTTTATGTGTGGCTTCCATGTTACCATGTTTTTGTGTACACAGCCATGTAACCTCCCTGTGTCTCACATGCACACAAACACTGCAAATGATTGGATCACAGACCAGAGAGCAGAGATTTAATTACGAGGAGGATTGTCTTTAGTCGCGTTGTCTGCACCTTGACACTAAGTCCCTGAAGTAGAGTCATCCTCTGCTCTAATCCTAATCTTGTTTCCTCCAACACATCCACTTTCTGTTGTATTTAACTGTCCCTGGAGGATCTATTATTCTCTCTCCTCGTCCTTTTCCCCCTCTGCGAATGTGGATTCACGTCTTCAGGACGTCTTCAGTTGTTCTTTTGACACCATGCTTGCGACGGTTATAATACGTGCTGCTAAAAAGGCAGAGATGCACATGCACGCCGAAACAAACGCTCCTGATTAGACGAGGGTACCGCTATAAAGATCATAAGACAAATAAAGGTGTGTTTATATGCACAGATGCTCTCGCTCTCACACACAGGCACGCAGTGTGTAACGCCTAACGGGCTACACCCTGCAAACTGCAGAGAAGGATGCGGAAGGGGGAGGACGGGGCAAGGCCAGGCCATCCATCATTCTGTCTTGCTTTGATTTGCAATCATTTCTATCATGTGCTTTCTCAATATTTGATCTGTACTTTCTCAATGTCTCTCCCCATACCCCTCCATCCTCCACGCAATTACTTTTAAGGCCTTCGAGTGCAGTGCAATCGCTGCTCTTATTCTCCGGCGCCAACTGAACATCTCCAACATCTCGGGTTCTGTTCTGTTTGGTCGCATTTTCTCTTGCTCTTCCTCACCACTCGCGCCCTTAACGCCAAGGCTTATTGGATGAATAATGGCAAGGAAAGGAGGGGAGAAAGATGGAGGAGGGGGATGGAGGAACACGGAGGAGGACATGGAGGAAGAGAATGAGCGAATGAGGCAGTGACCCAGATAATGCAATGAGGTGAATCAAAATGAGCCTCCTGTCCTCGTGCAGACCTCAGTGTCACGCCCAGACTGATTGTTGGTGCTCTCTTAGCAGTCTTTCTCTCTATATATATAAATTAATGTTTCAATTTCACTGATCGATTGTATATCTCCTCACATCTTACCTCTTCTCCCCTTCATGACCCTCTTCTGACTTGCCTTTCCCCATTTCCCATCATCCTTGACACACACCTCCCCCCTTGCTCTGGCACCCCCCGCCCCACCCCCACCCCACTACTACCGCATCCCATCTCCCAGAGGAGGTGTAAGCTAACTGAAAAACAGAGAAGGAATGAGATGTAAGGTCATGCCTTCTTTTGCAGCAGACCCTGTGTAGGAATAGAGACGAACAAGCCTGCTGAATGTACTACTTCATTCATAACTCTACTTGTCAACTCAAACCCTTCAACAGAGACGCACACATACTGTAGCAACAGTTTAATATCTCAGCCTACCGCATTGATCCTTATTCATATCAGTTTCATTGATCGATAGGTAGTGACGTTAGAATGAATGGGAAAATAATTACTCATTAAGCAGCCAGAAACCCCACTTGACAGCTGGTTAACATTGCGCATGCGCGTAAACCGGCAAGGTAGCCCCCCGTGAACCCCCCCACCCTCATTACGTTAAGCCAACCGGGGTAAAGCAAGACGTAAAAGGAAGTTCAGATATTTACCTACCAAAATAAAACCAAAGAATTGTCAACACAGAAACGACGGCGTGTATTATCATATAAGAGACTGCCTAGACTCGCCAAAAAAATCATATTAACAATTTAAGTTTATTTTAAACACCTAATGAATTCGTTCCTCTCTAAACAATTCAGTATTGTGTTTATATCAGCTCACATGATATTTCATGAATGCGCTTCTTTTTGTTTTGAAAACAGCAAAAACCGGATGTGGATAGTTATGTTCGACTGTAGCAGGAAAACTAAGCAGCAAACCACCACCAGAGAAATAACCTCGGGATCTCCGGGCGGTGTACTGTAGCTCCTGCCCAAAATAATGTCCAGTGTCACGGCGTTTCATTCTCCGAGGTGACCGAGGTCCGAGCAGCAGCAGCCGGGATGTCGCTGGTCACTGTGCAGCGGTCGCCGACACCGAGCACCACCTCCAGCCCCTGCGTGTCTGTAAGTGTCCGTGAGCTGGTCTGACATTTCGGCTGCGTTCCGTTGGGCGAGTCGGCCGAGTTTCCCCGTACATGGCCGGCTAACCTAACCTAACTAACGTTAGCTGGCAGCTGGCATAATACCGAGCCCTAAAGCTAACCTTCATGAAGCCTCGCTTCTCAAGTATTTTCTTCTCCTTGGCAACTGGTTTTATTTTTCAATTCTTGTGAAGTTTTGTCAAACTTGTTTGTAGCTCGGTGACGTTAGCAGGGGAAGCTCTTGTTTCCGAAACCACGTCCTCCTCGAGAAATTCAGCCGTTTCAGTAAATGCTTGTTTGTGTGTGTGTTGCGTTATATTATAATTACATATGTATGCATTTCTGTGCTGGTTAGAGGAGTGACAGTGACGCAGAGGAGCTGCCTGGAAAGAGAAAGGGTAGGTCCGGCAGTCCTGACAGAGGGTCCGAGGCTTCCCACGTCCGGCTTCAAGCCCCTGACACAGAGACCGGGGTGGTGGTGGTGGTGTGACTGCCACAGATAAGACCTGTGCCTTCACCCCCGACTAGGACGAGAAGTGCTCTTTGAGAGGACGGAGAAAAGACAAATAGACATTAAAGACGCATCTTAACACAATATCAGCATGGTTTCGTTACATGCAGCTCAGTGACCAGCTGTGTTGCAGGTTTGGAGGCTGGACTGATGGAGAATCACATGCACGTCCATGCAGACAGATACATGGTCAACAGACATCAAAAGCTCTGAGTGTCAGGAGGCGGCTGTATGGCTTTGAATGCTGACTAAGTGGCGGCGATTAAGGAAAATGAAATAAAAGTGAATCATTTCCATAACTTAATAACATCACTGAGGCCATTGTTGAAACATCTGAATTAGTCCGTACATCTTGGATACTTTAAATTCGTTCGGAGGCATCATATGCTCATGGTGTGATTTAAGGTGAGTTTCTCATTGTGCGCTGAACGTCGGCCGAGGCTACCAGCTGCTTGTCATGAGACTCTTTTCTGCTGGGAAGCAGCCATGTGAGCGCTCTTGTGAGATGTCTGCTGCTGCTGCAAGGGTGAAACCTGCGGGAAAAAGGCAGCGGGATGGGATAACGTATGCACAGAGGACCTGGGAATGAGCCCCTAAAAGAAAGACGCACCGATTTACAGCTTGAATAGTGCTTCCACTTCAGCTTTTTTTTCCTGCAGTGTCCTAAACGTTGCATCTGCACTTGGGGAAACTATTGACCAAGTGCTAACGCAGTTAGCATCATTTTCATTCAGCACAGTGGGGAATAGTGTCTCTACACTGTTAGTCTACAGTAATCTGCCTAGCAGCACACTGAATTCCCTGTTCTCATTGGATGTACGACCACTCCCTACCTACACATCCACGCGTTGGCATAGTAACCGTGGAGATGAGTCTGTGTCCACCTATAGCCATCTAATTATTTTATGCACATATTAGAAGCATTAAAGACATGTATTTGCAGTATGTGATCGTGCTTTGCAGCAGTGTGACGGTGCGCTGGTAACACATATGCCTTTGAAATGTGCTTAGAAAGCCCTTATGTCAGGTGTGTGAGTCTACACATGGGCTCCTGTTTCTCCTGTGCCACAACATTTTGTCTTGCAGGCAGGCTGTTAGTCTGCTGATGCAGAGAGCATCATTCAGCCAGCTGCCGCTGCAGGCCTAATCACATCTGTGGTAGGAACAGATGAGAGCGCCCCTCTGCTCCCCCTGACCTGACCTGCTGTATCCATCTCTCATCCTCCTCTTCCTCACCCACCATCATCACCATCATCATCATCATCTCACGTTATCGTTCATCGCCACCAACATTAGCATCTGTATTATTGTCCCGTGCCTGTGCAAATCCACCCGCACTCTCGCGCACGTGCGTGTTTTGGCGCGACGCGGCCGACAGATTGACGCCAGGGAGAAAGTTCCCTGAGTTTGGGAGGGATTACCGAGACGCGCTGGGATTAAAACCGCGTGCGTGTGGTGCGCTGTGCTGGTTTCTGTGGTGGGGGAGGATGATTGAATTTTTAGAAAAAGAGAGACGTACGGGCAGAGGGTCGGAGTGGGGGCGGGGGGGGGGATTTTTGGACGCCGAGTCCGTATCAGCCTTATCTCTGGTGCCTGCTCCGACGCTCTCTTAAAATACCACACGCTGGCTCAGCCTTGTGACAGTCGCACACGAAAAGCTTCATGCGGACGCCCTAGCTGCCAGCCACTTCGACGCTCCTTTAATTCAAGATTAATGCAAGAGTCTAACTCAGCACATGATGCAACTAGGCGGTCAATATGACGCAGTTTATTTGTTTGAGAAATGCCGATGGTGCTGAGCTCATAACGCTGAAGATGTTTACTTCACGTTTTCTGTTTGTCTCCGCAGGAGTCGGGCAGTGGTGAGGATGACCGTCGCTCCCAGCCCAGGAGGTGAGACCATCAACAGTTTCATCTCCAGTTTGCTGGAATACAGTCACTCACATGCTGCCATTCAACAGCATCTGTAGGAAGTGTGATTGAAACTCAGGCCACAAGGGGGAGACTGTACATCACTACAGATCTCCTTCATGCACAAGTCAGAAACATGAGTGCGGTTTTCCAAGTATTTTCTCACAGTGCAACACAACACGTATTTACTCTGTTAAAACATATAACTTAAGTAGCGTAGTGTCCCACCTGAAGACGCAGCCCACTGCTCCGACTCTACACACTAATGTGTGAACAAATGGATGGGTCAGAAATGCAGAGATGGAATCCTTCCCATGAGGGATCAATAAGGGAACTAGTTATTTATTTATTTACTTTATCCAGCCACTATGTGTTTTACATTTCATACAGTGTTACTGTATAAATGATTTGCATTTGACTGTTGTGCTCAAACAAGTTTATTAATTACTTTTGGTTTGATCAACAAATGGTGTCTTTGTGCGGCCTCTCAGTAAATATTTGGTCAGTCCTCTGATGACTACGCTAGATTTGCATGATCCTGCCTTATGATGCTGCGGTTATGTCGATGATTTGCTTTTGACGGGCGTATCTGTATCTATATAAAAGACAAGGACGTCAGTGTGGTTATTGTGCTTTTGTTTAGATGACTCATGTGACTCATGTAATTATGTCACATCCCCGGCCCTTCGGGAGCGGAATGAAATTCACGTACTTTATCGAGGCCAAGTTGAAGAACCTGCGCCGTGTGTGTTGTGTGTGACCTAAAAGCAGCTATTGTTGCGCACAGGAAGACTGCCTGACCCTCGCAAAGCCTTTTATCATTTTAAATGGTATCCCTACATTATATAGTCTGCCCACGGAGTCTGTAGCACACAGTCATTAAAGAGGGAGTGGAACATCAAAGCGTATTCACCTGTTGAATCTTTGATGGACTTTGTATGGGGCTTTTTTTTTTTTTACTAATCTAAACTTTGAAGTGCAATCTAAATAGCACGGCTTTATCATTTAATTTTCCATGTAGAGCCTTTGTCAGTAATAACTCATATTTTATTGTTGCTGCTTGTTATGGCTGTAGGTAATGTTTAATACAGCAGGTAGTGAGACACGGCAATAAAACGTGACTGAAGCCTGGACCCAGACAGACAGTTCCGATCTTGCAATCTCTTGTAATGTTGCCCAAATCAGATACGTTGTAAAACTGAAGACGTCACACAAACTGTAAGACATTTGATAGAAACACCAAACATAACCTCAGATAATGACGTGATTTGAGCCGGAGTCCCGTCTCTAAAGGAGCTTCCTGTCAGTCTACAGCCGTGTTGTCTGAGCTTTGGACGGTGGTGCTGGGAATCAGCACAGTGTATCCAGCGAGTTCCGCTTTATCAGAGAGGCTGAACTTCTCCGCTGTGTCATTTTCTCTTTCTTAACCTTTGGGCTTTGGCCGTAGCCCAGTATCACTCTCAAATTTCAGTCATGCGTGTCTCGCAGCCTTTAACAGTACGTGAGTCCAGCGAGACCTTGCCTGGCAAAACCAAACGCATCTGAAAAAAGCTGCACAGGCTCCCACTAGTCTGCAGTTGTTAGGAGGGTCAAAGTCTTCAGTCCTGAGCTCATTCACACGAAAGGATAATTTGCACTTACAGTCAGCCCACAGATTGTTTTATTCTGTATGCGTACAGGATATTGGCCAAGAAAACCATGTTGTTAGCAGGACCTTTTGTGGTCTGAGTTACTATTGAACAAGGCATAAAAAAAATACGGTGTCATATTTTGTCTCGCCTGAACTTCCTGTATTACACCTCAGTACGGACTCGTACTAAAAATGGATCACTAATCTCGGCCAGTGGTCAATGTCGTAGCAAATTTGTTACCAGATTTGTCACATACATCTCTGGATTAGAAACAAATCCATCTGAAAACACGTCAATATCGTAATATTGAAAAAACAAACCATCAAACATCATAATAATTCCCGTTCATGATTGCAACTTGCCCAAGATATTGGAGTCATCTCGTACTGAGCGCTGTTACGGAACGGAGCGGAGGAAAAGAAACACACTCGGTGCAGAAAAGATTTGGGGTTACGTCTCGTATATTTGAAATTGAAACACGGTGACATCACTTATGCCTTGAACACACCCTAGTAGTGGCTGGGTGGACATATGGTTCCGATTATCCGTTAGGTAATATCTGTAAGCAGCAGCAGCAGCGACTGGTGAAGTCATACCCGGGGTCAAGCGTGCACACACATACATGGAGCCTTTTCTCTATCGTCCCGCTTTACCACTTGGCTCCGTTCAGACCAGCTCTCCACGGATGCAGGCTGCAAGTGGTCGTGCTGAGCGACCCCTGATGGGTGTTACGTAAGAGCAGAGGTCCAATTAACTGTGTGCTCCACACCCTACATGTGGATCCGAGTTGCACTGTGGGCCAGTAACATTATATGGAGCGCTCTGAGACGGGAGGGAGCCTCGGCTTTCTGCGGTGCAGTAATATTTGTGTTCCGTCTTGATTTCATGCCCTTCTCTGGGAGTTTTTGTCTCTTTTCCCTTTCACTTATTCAGTCGCGGTGACTCACACGGTGCGTTTCTCCCTTTGTGTCGACGTCTCTTTCACACAGACGCGGACAAACGGCCGTCTCTCCCCCCCTGCACCACGCCGCTCGTGTGTAACGCTGCTGCAGTGCAATAATGAACCTCTGCCACACACTGCTGCCTTAGGACTGACACCGAGTGTCAAGGGCAGTGTTAGAAAAAAACACTTTGTGTTCTGGCAGTAGTTACAAAACCAACATTTGAAGGTTTTTATTTATTTAAAATGAATCTTTGCACGGGGGTGTCGATGGTGAAAGTGGTAACTTTTGCTCTGCTTCGGGTTCTACACAAAAACAGATGCTTCCTTTGCACCTTCTGGTCGTCTGTAAGGACGTCAGGTGTCCTGACACAGCCGTGGATGCCTGTACCGTTGCATTTGTCAGACTCAGATATTACCTTGTTGTGTAACATCTATGTACAAACACGAACAGTCTCCTGTAGAGCCAATATTTGCCTTGTCCCCTGTGGGCTACTGTAGAAACACGGCGCTGCATTGCAGTGGACTCGAAGACACGCAGGGCTCATTCAAAAGCTCAAAAACCACAGCCTTAAGTTGTTATGGTGATTATAAACAAATGCAAACATAACTCACCCTTTGTAGGCCTTCTGATTGATGTCCTCACCACCAGCCAGATGGCTCCTGTCAATTGTCCGTCCTGACAATTCTGGGGATCCATTCCCACAGATAAACGTCGAAAACCTGTAGACAAATCTTCAAAGTGCAGGTGACTAGTGGGGGCACAGCGTAGGAAATAATCATACATGAAAACTTAATCATTTTGAATAGACTAGTTCATTTTTCAGTGTCTATTACAGTAAGGTGAATTCATATTGTTAGACCTCATCAGTGTTTGTTTATCTGAGATAGACGGATAGATAGATAGATTACTTTATTCATCCCCGAAGGGAAATTAGGTTATGCAATGCTTCTCTTTAAATGTGAGCAAGAGTACTTGCTTTCAGTTCTTTTTACCTCTTGCTTTGCAGTTCATGAAGTTCTGTGTGTAGATCCACTAGCGCCACGTTAGCCAAAGCGGTCAAGTCTGATTCCTCAGCTTATTTTATTAATGTGTAGAATTCATTTTGGTTTCAAGACTTAGTTCACAACAGCACTGTAATTTAGTTCTTACCATCAGCCACACACTAGACTTACCAGCCTTGCGAGTCTCTTCCTGTTTAGTATTGTGTTGTGGACCTATTGTCGTCAAGTAGAACACAAGCAGAACAGGTTAATCAAGCCGAGGCTTTAATAAATTTGCAGCCAGAACGAGAAAAGCAAGACGCAGTAACGAACACCGAGCCAAGGCAACCTCTTTGGACATCAGCTCCTCTTGTGGAGACATGCCTCTTTAAGTTTATAGGCAGTACCTCTGTCATTTACACCCAACGCCAAGTACCACACCTGCCCAAACCCTACAATACACCTGCTGTTTAAACAAGGATTACTCCCAGTCCTAGATTAGTGACTACAATACAACTATATCAGTTTCCCACCACTTTTGTGACCTTTAATTTATTTATTTATTTTTTTTATATAAAGAATTCTTGCAGATTTAGCCGACATTTGAAGATGACTAATTAGATTAGATGACTAAGTTTTTACTGCGGGAGAATTGTGACACAATATTTTCTGACTTAATTAATATTGTTGCATGAGTCACATGCGTTCTGGGTATGGGAATATGGACATATGGACAATTATCTCTACATTTATAGGTTCCACCGCCCGTTAACAGTTAGATTTCAGTTAGTGCCTCTTAGCAGCAGCATGAGTGTGGTTTATGTTACACAAATGTCTTTAACGAACAGTTCCGTCTTTGTCTTTCTTATCGGGCTGTTATGAGGGCTCCCTGTTTCTCCAAGGTTAAGTGCTCATAAAACTGCTGAAGTAGTCTGCAAACATTTGAAGTTAAGGCGTTGTGGTCCAGGCTGTTCCTTGTGCTGGTTTGTTTTCGAGCTTATCTCATGTTTATGTGTATTTTTTTGCCGCTGCTTTAACTCGATCACACTTCTTCTTAAACTTCAGAAATGTACATTTTAAGACAGAATAAGGTGCAAGCTTGAAATCACATAAACTCAAATGGGGAGAACTAACAGTGGCATATCTCCAGCTCATGGTGCATTAAACAGCAGGAGGGTAAGAATCACTCTTTCTCACACACACACACACACACACACAGTGTGTTTGACCTGCGTGTCTCTGTCCATTCCCCTCAAGTGACAAAGGAAAGGAAGCGTAGCGGAGGAGGATTGCGCAACTAGTCTGGGGCTCGGCTAAACACCACAACATGCTCTCCTGTTACCAGCCCACGGACAAATAAGTTTCCTTTGAGCGCCGGTGGCTGTGATGACACTAAACAGAAACACATGACGAGAGCAGCTGTTTGTGCGTGTGTGTGCGCGCGTCGACCTGGTGCTCACGGCCTCTCTCGGGGCTCGCCAGACAACTCGTGATTCAAGAGTTGTCGATAGGCAGGCAACGCAAGCAGAGAGCGGTGCGACTGCAGGTGCGCAGGTGGTGTTGTGTTAGTTTTCACGTGTGATGTCATTAGTTTAGCTTTTTGCAGAGTGCAGTGCTTAAACATGCATGTACGCTGGCAGCCTCTATTGTGTTCTTGTAAATGGCAAGTAACAAAAAAAAAAAAAAACACATTTCCAGTACTTCAAGTACAGCACGGTACCTTTAAGCATCGTAGCGATGCTAGAGAACCACATAAATAAGGACTGTTGCCTTAAAGACTGGAACTTGACTCATTTGAAAAAGATCCATTCATGGATTGTTTGAGTTTACTTAGACATACAGTAAATGCAGACAAAAGTAATTATCTCTTTAAATAGCAAGATTTAGCACTGCTTCCAAGCGTTTTGTTATTTGTGCAGGATCTTTTGTTGGATAAGTCAACCGGGGTAATTCACATAAAAAGAAAAACATATCCCACAGATAAGAGACGCCGGCTAAAAATAGCGTAATGTGTCATAATCATTCAAGAGAAGGAGACAACAAAACAACATGCAATTTTAAAGAGGCAGCGAACACACATCAATTCGCATGCCGCCCAGAGCCGCCTGTGGACCCGGAACATAAGCACGCTGTGCTAAATGCTGGAAAGTTTGTGATCGCAGAGCCAAAGATTTGTTGTGTAACAGCATTCTTAATAGTGCCTGATTTGTCAGTTAAATTTCCCTGTGATAACTACTCTGCTCTGGACAATGGTCACACGAGGCAAGCTTTCCATGGACGTAGTAAAATGTCATTACATAGAGGTACTTCCATGGACGTAGTAAAACTTCGCTGCATAGAGGTACTTCCACGGACGTAGTAAAACGTCACTACACAGAGATACTTCCATGGACATAGTAAAACTTCGCTGCATAGAGGTACTTCCACGGACGTAGTAAAACGTCACTACACAGAGATACTTCCATGGACATAGTAAAACTTCACAGCATAAATGTACAAGTCATGTGCTGCACATGTTATGAGTACTTGGCACATGTGGGTGTGAATATGTTGGACGGGGTGAGGGTGAAGGGGGGAGGGGGGGCTGCTGTTTTACAGTGTTTATCAGATTGTTGCTACACAGGGCGGTAGGTGCTGGCGGGCCAGCGCAGTATAAAATGTTTAATAGGCTATAAAGTGAGCCAAAACAATGTGCCCGTCTCACAGCGCGGACTATCTAGGCTGATGCTTGATATCCTCGGACCAGAATGCCATAGATCATCTCTCCCCCAGACTTTCTTGACAAGCTGGGCTCCGGCATATCTTCACCTATAGATACTAAGTCTATACCGCAGCTTGGTCTGGACAGCTTCAGGCTGTCCATCACTTGTTCTCTGCTCCTTATGTAACCAAACCACAAGGTTTTAAAAGGGAGAGGAACAGGGGTGGAGGGGGATACAAGTGAAGTCTTCACAGTGAGCTGACTGCTAAACCAAGAATCCCACCACGGTTTAATTGCCTCTATTAAATTAACTTGAGTGAACTTAATACTCTGTTGACCCTGTTATACCAGGACAGCAGTCAGCTGTTGGACCATGGAGTTAATCCTTAAAATATTAACATATTAGCTTTCCTACATTACCTGCTTTATTGTGTCATCTACTATTGATGGGTTCACGTGTACCTAAAAGTGCTGGTCTTTGAACCAAAGAGTACAGGTGGTGACTTTCCTGATAAATAAATACACCATGATCCAGAGAGCGGGAACTAAACAGTTTGATAGCCTGCTGGTATAAATACCGCCGTTGCCAGCTCTTTGTACACAAACTGCATTGTTTCGGTAAGTGTCGATGCCGTGGAGCTGTTGGTGTGGGCGGTCGTTGTTTCCTCTGGTCCACATCGGCCCCTTCACTTCTCCCAACAAACACGTGTCTCCTCCAGCTCCTCCCTCCCATGACTTCTCCGGTGAGAGTTTCACTCGAGTCATATGTCTCAGTACTGTACATGTCAGAGGATGTTGTGTTTTGACTCGGGAGACAAATGATCGGTAGAAAACGCAACGGAAATGTATTTAATACGAGAATCGCTTTCGCTTTTTTGGAAAATCATGGACAGCCATGCTCGGCGGTCAGGGGCAGGAACACGGTGTGCTTGATTTAGTTGCCCCACTTGATTTATTGCGAAAGATCGGCGATTTGGAAACAATTTCACTTTTTTTAGGCGGCGCCTATTCCGCGGAATATTTTCGTCACTTTCTAGGCGAGAACACACAACCCTTCGGAAGAGACACTCGTTTGGCTCCTTGGCTCTTACGATGCCGGCGCACATGACTTTAGGAGAGAAGTAAAAGTTGTCACTGGGACCAAGAACACCTGGCGCCCGCCTCCTCCTCCTCTTCTTCCCAGTCCGCTCCCTCTCCGCCGGCATGACCCTCGGCACGGTGTCCGGCTCCGACAGCTCGTCTGCGGTCAGCTTCTGCTCCTGCTGCGGGGCGAAGATGGTGCCCTACTTCAGCGACGACGCGGTGGTGTCGAAAAATCAGATCAACCAGCTGTAAGTTCAAAAAAAGAAAAAAAAGTGGGTAATAGTTATAATCTGAAATAGGATATAGTTTATTAATGTGTTTTTTTTATTTTTTATTTATTTTTGTTTGTTTTTTTTACATCACAACTGTTAATATATGTGACATTTATATAGGGAGTATTAGGGACTCCTTTCAAAATAAATGAACAGCCTGATAACAAGATAAACTAGGCGGCTATCTGACACTTTAATACAATGTTGAAATGTGGCCTCTGTTAACACCATTTATTCTTCATGTATCTACTGATGCTGGTGATTTATGACAGACTGTCAACACTGACTTTAACAGTATGAGTAAGAGGACTCATTAGTAATAGTTTTGCAACAGTGGATTGTGACGTAGCAGGTTACTTACTCATCTCGGGTGCTTCCTTTTGACCTTACTAAGACATAGTCCTCTGCATTTAGTGTGAATCATCATCTTACCTGTTTCACCAGTTCAGACAGATTCAGCTGATCAATACGTTTTGTGTGTGACCACATGTGATATTGATTATTTGAACTCACAAGTGTCTGGTCTGATGGCATTAGTTGACCTAAGCAATGTGAACAGGAAAGGAAAAGAAGGTAATACTTTTATGATTTTCTGGTGTTGTATAAAATATGTGCGGTTTGACAGTTCACCAACAGGTTGACGCCTGTGACTCATTTGTAAAATAATGTTTCTTTGAGACGGATCCAAATTGGCCTACATCTGCTTACCTTCTCACACAAGCACTTGCATGACACTTTAATATACTCCCATGTAATTATTAGGGTTTGTCTTCTTGTAATACAATAATAGATCACCCAAATTATTTCGATATTCCATCCATTTTTTGACTTAAACACACAACACAATTGATTCTGCCCAGACGAGCACATTTTTGAATGTTTTGAAAAGTTAAATCTTATTCAAAAATTTTCTTTGAGCTTACTATTGAGTCTTTATAGTGAGCCTTTACCCTGGATCTCACTGTGTCTGTAGATGTCCATGCAAGCAGAGGTGAGGGCTTCTATTTGCTTGTGAGATGTAAATGGATTTAGTTGACTTATATAAGTGGTGAAGACAAGTCTTCCCTTCAGGACAGATCAAAGCCTGACGTGTTCCAGTGTTTCCACACGGTCCTGTGCCGCCGGTTCAGATGAGTTTAGCAAATCTGGAGAATGAAAAATGTTTTTTGAAATGACCACAACTGGATCAAAACCTGTTGAAATCAGCATTAACCAATTTTCGTGTTAAGTTCCCGTGTCTACTTTTTATGTGTGTTGCCAGTAACTGCTTGCGCAATGCATGAGAACTGGCCGTCTGTTGTGGTTTTCAGGGAAGTCGAGCGCAGCATGCGTCTTGATTGCATTATTTTTCAGCTGTTTTACACACAGTGAGGTGGCCGGGTTATTGAGTAAACTGGGCATGCAGCCTTCATTAGGGCTGCACCCAGTTTTTAAGGAAATAGTTTGGTTTTTGTGTTGTGTGTAGAAGGACGTTTTATGGGAAGATATTACTGAGAGACATGCCCACACTGGGTACCAGCGATCGTGTGTCTAGAAAATAGCAGCAGACCGGGAATCCTCCGACTTCCTGCTTTTCGGGGCAAATATTGCGTGATGTCGGTTGTCGCCACTCTTTTGTATTGTTCAGTGCGGATAAGAGTCCTCATCACAACACTTTGATTTGTAGCGTATACACACAGGCTTTCAACGCTGTGCTGGTGTGTGTGTGTTTGCTTGTTTACTCCTGTATGTGCCAAAATGTCAGCGGAGCTCTAAAGTTTAACGGCGGTTTCTTTCGACGTGTAATTACAGGCCCCGAGGCTGCGGCTTGCGTTAAGTGTTACCTGTGGCTAAATGGCATCTGAAGTCCATTGTTATCCCACCACTGTTACAAAAGACCAGTAAACCATCTGTCTTCCGCTCCGTCCATGTGTTTGTGCTGCTGCTTACACAGATAAGACTGAAGTCAAGTGTACCATTGAGTCTTTGTTTGGGGAACTTCAGAAGCTCAATAGCAACATTGTACAGGCATCTCGATGTAGGTCACTACTTGTCCTCGAGTGTGTGGCGCATTTGATGTCAAATAATGTACATACCTTCATTTAAATTTGTATGAAAAGCTTAAGTGAATCACATGAGGTCTGTGAAGGTCCTCATTCACCCAGGTCACAGAGTTCATTCAAAGAAACTCTATAAGTCCAGTTGCCCTAGTTTAAGCCTGTTTATTAGATAAATCACATGAAATCAGATTGTTTGTGGAACTATGTTCCCACTTAGTCCTGTTTGTTGCCAGCCATGTAATAGTGCTTTTGCGTGGTGTGTGTTTCACTGAACTCTGTATGGCTTAGTTGACCAACACTGTAAGAGAATTACTTGGATACATCAGTGCTGTTTCTCTGTCTGTGATTTGTGTACGCTGCTAGTCGAAATGTAATCTGAATCCTTCTAGGAATAGCACTGCATGCCTGCCCCAGGTATGTTTAGTTCACTGAGGTGGCCGGTGCCCGAACCACAGCCTGCACACACAATTATCAAAGAAGCTGTAGTGGAACTGCAACAAAACTTGAGGTTTGAAGTGGCGTCTGTGCCAGTTAACCAGTGTCTATGTTTAGTTTGACCTGGTTTCTCTTTATCGCCCCTGAACTCTGCTGGTCTAGCAGCCCTTATCTGGTGCTTTCTGTGTCTCCAGCTTTGACCAAGAGTCTGCTTTGAAATTGAAAAGACTTTTGAACTTGTTGTGAAATTAAACTAAACTGTTTAGTAGTAAGGAAATGGAGAAGGACGTGGCGTGCAACACAGGTCCCCAGCCAGACTTGAATGAGGACGTTGAGGTTTGTGGCTCTACTCCACTAGACTCCACAAACTTGACTTCTCCCTCAGCTCATCCGTCCGTCACTGTCTTCTGCTTGTGACACAGTTCTATAACTGTGCCTGCAGGCAGCAGGACCTAACATGCACCTATGGACATGCAGACACACACACTCGCTAACCCCCTGTCTTTCCCATGGGCTGTATCTGGACGGGGTGCAAACTCACAAGGCCTTAGCAGGGCCTGTCCCGCTTAGGCCCAGGCCCTATATTTATCCCACACTACTCCTGAGACTGACTAATATGGACACAGGCTGGAGGAGGGGTCACCCAGTTATCTGCCCACCATGTGGAGTGGTCCTTACATAGCGACGATTGTCTACGACTGTTGCCCTAACATGTACCTACTGCTTCCCTTCGGACTAAATCTCTGGGAGGGCTGAAGGCCAAAAGACGACCCGCTCCACGCTCTGACTGACCGGGTCTTCTTTCTTTATCTTGCATCCCTCACAGTGTAACGCAGTTCATCTGGGAGCACACGGACCATCGCCTACTGTTGCTGCGTCTGTGATGATGGTGCCGTATCGCATTACAGATTTATCAGTTAGAATCAGTTCAGTCTTCATTACATTAAGTTGACAATTCTAACATCATGAGATCACCACTGACTTTTAGAAATTAGATTAATTTTAGTCAGACAATGCACTATCTGTGAGGAACAGCGCAGAGAGTAACATCCTTAAATAATTTGTGGATTATCTTCCTGATCAGTTTATGAATTTTTATTTCAAATAGCAGAAATCAGGTGAAATGTTTGAGATAGTTGCCAATAGCTGGAGGTGGTGTGTTGTTATAAGTTGCTTTCAGAACGCTCCAAAACCATGTAATCATGTTATGTTACAGAAAAATGTCAGGTTTGAGAAACCGTTACCGCAGACTGTTGTTAATTTTTACTTTAAAAAGTTAAAAAAAACTTCTAGCAGCCTGAAATGAGTGTCACTAATCAGAGCACATGCCAGCAGCAGCGTTAAACCTCTGCCGTGTGCCTTTCACAGCTCTTTCAGAGAGAAGCTTCCCTGTACAGTAAGGCGACTTTGCTCTTCCGAACGCAGTCTATCAATAGCTGAGACTTTTAAAGGGCTCTTGTATTTTTAGAAACCGTATTCGAGAGTTATTCACAGGCCCCCGACTTTCCAACCTTCAGGCTTACATTAACTCGGCGCGCCAGCGTCCCGGCGTAAAAAGTGCATGTTTCCATTCATGCACGTGCATGGCCTTCCACAGGATTCTCAGGGAGCGTGGCAGTGTTACGTTACAAACGTCACTGTACAGTAGCACCGCTATACATGGTCATTGCCAAGTACAGTACGCCAGCCTGCGTACAGCAGGACACGATGAGCTGGTGAGAGCAGCGGAAATTAAAGTGGGACAAAGTTGGGGGAAGAGAGCGCGGAAAAGAGGAAGCGTTGGAGGGAGACTGAGAGGATACAGCTGGGTCAGGGGTCAGAGTGTTATGGGAAATGAGCTCAGCACAAGGCTGCGGTTCTGCCTTTTTTTTTTTTTTTTTCCTCTCGCGTCTCCATTGTCTTTGCCTCTTGATTCTCCGCATCGACGGTCTCAGCAAAACTCAGGAAGGACAGTTGGGTGGCTGGAAGGATAGAGAGATGAAGTTACAGACAAAAAGGTGATGACAGGAAGCCTAAAAAGACAGACATTCGAATTTGACACTGCAGAACTTGATGAACTGTGGAGACTGGGTTCACCGAGGTTGAGGTAGATTATACAGCACAGTGGTTTACTGGTAAAATAAGTCCACCGGCCAAATGTTTGCATAACTTCAAAAGATATATCTCATCAGTCAATCCCAGTAATCTTTAGTGTGTCCTTGTGCGTTGGTAAGTTATAGATCTTAGCCCCTGAGGCTATGAAACCACCTATATTTTTAACAGAACAGGTTAGACAACTTTGTGAATTAGCGTTGCCTCTAGCATTGCTTTGCATACGCAGGTTTTTGTAAGTGACAAACGCCAGTGAGCTCTGCACAAATATCTCCTGTACTGTGTTTCTGCCAGCATGAATTGCGCTGTCAGTTTTGCCAAACTCACTACAGCCAGTGTGTTTTCGTTACTACGAAGGATTTCCCCTCAGTCTGCAACAGCTACTTCAAACTTAATCGAACGTGTTTTTCCTTACGTTAGTTCGTTTTGTGCAGTACTCAACCACTGAATAAGAGCGGGGATGCCAACAGCCGAGTGCCTGCTGTGTGAGTGGTGGACCTTCACTACAGCCTCGTTAAGGTTACGGCTTACTGGTCCCATGGATGTCATTTGACTTGGTCATAAACAGCAGGAAAAAGTAGCTCTTCCAACCTGTGTTATTTATGCCTCGTGTGCGATAATCTAAGCAGAAACCTTGTCATTCCCGCACAAAACACACAAACACACGAGTTAAAAACACTGACCTCAGTTTATTATGTGTCCTTTCCCTCAAAGCGGTGACCTCAGTCACAGTTAATAAGATCAAGTGTCTCAGAGAGGAACAGACACTGTTTAATACGAGATACTTTGGTGCAGTCGCGAGCCAGATCTCTTCTTTACTCAAACATTGTGTACGAGGAGCCTCGCTCTGTCTTCCCTCTCGGACCCCTGGTTCCCTCCCAATCCCCCCCATCCCTCCCTACTGGCAGCTGTTAGTTTGAGTGAGTCTGTGTGTGTGTAATCCAGCTGTGTGGAGGAGCAGAGAACATTGTGTTCTAAGTTCACATCGGGGCTTGGATCGTGTTTTGCTTGCATCAGTCGAGCTGCTGTGATTTGGGGAGCCTGCAGACCGGAGACCACTTGAATGGAGCATTGTGACGCTGACATGAGCTCATGACGCCGCTCCTCTATTACTTGTCCCCATCTCACACTTATTCTGTGAAGTTGGGGACAGCGTGTACAATGAAATGGTTGCAAACGCCGCACACTTTTAGTTACCACATTTTCAGACTTATTTTGACGTCTGGTTTTCCTTTCTCTTCTCTTCCAGTATCAGTGAGAGTTTCCTCACGGTAAAAGGTGCAGCCCTCTTCCTTCCCAGGGGTAACAGTCCCACGCCGAACTCTGCGCCCCGCATCAGCCAGCGCAGGAACAAGCACACAGGTAAAGACTTGCACGTACTGTACAAACTACAGCTGCACTTCCTCCCAGGTCTTTTGACTCTTAAGCCCCAGAAATGAACTCCGTAGAAGATTAAATATCACAGTGTGTTTTCAAACGCACATTCCTCTACAGCATCATGGGCAACAGCTGTTGTTAACCTCAGAGACACTGTTTCACAACAGCAAGGTTGAGTAGGGGCGAGCTTGTTGCTTTCAAAAAAGTGTTAACATTTCTGGATGACGAAACTGAAGACACATTAAAAAAAACACACGTGTAAGAAAAATATGTAGCTGCCCGTAGATAAGAAGACTTCTAGATGTGAAACATGATGATTACTTTAAAAAGAAAACATGCATTCAGAATTTAGGTTGGATGGAGGCCACGGTGAAGGAGGCTTAAGTATGAATTCAGTGGAAAATCGCCACAGGGGAAATGATACTCCATCTGGGGTATTGTGTCAGCCTCTGACTACTCAGTCTGTGCTTGTTGTACAAAAGAAACCGAAACTAGATGAGAGTGTCCCAATTCTGTCTGTCTAGGTGACCTCCAGAAACATCTTCAGACCATGTTCACTGTGCTGCGCCCAGAGGACACCATCCGACTGGTCAGTATCACATGTAACCCACACAAACACAACAGCAAAGGTCAGTTGCGAGGAACCATTAAGATCAGGGAGTTTATAATCCAAACAGAGTGTCTGGTTTCAGTTCTTTGTTAGCAAACATGAAAGAACTGAAACTGTGAGTGGATTTAAAACTCTGCATCTGCACCAACAACACTACATCAAATGCATTGAAATCAAAGAATTCAAAGCAATAACGGTCCCACAATACCTCAAAAAAATCATTTATCCACATATCTGAAATCTAACCATGACTTTACCAGCTTTAAAAAAAAAAAAGATGTTCTACAGTAAGTTTCACTGCATGCCTCCTTCTTTCCTTTCCTTGTAGGCTGTGCGTCTGGAGAGCGCCTACCCTCAGGTAACCCGCTACATGGTGGTGGTCTCCACCAATGGTAGACAGGACACGGAGGAGAGCATCGTGCTTGGCATGGACTTCGTCTCCTCTGATAGGTTAGTTCCATATTACATTAAATCCCAATACTAAAATAGCCATAAGCCAATTTAAAGACAGTTAAATGTTGGAGTGGTGATGGCATTAGTGGTGAAAGTTTTTCCAAATAAACGATTAATATCATTTCCTCGTTATTTGTCATTTATCTGAGTGTTATGTGTGTTATACATGTGTTATGTCAAACCAGCGCGGCTTGTTTAACAGTTTTCACTCGACCTTTCTGCCAGCTGCTGTACGGTGGGTCTGGTTCTACCTCTGTGGAGTGACACTCTGATCCACTTGGATGGAGACGGGTAAGACACCACACCTACGTCCTACTTCCTCTTACTGCTCCCCGGGGCACCTGACTGACTGCTCTGGTGACTTCTTCACAGAGCACGTGTATCTCCTTGTCGTGTTGCAATGAGTCTATCAGCCGTTACCGGGCGCCGCCATTTCTAATCTCTTTCTCTCCGTCTCCCCAGCGGCTTCAGTGTATCGACAGTGAGCAGGGTTCATGTCTTCAAGCCAGTTTCCGTTCAGGCCATGTGGTGAGCGACTTTTATTTCAACCAGCGGCACCTTTGTGAAGCTTTTAAAATAACACACTCCATCTCTGACTTTGACCACAAGCCTCTGTCAGTATTTCTTATCTCCCCCCTGCCCTTCATTTTGTCCCCCTCATTGTCTTCCTGCTCTCCAGCCTCTCCTTAATCTCTCGGTCTCACATGCCGGTGCTGCCTCTTCATTTCCTCATTGTGTCGTCTTTTTGTTGCCGTGCTCTTCGTCTGACCTCCCTGTTCCCCCTCGACATCCTCCGATACGGCCGGTCGTCTGCAGATGTATCTCAGCATTATCTGTCACGCTAACAGTTGTGTCTCCTCTTCTTCTCTGTTGTTCTTTTGTCCCTCTCGCTAAATTATTCCACCTACCTCCTTTATTATGTTTCTCAGATGGCTTTTTATCCATACCTCATGCATCTTTTAATTTCCCCCTTTGTTCCATCTCACATAATTCCTCCTAATATTTAATTCTCTAATTCCCCTCGAGACAGTTGCTCAAGTGTGAATCTTGCTCTTTTTAACTCTGTGCCTCAGGTCGGCCCTCCAGTCTCTCCACAAAGCCTGCGAGGTGGCTCGCTGCCATAACTACTACCCGGGCAGCCTGTTCCTGACCTGGGTCAGCTACTACCAGAGCAGGGTCTCGTCCAACCAGTTCTGCATCAACGAATGGAACGCCATGCAGGATGTCGAGTCGCACCGTGCCAACTCGCCCGTCCTCTTCACAGACCTGTGAGTAGAGGAGACGGATGAACACACATTACTCAGATTTGCAGTTTGCACAGAGGACGGAATACCTAGCATATTGTGAGGTCTGCGGCGAACTCCGTACGGGGAGCGAGTTTTTATTTTGTATGACGCAGAGTAGCACAGCCCTCATTGATGTGTGGTGTAACATTCCAAATGGTGTAGGTAAAGGGACATTATTCTCAGCGCTTCTACTCCTGACTCCCTGAATTTTGGACTGCACACAGTAAATATCTGTGGAAATGCTGCAGCTCTGAAGCATCTCAAATCAAAAGCCATGAAAGAATGTGTCCGTTTTTAAATGAGAGTGGTGGTGTGAACCCTATACCCCACTGTACCCTGTATATGCATCTCCGCCACGAGTGAGTGGTGTAGGGTTCAGGAAAAACAACCTGCTCGTGTGGATAAACACACGCGCACCCAGAAAAACTACAGCGTGGGTTTTGCCATCTCACACGGACGGACGTCCTTGCGACACGACTTCCCAGAAAAGTTGAAGGTGTTTCACAGTAGCTGCACGTTTGGAAGGTGAAAAATGCGGCGTTCACATCTGCACCACGTTGCCTTGACCTCTCGTCACGTGCCGACGGCGTTGCTGCAGAAAAAAATTGCAAGCTGTCAGTCTTTAGGACTCTGGACTCTGGAGTCACATGCTTTCTGTAACCTCCCACTGAAACTAAAAATAAATAAATAAATAAATAAACACCGAAGGGCCCCAAACGAAAACAAAATCATGTGCGTCAGTGCGGCTGAAAATTTTTGCATAGGGCTCATGATCGTCCACACAGACACAACTTTGTAATCTGAGTAGTCAACGGATCCACAAGGAAACATAAAGAGAGCAGTGGACGACACCGGCTGCTGGATTTATGTCTTTACTAATACAAGGGAAATTCCCCTCCCTGCTGCTGCTTAGTCATGTGACCAGCTACCTATTTGGAGTGTCTCTCCCTTGAACTCGCTCACTCTCCCTCTCTCACACACACACACACACACACACTTCAGAGGTCCTCGAGTGTCCAAAATAGCCGTGGCTCTAGCTGGCTTGATTTACTTTTGGAAGAAAATGGAATCTGGACAGACTCATAGGCAGGTAGACGGAGAGAAGCAGGTGGCACAAGCATAGATGCCCCTGATGCCCCTGGATGGAAAGAATGGAGAAGAGTGCGGGCAGAAATAAAGCACCTTTAAACTTGAGAGTCAAGAAACCCCCTATATTTACTGTCTGCCTGGGAACCAAAATACTCCGCTCTGTCCGGTGGAAGGTGTGTTTGCCCTTGAGTGCGCTTATCATCAAGATTACACATACGCTTTACGAGCATCAAACGGAGCACTAAAAGTTCCCTTTTGTCTTCCCGCACAGGGCGGCTGCCAAAGCTACATGACCTGCCAGCGTTTGTTGACATGGCAGATTATTTCCCGTGCAGGAAGTGTTTCAACACTGTCGTGTTTTCGCTTTAGTTTGATTTGCAGGCTCTGTGAATTCCAGTTATTTATTTATCAGCCATTAAAGGAGGTGACATCAATTTTCCATTATCCATTTACTCATTAGGTCCATTGCCGTACTTATTATTTTTTTTTTTTTAGCCTTCCTTTGTTCATGCCCCGCGTGGGCAAGCTGAGGCTTGTTGTAAAGTTAAAGTGTTACTGGATGTCGGTAACTAACCTGTACTCTTCCGCTCAACCCTGTGGACTCATTCTCTTGAGGTCAGTGAGATGTTTTGCATTGAGGTAAACAAGATGACTGCTTCCAAGTTTCCAACACAGATGATGCTGCTGTTGTACACCTGTGGTCATCGCACTTCCCCTTTTTTTGCGACTGCTGACCCAAACTGCTGTGTGCCATTACACCGCGGAATCACTTAAAGGCAAAACCAGAGAATTAGGCGACGTGAGAAGAGAAGCTCGCAGACGAACCGGGCTCTTCTCTCCGGGGAGGTAATTAGGCCACTTGTTGGTATCATCAGTGTGACATCCACAGGCTAAATGCGTCCCCCAGCAGAGTGGTTAGAAACAGAGCCAGGCACAACAACAGGCATGGGCTACAACAGGACTTTGTTGTGCGTCGCCGATGGGCCGCTCTCTCTGATTTTCTGTTCCCTCTCCAGTTTCTGAGAATCAGACAAAGTGGCAATTCTCCTGTGGAACAAGTAATCTCATTGAGACTGGAGTGAAAATGAATCAGTGAACAGGAGGCGGGATTCCTTTCCGTGACCATGAAGGTGGTTTTGTGTCCAAAATGTCCTTTAAAGCTAAGAGAAGATGTGTTAAAGGCGTTTTATGTGTGTTCATACAGGCCCACAGAGAGGGAGCGCACAGAACGCCTGATCAAGATGCGCCTCCGAGAGATCATGATGCAGAAAGACCTGGAGAACGTCACCTGCAAGGAGGTGAGACGCGATGAAATCTACATTTAGTGCTTCCTGTTTTTTTCTCAAGAGCAGGTTTTAGTTTGCTTTGAGCTGCCACTGCTACACGGACACACGCTAACATGCTCAAAAGTTATAGCTGTCGTCTGAATTTTCCCCAGATCCGAACAGAGCTGGAGATGCAGATGGTTTGTAACCTGAGGGAATTCAAAGAGTTCATAGACAACGAGATGATAGTCATCCTGGGACAGATGGACAGCCCCACTGAAATATTTGACCACGTCTATCTGGTAGGAAGCCAGGTTTAATTTAGATTACAACATCCAAACACAATATTTGTGTCCACCTTGATATTGACTGTACCTGTGTGTGTGTCTCCAGGGCTCTGAGTGGAACGCCTCCAACCTAGAGGAGCTGCAGAACAGTGGGTAAGAGATCAGTCACTTCAGTCCCTCCAAACACAACACTGATTCACTGTCTGGACTGTAATAAATGGACAAACTACACAAAAATTTTAATGTACAATGTTTTATTCTGACCTGTTTCTATCGAATTCTGCCAACTCAACTTCCTCCTTCCGTCTGTTCCATCTTGTAGAGTGCGCTACATCCTGAATGTGACCAGGGAAATAGACAACTTCTTCCCAGGGATGTTTGAATACCACAACATCAGAGTGTACGACGAGGAGGCCACCAACCTGCTGGAATACTGGAACGAAACTTACAAGTTCATCACCAAAGCCAAGTAGGCGTCAGCACACACACACACAGTTTACCTTCCCCATCGGTTTCTTAATCTCCCTCCTGTAACACAACAACGTCCCTCTCTCTTGCGTCCGTAGAAAAGCTGGTGCTAAGTGTCTGGTTCACTGTAAGATGGGCGTGAGCCGCTCCGCGTCCACGGTGATCGCCTACGCCATGAAGGAGTACGGCTGGGACCTGGACACCGCCTTGGACTACGTGAAAGTGAGACGGACCGTCACCAAACCAAATCCTTCCTTCATGAAACAGCTGGAGGAGTATCAGGGTATTCTGCTGGCAAGGTGCGCTCTCACACACGTCCCGAGCAATACGCGCATTCTTCAGCAAGGAGGAATTCTGCAGCTAACGAACTCTTTATTTTTCTTTCATTCCAGCAAACAAAGGCATAATAAGCTATGGCGCTCCCACTCTGACAGCGACCTATCGGATCGCCCGGAGTCATTGTGCAAACCCTCATCTCACTCCCTGGGTCGCTCCGACTCCCACAACAACAACACGTCCTCCCCCTCCCTGCATCACTTCCTGGGCGTGGCCGTGCTGCAGGCGCTCTGCGCCGAACCGAAGGACGCCGCCAAATCAAACAACGCAGACACCTCTGACGCGCACGCGCTCTCGAACGGTGCGCGCGACTCGCCGGTTCAGGAGGAGGTCAGATCGGATTGCGAAGCCCCCCTCCTGCTTCCTCTCCCCAGACCCCGAGCAGCCACTGTAATCCCAGAGGAAAGGCTGGACAATTCAGCCAGCGTGGCTGTCACCGTGCCTGTTGCTCTCCCGCACCCTCCACCACTGCTCCACATCCTACCTCCGACACCAGAGCTCCAGCGTCCCCGCCGCAGCCCCCCGACGCATTTGTCCATTTCGGTGCCCGGACGCAAACCGGCGGAGCTGTCCCTCAATTTACCCGAGAGGAGCAGCTCAGAAGAACTGTCTCCGCTCACCCTGGGATCCAGCGACTCGGACATAATGAATCAGTCATTATCGGACTCAGCAAGTGACAAGCACACTCCCCTCAGCCCTCTGGTTCTTCCTCTCGCCCCCAGTGACGACAACAACAACCCCAGTGAGTTACAGACGGGCGGCGCTCTGGACAGCCGCGGCGAGGCTGACGGCTCGTCCAGCCACAGCACGGACAGCATCGACTTCTTCAGCGCCAGGGAGAAATTCGTGGGCCTCGCCCTAGACGGCCGAACTCGGACGCTTTCAGAGCAGGCGCAGCAAAAGACGTCTCCGGCCTCAGCTGACGGGGACATGGAGGCGAGTGAGGAAGAGGAGCAGGGGAACGGGACGAGTCAGGTAAAGGCTTGTTCAGCGTCCGCTTAAGTCTTTGAATCAATTACTGATAATAACCATGAAAGCAAGCGTCATTACTTATGAGACTGCATTCATGATTATTTTCATCCTCAGTTAATCACTGCATTACTCTCAATTAAAAGATTTATGAGTTTTAAGAAAGTGTCACCGAATGGGTTTATTTGAAAAGGAAGCCGCTGTTTTCTCTTAATTGAGTTTGGTGGTGAGAAAGATGTTTTCTGTCAAGTTTGCTTAAAAAAAACTACCAGCAGAGTAGCTAGTTATTATTTTGGTATGTTTTAACAAATACAAATGCAGCCAGGGCTGTTCTGGTGTTATCCCGTTCGTCTCTTCATATTCTGGGCTGCATACGTAGGTCACGCAACTACAAAAAGAAAGTTCGCCAGCAGGCCGCTCCTTCTCTTAGCAGTTTCTTGTCAGGAACACGGTTCCCGTTTACTGCTTTCATTTTCAAGTTAATGTATAAACAATCACATGGCAGCGCGTAATTACCAAGTTAAAGTTCAAAGTGGTATTTCCCAAGAATACCCTTCTGCATGCACACTAATGTGAAAGAGTCATCAACAGATGTGACGCAGTACTATCAGATTAGCAGACACTGGATCATCATTGTTTTAAGGACAACAGAGTAAAACAAATAGACTGAGCCAATACATCTGGATTAATCACAGTGACACCTACTGGCAGACGAGAGGACAGTCAAGGGAACATTTTCATTTTGTGTCTCCAGTTAATGAATCAGTCATTATGATTATCCTAACAGTAGTATTGTGAGTAGTTTAAGATATTCTAAATGAGCTGATATTAAATATGTTAAATCATCAATAGTAAAGTAGTTTTATATATATATATATAATAATCTATTGCTGCCTCACAATGCTGTAACTAATAACAATCTCTATGTCTCTCCTTGTCTCTCAGGGATCTGAAGACAGCTTTGACAAAGCCAGCCCTGACCGATCCCACCACGCTCACCATGACAACGGAATATCTGTCCGCCATATTGTCACTGAGATCGAAGCCATATGCCACCCGACCCCTTCTCTCCCTAGTCCGTCCTCCCCCTCCTCCTCCTCATCGCTCCCTCCGTCCTCTCACAGCCCTCAGTTTCCGCGGCCGGAGCACGCGGATGAGGCGGAGGCTTCTGAGGTCTGTTTGACTCCACCTTCACACCCTCCGTCTCCCTCCATGCTGCCCGGCGACTGGCCCGCGGGCTCGGTGCGGCGGGCCACCAAGCAGCTGGAGCAGAAGCTGAGGCAGGAGTTGGAGATGGCGGCGTCCCAGCGCTCCCCGCTGCACTCCCCCAGCACCGAACACCCTCCCATCAGGCTGCCCCTGTGCTCCCCAACCACTGAACACCCTCCGCCTCACTCCCCCCAGCACTCCGCAGAACAAAGGATCACTCAGGGAGACGACGTGGCCACATCCAAAGACGGAGAGACGCATAAAGGGTCGCACACTGAGCTGCGGAGACTTGATTCCTCAGGCGTAGACGTCCTCCCAGACCCTTCGTGCTCAACTAACTCAAATATCAGCCAAGTCTCTGGTGCTATATCATCGACCGATAGCCATACGGTGACATCATCACTGACCTCTACTAGTCCGTTAGTAGAATCATCTCTAGATACCTCAGTCTGGCCCCGGCGACAGGACCAGCTCCACAGCCAAAACACCCAGTGTCAGACTCAGTCCCAGGTCCTTTCTGACCACATGTCTGTGGACGGGGTGACAGCGCAGGAGTCGGATACAGATGAAAGACTGGACTCCTGTTGGCAGGGCAGGCGAGAGGGCTGCGGCCTCGGCTGCGACGCTCAGAGCAGGCTGGCTCGTGGCAGCCAGGAGCTGGAGAGGATCCAGCAGACGCTGCGAGAGCTGCAGGCTTTTCTCCACGAAGGTGTCAGTCTGGAGACGACGGACAGTAAAGCACAAGAACTGAGGCAGCCTCAGGGGCTGAGAGACACTATGGACACTGAGCCGGGACATGTTAAGAGTTCTGAACGGACCCCTCCAGGCCTGGAAGTAGGGAAGCGGCTCAGGGGGAAGCAAGAGGGGAGGAGTTTAACGGAGCCAACGGGGTGGCACAGAGCCATGGAGCTGGAGGCTCGTCTCCGCCAGGCAGGCCTCACCCCCCCTTCTCTCATGAAAAGATCAGCCTCTTTGGCTAAGCTGGACTGTCTGGAGCTGTCCGCCAACGACCTCAGCGACCTGGACCTGATGCCGCACATCAGGACCACGTCCCACTCCCAGGACTCTTTCTCACCGTCCCCTTCTCACCCGGACGACACCTGGAAAAAGCAGAAGGTTCTCGCTCAAAACACTTGTGCTAAAAAGACGGATTCGCCCCGAGACGAAACGCCGTCACCTCGGCCGGTCCGCCCGTCCTCGCCCTCCGCCCAAAGCTGCACCAAAGAAGACTCGGGCGAGAGGGAGGAGGCGGACGGCAGCAGCGGCGGCGGCGGCGGCGGCGGCGCGGCCTCCGCTCTACGTCAGCAGGGGCGGGGACACTCGTCGAGGCGTTCTCGCAAAGCTTCCGCGGAGAAGAAGCAGCGAGCCATCACTGTGCTATACAACACCATGTAACCTCAGCGCAATGGACTGGAACGGACACGACTGGAGCTGCTGCACACGCGTGTGAAAGACAAAAGAGACTGCATGATGTGTATGAAAGTGTAGCAGGTCAACGGTAGCCCCTGTGTAACCTCCAACGTATGTACAGCGCGTAAGACAAGAATGATGAATGAACATGTTTGCATGAAAACTACTGGATGTGTTTGTTTCAACTGGAGTTCAGGTTCGTCTGTACGGTTATGTAATATGAATGTCCAAACTAAGGCTGAACAAGTGCACATGCACTCCATTATGTCTGTCCCTTTTTTAAGAAGTTTTGTTTTGTTTTGTTTTTTTCAGTGTGTGACCCTCGCTGCCTGTTGACAGTTTAGAAAACTACAACCAGAGGGGCTTTTTCACTCAAAACATGCACTTTACTGTTCAGATGATTTTTATTCTCATTTGGAGTTTGTTTCTTACCCCGAGGAGGATTCTTTTGCACTGTTCTCAGTAGATTTGTCTGCATTTGTGTCTTCAAAGTGGACAGACATGTCTTTATTCAGATTTTTAATTAAACCAGGACAAAGCTGATATGATGTTGTGTTTTTTTAATATAGTGCTTTATTAGTGAATAAATATGGTGAGTTTGTTTTGACTCCAGAGACTGTACATTTTTGTTTCTGCTCAGTGAGAAGAAATGTGATGAGGAGCTGAGATTTTACCAAACACAATCGTTGTATTTACTGCCACCTGGTGGCCAGGCTGACCTCCAGGTTTTTAAGAATGTCTTGAGGCAGTGGAGAAACTGGAAGGTTTTGCAATAAACTCAACTCACCGGTTGTGGTCAGTGTATCCCTCTTATTGTGGGTGGAGAAGCATCTCGGTACATTCTGTCATTTATAACTACAATTAATCGTTCCTTTGAACACATCAATCCAGTCTCCCAGGGGAAATGATCTCCATCACTGTTCACTGCTGCTCGTTTCAGGCTGACATTTTACTTACTGTTTCATGTGGGTAATTAAACAGTGAGATGTAGGCCACCAGGGTCCCCCGCTGGGACACAAATCAGACAGTGTGACATTAAAGGACGTAAAAAAAGTGATAGAACTAAGACATCAAACCTCAGAGGCTCCATATGGAATATTGAATGCAGGTTTGAGGGAATTGAGAGGGAAGTGAAACTCCCTTGATGATTCCACCAATTAAATCCACCTCAGTACACACAGAAGATGTGTTAAAAAAATAAATAAATAAAAGACCTTCGTGTCGCAAATCGAACTGTCACGAAAACGGAAGTTACAGTGAAAAGTGAGAAATTCAATCAGTGGAGCAGAAGAGAGAGGCTGAAGCTCGTCACCAGCACCTTTCTTCATCTCACCGGCTCCTTCCAAACTCACTTCACACGAGCGTGCAGCGCGGTGCTTACGCCGTCGTGATGTCAATCATAACGTCAGACAGACAAGTCGTGGCTGCTGATTCATTTAATAGTATTTCATTTCGCCTCTTCTTTTCTACCTTGAGATGTGTTGTTTTTTTTTCTTGGAGGATTTACACTCTCTAAGCTGTCCCTTTCCTTCCTGTCATACCTAAAATAACTGCAGGCAAGAAAAAAGCAAAAAAAAAACCCCAAAAAAAAACCAGATCAGACTGAGGCGCTGGGAATCCGTGTCACGGGGAAGATGATGGAGGTGGCAGTTGCTAAAAACAGATCAGCCCTTTCTGGGGCTGACTGACGCAGCAGCATTCCCCGTGTCGTGAGAAATGAATTGCTTTTTGTTGCCGCCCTTCACTGGAGACGACCGGAAAACTAACTTACGGTGGGAAGCTGCAGCTAAAACCCAGCGTGGGGTCAAGGCATTTAGAGCATTTGAGATATGCCTGTAATTTAAAAAGAAGAAGAAGAAGAAGAAAAAAAAAACACTGCTACACTGCTGCTCCAAAACATGTTTCTTTATTGGAATCATCTGAATTCACTGCCCAGCATACATCAGGAAAACATCTGCACCTCTTTTCTGCAACATTTTTTAAAAAGTAAAAAAAAAAAAAAAAAAATTTTTTAATTTTTTTTTTATCAAGCACACAAGCTTTAACTAGAGAATTAGAGAGGAGACGGAGGCGGCTCTCCTCTGTTTGTGCTGATATTAGTCATGTGGAAGTTTTACATTTCTTTCAAAGAAATCAGTTTAAAAAAAGAACAAGAAAAAACAACAAAATGAAATCATCTCATCATGACACGTCCCTCAGCGTTTGGCTCGGCTGGAGCCCTGAAATAGTTAAGTTACAATTATAAGACGACATTCAGCTCAGTTAGTTTTGGGGTCATTTTACACTCGCGTTTGCTTTCGACGTGTGGCCGTTTCTGTTGGGATGCAATAAAACCTAAAAATTGCAGTAGGTAGCCTCTACGGTGATTGCTCCGGGGGGGGCACATGTTATCCCCTCAGAGGGCGTGCTCTCATATTGCAGGTCTCCAGGCAAGACTCAAGTCAGACAAAATGAACCCCATGCCCAAGTACACACAACGCACCGAGACTGCACAGAAACACAGAAACCAGCCGCTCATGTAAAGATGCAAATTTACAGAAAATCTCTCTCGGAAACATCTCTGATCCACGATCCACGTACACACCACAAACATTGTCCTTTTATTATTATTATTGTTATTATTATATTTTTTTTTATTAACACACAGTATAGTTAGTGTTCATCTGGTAAACTGATCATATCTGTGCTCCTGCAAGTCTAACGTCAGGCTAAAACTAGAGCTGGCCTGAGTTTACTTTGTGCTCAACATCCAATAACAGTCATATATGTGATCCACCCACAAGCTAAGTACAGTACATCTGGATTTTGTGCAAATCAAAAGAAGATAACAAAACAAAACAAAAAAACGTACCGGTCTGTTATTTTCAATTTCCAATCCAAAACCGAGGAAGTCGGATGGTTTGTCGACATTCAGCTCAGCTCCTCCAGCCTCTAATGCAGAAGGTTTTGGTGTTTATAGCACCCCTGGCCTCTGACTCATCACTGCTCCTTTCACACACAATCGTGGTTAAGACTGAAAACCACACAGCTCGGTGGTAAAAGGACGTCTGTGTGTCCGTGCTGGAGCAGGGAGCTGGCCTAACACACAACGTTTTGAGGGGACGGAGGTGATTTGTTGACCCCAGTGTGGAGAGCTGGTTTTGAAACACACACACGCACAAACGCACATTCACTCAGGAGGCGATCCTCTAAACTTGTATTGGATGTGTTGTTGGTTTGTAAACTGGCACTGGTAAAGAAAAGTACCATGTGGCACCGGAGAGAGGAGACTGGCGTGCCTCTCTGGCTTGTCACCGTATGGCTTCGTGGGAAAGGTCTGGCTGAGGCCATGGGAGAAGAGAGGAGGAGGCCGTTTGATCATACGAAACCGTTCAGAGGATTTGTTTATATGTCGAGCCACCGGCAGAGTGTGCTTAAAGTATTAAAGTAGGCCCGTCTGCCCTTTTTTTCTCCCATCCCACGCCCAGACCCTTCCCTGCAGACCCTGTCTGCTGCTAGCCCGCCCCCGCTTTCACTTCTCCATGAGAGACAGCTGGATGATGCGCTGCAGCTCCTCCTCTTCCTGCCGCCGCCGCCGCTCCGCCTCTTCCTGCTCCCGGGCGGAGATCTCCATGGCGATGCGCAGCTGCTCGTCGTAGCTGCAGGTGGTCGGCTGCTTCTTGGAGGGCGTGGAGCAGAGGCTGGACGGCGGGCGGGGCTTGTGCTGGGGGGTCCTGGGCAGAGGAAGTAGAGACAAAGGCTGGTTAAAAAAAAATATATATAAATACACATACTGTAGGAATTTAAGACTTCAGTGCAGGAATTTAAATTTATATTCAGGCCCCAGCCAGAGAAGTCTACATCGATAAAAGTAATAAGACATGTAAGGATCTGTAGTGATATTCTCATGCTGATAGCACACACCACACCAACCAGTTGTTTGCCAGATTTGAAGAGAGGAGAGCAAAACCAAAACTGATGGAAACTCACAATTAGTTTGGAGTTGCCAGGTTGTAAAAATCTCTTTTGCTTGGTCTTTTTGGGTATTCGTTATAGTCACTGGGCAGCACAGTGGCGGGGTGGTTAACACTGATGCCTCAAAGTTCTGGGTGCAAATCTTCTGGCTGACTATGACCCAGAGTTTGCAAGTTCTCCTTGTGTCTGTGTGGGTTTTCTCCGGGTACTCTGGTTCCTCCCACCGTCAGAGACATGCTCATCAGGCTGATTGGTGATTCTAAATTGGCTTTAGGTGTGAGAGTGAGTGGTTGTCTGTCGCTCTGTGTTAGCTCTGCGATGGACTGGAGACCTGTCCAGGGTGTCTTGCCTGTGACAGCTGGGATAGGTTCCATCACCCTGTGACCCTCTAGAGGACGAGGGAGCACAGACGCCTCCAATGAACTGCTGAGCTTAGGTAAAAGCTGTGTACTGAATCTAGATCTGCCGGTCAAAGAGTCAGAGCTAAAACAAAGGTAATAACGGACTTTTGGGGGTTTCCTTGAAGACATTTCACCACTCATCCAAGTAGCTTCTTCACTTCTAAATTCATTGGGATCATTTAATCTAACACTGGGCCGCGAGCCGCCCCTAGTCATGTGAGTCATTCAAGTGTGCACCACACACAGATATTCCTAATAAGGACCTAAACTCCTCACTAGTCTGCTACAACTGAACATGCTACTTGGCTCTTTAGGCTCTTTAGGCTTCTTTTATATGTTGATTTAATGACTTGACTTGGCCGATTCGTTGTAAAGCCCTTTTATTACTTCCTAACTTAACTTGACTGTAGATTACCTTTAGTAGGGACTTTATTCTGATTTGTAGTTGGAAAGGTTTGAACCAAATGCTCCCATAACACCCAAAGTCTTAAGAATAGACTCTATTCAAGAGACAGATAGGCCAGCAGTAACAAAAGAAACTGTGATAATAAACGACTGTGAGGTCAATCCTCCAAGGACAGAATATGGTTTACTGAAGATGTGATTTTAGAAATTTTGTTCAAAATGTAGTCCCCTTTTGTTCTCCTGGCATTACGTAGTTAATCGTCCCAGATAAAAAAGTTTCATAAGCTTTTAGAGGACTTCTTAATATATGGACATTCATTTTACTCCTTTTATCACTTTTATACACCAATCAAGCATAAGATTATGACCTTCTTCTTAATATTATGTATGGTTACTGCCATCGAGGTGTGTCAGTGCGTTTACATGCAGAGCTTAATCAATGCTATGCTCGAATTTGACTTTCTGAACGCAGTCCTTGTCCCAGTTTACATGCAACGTAGAAAATTGAATAACTGACGGGAACATGTCCTCCTCCTCCACACTAGGTGGCAATATGTGTCTTTTCAGCGGTTAATACGGCACCCTTTCCATTGGACCTATTACGTCATATAATAAACAAGAGTTGCTCATGTGGCAGACCGGCATTTCAAACAACAACAAGATGGATGATAGTCCAGCTTTTTAATCGTGTATGTAATGTGTGTGCTGTGCAGATAAGATGTGAGCCATCTCTCAGGTGGTTCTTCTACCTTCTTCTGCGACTGACTTTTCTGGATGTTTTTGTTCCAGGGACATACACCAGCGCAGCGTTTGGGGAGCGTGCACACACGCGTTGTCCAATTAAAGTCTGATTTAGTGTATAAATGCTGGAGAAAATCAATTTCCAATCGCATTAACTGGGTGTCTTAATCAGATAAGGAGAACCTGATTTCAGGCAGACTAACGTGTTTACATGCGCTTAAGTCAAAGTCAGATTAAGGCAATAATTTGTTTTTTTTCCTCATGCGCAATGTACTGATTGCTCCGGGGTGGGGGTGCCTGGTCTGGTCTAGGAGGGTGGTTCATGTCTACATAAGATCCACTTGAAAGCCAGGTCCAAAAGCTTCCCAGCAGAACAGTGTATTGTCACATGATGATCCTCCTGTCAGTGGTTTTAATGTTGTGGCTGATCAATGTAAATGCATTCATCATCAGTAACAGTTGGATTTTTTTTTACAAAAAAACATTTCAGAAGTCTTCACTGCCAAAGTGAAATCCCATTTCTACCAGGTTAGAACAAGTTCAAAACAGTTTTGATCTTTCTGCTGCACCATGCAACAGTTTACTGTCGGGTTGGCTTGATAAGTCGGGTCTTTTTCATGGACTACAAAAACACCAGCTTCCTCTAACATTACAGCTTTGGAGTTTAAGTAAACACCACCAAAGCAAGATGTGTCACGCAAAAAAAAAAAAAAAAGAAAGTGAAAGTGAGAACAGGACAGTGTGTGTTTATCCAGAGCCTCATCTACAAATAAGGAAGACGGAGAGAGAAAACACTGTCTAGAGATAAGACGCTAAAGTCAACGACAGCACTGTGTCGACTGTGGAGGGAAGGAGGAAACTCTCTCATCCTCCACTCCTGCTCTGCGTCCCTCCACAAACACAGTAGTGCACAGTCGGTATAGGAGATGAGAGGAGAATAGCAGGATGGATAAGAGAATAAAGTAGGGGAGGACAGGACGGGAAAACAGGATGTGAGTCAGGGATGGAGAGAAAGAACCGCATAGTGGGAAAAGGCACAATGGAAGAGAATAAGACACTTCAGAATAACAATGCATGGCAGAACTGAGGGGAAGTTTGAGACAATGCGGGTGAGGGAATGGCAGGATATATCGCCTTTCTCCTGACAGTCATGGAGATTTATGTATTTTTGAGTCTTTTGAAGATGAAAGTCTCACTCATTACTCAGTGCTTTTATTCAACTGTATCCGCAGCTCCCGATAGCAGGAGGCGACTGAATAAAGATGGACGTTCAGTGAAAGGAGAAGAAAGCTCGGTTCTGACCTCTCTAGACGACTGGGGTCGCAGGACAGGGGGTGCGTCCCCGGCTTGCTGTTGGTCAGCGCCTCCCAGATGGTCACCTGGACACAAGGAGGAGGCCGCGCAGGAAGTCAGACAGCGAGCACAGGAAGTGGAAAGACAGAAGGATGGAGGGGAGTGTAGGGCTACTGCATCCTCCCTCCCTGCACGCATTTTCCTGCTAATGTAAGTATGTATCTCTCTCAAATGCTCCCACACAGAGACAGACGCATGGTTTGATTATGAATTATGAGCTGAAAGTGAACTGCATTGATCCTGGCTCTGGTTCTCCAGTGCTCAGAGCCAGTATTAATACAACTACTGATGCTGCCATGAATATTGATGAGAGGAACTTGTTAAAAATGTAGCTTCCCTTTCTGCCACTATTCTCTAAATGCATATCACACCATTTAGTTTCTAAAAACACATTCATACCTATGTGTATTAATGTCTGATCATTTTCAGATTGATTACCAATTGTTCAGCAGAGCAATAGACCCCTTCACACTTTGTTAACAGTGTGAGTTGTTTTTTTTTGTTTGTTTTAGGGGCGGGGCATAAATGGAGGCAAAAGATCTCAAACACTGTTGCTTGTGAACAGCGGTTAGCATATTTCAGTGGTCTGTTTTGGGAAGAATGGACAAGGAAAACACATATTTTAGAGAATATACTAATGAACTCACTCAACGAGACTGAGTGGTATTTTAGAAAGTTGACTCTGATGGGACTATATTCACCGACCTCTACACTGACTCACAGAATGGACGATTTGACCAAAGAAGGACACAGAGGGGGCAAAGTCTGGTCTGTCTTTATCAAGTGAAGCCTCTACAACAAAGATATTACACGAAGTAAGTGGAACCACTGTGGAGGGTAACGTAGTAAATGCAACTTGGACACCCTTGAAACACGGAACTAACAATTTGTCAGCTCGCAGTTAGTATTTGCATGTATCGGGAATCCTTCAAATAATGATTAACTTTATTTCAGTCACAATTTAGTCTCACCCATGATGTTATCGAGCCTGAAACGGATGATGTCTTAGATTTTAATCTTACCTGGTATCAAATGTGTGCTGCAAACAGAGTTGATAATTGTCTCACTTCAATCTTTTCTTTTAATCGCGTTCATCAGGAGTCATCTACCACTGGGAGTGGTTGGTATGCAATACAACTTCAAGTTAGTGTTTTTGCTTTTTCAGTTTTGGTCCCCATAAATACAACAGGGTGACATATTTGTGCTTGAAAGTGACAAACCCTTAAGCTTCCCTCTGTTTTGCCTCCAGCTAAAGCCTTGACATCACTGTGACGTAGGAGATGAAGGGGTCTATAAGAAGACCAACAAAGGGTCAATTGGTTTGATCACCAAAGCGTGATTAAAAACGCTAGGAGGTTCCTACAATTTTACCAAAGCCGCTTATAAATTACTTTTAATACATAATAATATTTTTCATATTGTAAGTAATATCATGCACTGTCATATATGTCTCTCTGTCTGCTGCCTGCATGACTTCCTGGTTTGGGACCAGACAGAATAGGGGAGCCACTTCAAGACGTAGTCTGTTTAAGAGGCTTCACTCCTAAACCTTTTCACTACTCTCTCCCTTTGAGGACTTTGATAAGGATTTTGTCAAGGTTCTTCAGTTCTTACAGTCTGAGTGAGTTGGGGTTTATAAATAGGAATAAGTAGAATCTTTGTGTGTTGCTCATCAGAAACTTGCACGACTGCTGAGTGTCCAGTCCATTATTTATACTTTAAATTTAGTTTCACACTTTTTATGGAAACTAACATGAAAACTAACATTCCTGGAAACAACAACATTATGACAGAAGATGACATGCTCTAAATTTAGTTTGCATAATATACAATGCTATAAAAGACACAGTCTTCACAGCATGATCCTGTCCTTGCACGGACCTAGAGCTGTAATTAAAAGCGGCATCACCTTTTTTGGAGCTGTTTGAAGCGGCGGCGCTCAGTACAGCTGGCTGCTGGAGACGACTTTCTAAACTGTGAGCGCAAATCCTCAGCTGCAATCCTGCCCCGTCTCCTCTCCTCCTTCCCCTCGTATATCTAAGCTGAGAAAACTCTGAGGATGTTCTCTGACCTGTCTCTCTGAGCCTATTTATACCTCATTCTCTGCACCTCTGGAAGAAGGCCAAGGACTATCAGGACCAGGATCTCTGGGATTTCAAAACAACACCTATCCCGAGGCAGTGCTGAATATAATGGGTCCAGGCTCCACACATCAGTGCCAATGTATTCTACTTATTGATTTTACTTCACTATTGGTTGTTTATATTTTAAAACTGGTTGTGTTTTGCTTCCTTCGCTGCACAGATTTATCTGGTCTTGGCTGTTTGACCTATTGCTGAAAGTACTGCTGTAGCTCGTATTGGCTATAGTTCAACACTGGTGATGTGGAAACATCACTTTTTGAATGGTGAAAACTTTGTGTCTGCACATAAAGTTGGGATGTGTGTCTGTTCGTACATACAGTAAACTTGCAGATACCTTATTTTCTGCTGCAGTCTATTACAGCAGTGCATCTACAACAGTGGCAGCCATATTGGTAGAGAGAGGGCACCTTCTGATGTCTAAGTAAAGCATCTTAAAGAAGCATTAAAGTCTGCACACACAGTTTCTGTGGTGCCTGATTAGTATAATTCATGATTTTTAGCCTATTCATGTAGTGGCAGGAGATAAAATTGTCAATGAAATGATGGTGTTGAATGAAGGGACTATTAAATTGATTTCATTTGCGTAAATCTGTGGTTGTAGTAATAGTTGCTCTGCATTTAAAGAGTTTGAATGTTTTTCATTGGACGTGTCCATGCACAACACTTCGTCTCTATATGAGGCATAGGAGAATGGAAAGTTTGGTGTAGGGCGACAACTGACTCAAGATGCTTCACGTCTGCTTGGTTAAAATAGAAGAGGATCTCTCATGATTGTCACAACCAGGCTACCTGATCATATTCGGAGCCGGCCTCCAACAGACTCTGCTGGATGGCGAACTGCAGCAAGTCTTCTTCCTCCTCCCTCATGCTGTCTCTCTGTTTGCCTCCTAGCATGGTGTATCCAGGCGGGGGCTCGAACACGCACGGGGGAATCTCTCCAGCTCGACACGACACTGCAGCACACGGGGGGAAAAGCAAAGGTCAAGAGATGGGAAGGAGTGGTATCTGACAGTGAAGGAGACTAAAGGAGAGGAAAGGAAAGGGAGTGACGGGACAAGAAATCCTGAGTCAAAGAAGTATTTTTGAGTATTTTCACAGGGCTCTGGCTCATTCGTCGTTCATTTGTGCACCACAAAACTGAGGGTTTTCCAAACAGGTTCCTTCTGAGCAGTGACACAATAAATTTTATCTCCCCTCCGCACGGCTGCAGATTTAAAGGCGGCTGCTGTTGCTCTGATGAAGTGATAGGATGATGAAAGTAAGCCGTAATCTCGCTCACATACACTAACAACGCTGCCTTGCATTCGGAGCCAGTGATAAACACAGCTCATAACTCTATCAGCCTGTGAGCTGAAGTGTGGCGGAGGTTCTGCAGTAAATGTTGGCCGAGATTTATGAAAGCAACCGCCGAGTGTGGAGATCCGCGGCCGGGACTCATCGGGGGCATCGTGAGCTGAAGAAGACGTAGGACGGAAAGGCGACTGAAGGCGTAACGTGGCATTCGCGGTGCTTACTGGTGGAGCTAGAGCTGGAGACGCTGGAGGAGTCGCTGCCCGGTGAGGGGGTGTCTGTGCCTGGGTTGTCCCGCTGTCCGTCCCCCTCCACTCCCACGTCGTTGTCAGCGCGGACGCCGGTTCCCTCCTCACAGCCGTTCAGGTTGCTGAAGGTGATCCGAGCGTTTAGGATGTGGTAGATGGGGATTTCTGGAGAAAAGAGAGTTGAAGACACTTTCAACAGCTTGTATCTCCACGTCACTCTCACCCTTCATTTCCAGTTTTACTTAATATTAATATTTTCTGTCCTTGTTACTCCCTCTGTTATTCCATTACTCTTCCCCGTCCATCCGTTTATTAACTTTTCATTCTCCTGTCACGCCCTTCATTCAGCCGGCCGACTTCTAACTTTCCTTCCCTCACGCGTCACAATCTGTCTCACTCTTCCCCGCCGCACTCACCGATCTTGACAGGGAAGCCAGGCGGCAGGCGCAGAGTGATGAAGTCCCGGAGCTTAGCGAACAAGGCGTTCGAGATCGCCATGAGATCGATGATAGGCACAACTTGTTCTGCCAGGGAGAGAGGATGGGACTCGCACAACCACAGCTTGGCTTTAAACCTGAAAACAAGAACACGCACAGTCTGGTGAGGATACTGGTAAAGTTGGTAGAGTATCGCAGAAATAATCTCTTAACTAAAAGATTCAAAGGTTTCCATTTAAATAAGTCTGTCACCATTTGTCACACATTGAGTCAATATAGTGGAGGCACTGGTGGCCAACTGATAAATCAGTATATTTATCTATTTACAGTATTATGCACTGGTTGTCTGTGGCGACATTCAAATTGCTGTTAATGCAATCTCGATGCTATCAGACAATGGCCGACGGGTTCGGAGATTACTGCTGATGCAAAGCTGGCTTTACTACAGCTGCAGCTTCACATTAAAAGCATTTAAGTGGCAACTTAACGCAACTTGACACCAGCTGATTTGTATTAAGAGGTGGTCAAATGTAAATGCGTTGTATTTGGTCGGTGAGCTTTGAACTTGGAGCCGATATCAAAAACAGAAATATTCTGGAGAGTCATGGAAAAAGAAGGAGCAGCCACGGTGAGTCAGTGAAAGGAATCACAGTTGTTGAGTGAAAATTCCAAATTACGGCCTAACTAAACCGTGGTATTAAGCTAAAAATCCAAAGTCAAATCAATCTGGATGGAAATGTTTGAGATCTCCACTTTAAGTCATTTATGTCCTCGTTCAGACACCGAGTTCTTTGTCCAGAGGTACACAAAGACATTGATTACATCAGCTAACACTGACTGTCCACAAGCTGCTGAGTCATGTTCAAACCGAGGTCGATCGGTTCCTTCTAATTTGTTCAACAATGGTCTGCGATGCAGCTCTACAACCACTAAGACTTCATCCTCATCATGTCCTGTCACTCGACAACAATCAAACAGACAAGTGAAAGTGACAGACAGGCCGACAGTCGCATGAGGAGGCGGTGATATGGAAGGGGAGGGCCCGAGCTGTGCTACAAAATTAAAATAACATTTTCCAAATAATCCTTTAATCTAATTTTATGTCCGTGGACACTTCTTAAACTCCTTTTTGATTTAATATTTTCACTTTTTGTTTTCCCATTTTCTCCATACCACCTAGGGGACACAGCAGGGTTCATTTAATTTCATTTTTGGTTTGGTTTGTTAATATGCTGGAGCGAAGGTGAAGTTCCATGAGTCATCCAGTCGTTAGCTGTGTGACAGACTGCTCAGACCGAGTACCTCCATGCTCCACTTGACACCAGATTTGTAAAAATCCGCCGATGTGCATGACGTGACTGTATGCGTATGTCTTTCATTGTCTTTCACCTCAGGGTCTTAGTGGTCAGCTGCCACGGTCGACTGATTTAACTCCCACTACCCTCTGTCCATCATTCTGTCAGCTCTGTCACTTGGCGAGAAGCTTAGAGGGCGACCCGACTGTACGCGCGGCCGCTCGTCTGTTTTCCTGTCTGCCTGAGTCACCTCTGGGTCTTGGTGGTGAGCTGGCACGGGTGGCCGATGTCCCTCTGAGTCGGGGACGGTCCGGGGTTGAAGTATTCCTCGGCCGTCAGCGCCGATGGGTTCGTCACCACGGGAGATGACATCTGGGTCACCAGAGCCTGGAGAGAGTAAACAGTGATTAAAAGGATACTTGAAAACCCTGAAGCAACCATGTATTTCCATCTGAAAGACGGTGAATCCTTTACTCTTCTCAATGAATTACCACAAATCCATAGGACTCCAAAAGATTATCAGCAAGTGCTTTACAAGTTGCCCTAACTCTGCCATTCTCTGCTGAGTAACAAAACATTTACTGGTGTTTTAAGACGTTCTGTTTCCTGCTGACATTTTCAAAAACTCAATGAAAGCCTTGCACTCGAGCAAAAACTTGAGAACAAATGACAAAGCACTTTCTCATTTCCGCGTTTGTCCTTAAAGCTGATGGTTGCCTGCTATAATAAGTAGCTCGCTGTCACCTGTTAAACATGACTGTAGTAAACCTGGCAAAGGTGCGACATCATTACTGATACAAGCTGCCAAAGAGTTGACGCACAGTGCACAAACACTATTGTACTCACAGCAGGCACCTCTCTGAAGTTCAGTGTTAGGCAAAATTTGAACAAAACCACACGAGAGCTCCAGTCGCACAAATATATCTGAAGAGCAAACATCACACCGAACAGAGGAGCTTTTCGTGCGGTTAGAAGAGTTACAGGGTGGAAAAGAGCAGAGGCGACGGAATAGAGGAAGAGGGAGGAATGAGTCATAGGAGCTCCCCGGCAGAAACAAATTAAAAAACATAATCAATATTTGAGAGCAGGCTGGAGCCTCCGCGTGATTGTTTGGTGCTGCGGGGATGCTCTCCTGCTGACACGGTGCGCTCGACGGCTGGGATTCATTCACTGCCTGTCTGTCCGTCCGAAGAGTGGCTGAACGTTCATTCATTTATAGAAGACGCTGACTGTCTGACTGTGATTAATATCGTTACTATGACGGATGTCTGCCAGGGAGCGGACGGGGTCGGGAGCAGAACACGTGTTTCCAAAAATGTCAAAAATTTATTGCACAAGCGGGGAAAAAAAAAACATCTACGGGGCCGTTTAAAAGTACCCCTCTGAATTTAAACATTTCTGAATAATGTCCTGTCAAACAAATTAAATATTATACCTGTGTTTATTCAACTGTGTTTATGCAAAATGAACTCCCTTGTGCAGCAGTAACAGCAGCTAAACATCTCTGGTAACTTCTGATCAGTGGTCTGCAGCAGCATTTTAGCTCATTCCTTAGTCCAGAACTGCTTTAGTTCTGAGATGTTACTGGGTTTCCTCACATGAACTGTTTGCTGCAAGGCAGGTCCAAGCAAGGATTTTACCACTCCTGTGTTTCACAGACAGCATGAGGAAAGGACGAGCTCTTCATTTAAACCGAACAATTGTATTTTTGTCATAGTTTTGTATTTTATGTGACTCTGTTTGGTTTTCTTTGAGTTTCCTGTTTTCATTTTGTACAGTCTGTTCTTGGTGTTTCTTGTCCTGATTTACTCCCTGCGTCTTCCCCTTTAATTGTTGGATTGGTTTCTCCTTGTGAGCTCCGCCCTCATCGCATTCACCTGTCGCTCATTAGCTCCTCTACCCATGTGTGTATATAGACCGGCCTTTCCCTTTGTTCTCTGATAAGCGGTCTTCTGTGTTACCGGTTTTGTCCTACTGTTCATTTCCTGGTGTTTCTCGTGTTCTGATTTTGATCCTCACTTGTTTTTGTAACTGTGTTTTTTTGTTTTCTACACTGCCTCTTCTGCAGTGTAGAAGTTATCATTAAATTTTACTTTAGGTTGATCACCCTGGCCCTGGCCCTCCCTCCGTGGCGACTATACATGGTAATTTTGGTCTCATCCTTTCACAAAACATTGTCCCAATAGTCTTCTCATCTGTCCACACACTGTCGACAGGCAGCAGTGTTCTTTTTGGAGAGCAGTGTTGTCCTGACGGCAGACTCATGAGCATTATCGTTACCCAGTTGGAGAGAGGCCTTCAGTTGCTTAGGAGTTACACTGGGGGACTTGTGTGAAAACCTGCTGATGCGGAAAAAGTTCACATTTAGTTGGCACAGTAAACACACCGTCTACTCACCCCATTGTTTGGCCCCATGTGCTGCTCAGCAATGCCAAGGAAGTTCTGCAGTGGGGTCTTCCCACCTGCACAGACACACAAATATAATTGCACAATCACAATGTACAAGCTCAGTCTGTCCTGTGAGTTTTACTCATACACTTCATCATGAGGTGACGAGGCACAGCCTTAGTAATCTCTACTACAGTGACATAACGTAATAACTTATTAAATCAGGCTGCTGTGATGCATTCTTATCGTCCACTAACAGTGAGCCTGAATTAAACATAGCCTTCCTGAAGCAACTGAATTAAACAGAAGTGTATTGTGCCTCAGTGAAGTAGGGGTACAGTTACTCAAATGTGTGGTCTAAACATCAGTAGATCTTACAGCTGAATTCAATGTGTGAGGAACCGAAGGACAACGGGAAACTCTTTTCTAACTTCTCCGACTGACCTTTTCCTGCTCTGCAATCAACTCGACTAGGTCATTAGCTCATGGCCGCCGATCGTGCTCTCATTTTTCTTCCTGTAAACATATTTCCCTATCCCATCCTGTTCAAGATGACAACTTAATGCATCACCATGACATGACCCTGACTTTAATACTGATGCAGAAATGCAGAAAGGGCATACAAAGGGAAGTACAGTATCACAGACATTAAGGGAAATAGGCACAACAGAAATCAGACAACACATCTAATGGGTAAAAACAGAAACCGGAAACAGTAAGCATCTAATTCTTGATCACGTAATTGCATAGAACAAGTAAAAAATAATAATTATCATATACATTTCTATACACATTCAGCCACTCAAAACATTCTTTGTACCCCCCTGCAGTCGGAGATCACTCGTGCTCCCACCTGCCTTGTCTGCAGGCGCGTCACCTGACCTTCTCCACCTGCATCCACTTCCTCGTCAGTATTTGTCCCACCGCTTCACTGCTCTACCTCCGCCAGACTCTATCTTTGTGCTTTCTGTTTGTTCGTTCTCTGCATGTTTATTGACTCTGGACTTTTGCCTCCTGCTTTGTCAGCCTGCTTGGTTATCAGAACCTTGTAGGAACACTTTGCACATCCGGGCACATTTCCTGTTTCAATACCAATTTAAATCCATTCAGTCAAGGTTAACGCACCAGTAACCCACACTAACCTCGCAAATGAAATGAACAATATCGCATCTACCTCAACACACTGGGTGGACGGCAGTGTTTACGGTTTCTTTAGTTGAAAGAGTAGCCAGGCTTTCAGACCTTTGAGCAACTTGCAAATGTATGAAAATTTGTCCGTGTGATATATTTGGAACCAACACACCCACTTGTTGGTGATAGCGTAGACAATTATTTTCACACGTCCTGGACCTGACCACCGCTAAACCGTAGGTCACACTGCTGCCCTGCCCTGCCCTGACTAAGTAGCTTGAATGAGTACACAGAACAGCCATAACATTATGACAGGTGGTCATTTGCAATCATGGCAACTGTCAGTGAGAGGAATGTATTACATCGTATAGGAAGAAGCAAAGTAAGAATTAGTAAAGTACTTTGGTTTTGGAGCGCATGGGAGTACCAACAGCTGCTGCTCATTTAGATACTTGCAGCAAAGAAAATGTGAGCAGCTGGTTAGCATGCGGTTTGGATTTTCAGATGGACTGGTGCTGGGGACGACTTCAGCCGAAAATTGAATGAGTATTAAAAGCCGAGCAAAAGTCGACGTGGTCAGCGGTGTTGTAGTCTGTTTTTTTAAAACAAGCATCTTGACCTTTTGCTTGGATGCGCTACATACTGTGAGTGTCTCTCTTAGGATATTTAAAGCACTTTGAGGTTTTTTCCACAGTGTTAACAAAATGATGAAAAGTTGCAAAAGGGAAGGGCAAATGGACTGAATAACTCATTTAGGAGTCAGTGTAGCGTGTCCGAAAACACTTTCCTCCTGCACATTAGCAAAGTGCAGATGGGGCTCGCGACCTGGGAGAGCGGAGCCCTCGGAAGAGCGTGTGATGGTTGATCCTGTGTGACAGGGACAGTCCAGGGACGGGGAGGGAGACCTGCTAATCCTGTTTGATTTATGATCTGGACCAGAAAACGAGGCAGAGCCACAGAGTGACCGTTAAGAACTGTTAGCCGGAGCCTCGGGGTGATCTCATCGAGCTCAGGTGAGAGGGATTACTCATCAGTGACTCTTTTATCAGCCGTGTATGAGGCTGCACTTAGGCTGGAGGGGGGAGGAGGGGTGATAATGGAGAACTTCAGCTGCTGCAGCTGCACATAAAGAACACCCCGGTGGTCAGAGAGGTGATGATGTGTAATGCTCTTGTGGCACTTAAGTGTTGTCCAAGTGGAGCAACTTACCTTTTGTTTTGTTCTTGTTCTGGTCTGAGAGGTGGTCGGTTCTGGTCCTGGTGATCAGCTCAACATTGGATGCCGCATACACCTGAAAAACCAGACAGTGGACTCTTGTCTTCTGCTGATATGTAATCATCATGCTATGTGTGAAGTCTTCTGTTGTCTCCTTCTCCTTTTTTTTTGCGACTATGCCAGAAATACACAAACACTGCATTTTGTGTATCCTTACACCCTTATTATTCGTTAGTCCGCAGGCGAACATGTACGACCTACAGCCCTCAGCAGAGCACAGGAATTCTTCACCGGTGTCCACAAAAATAAAACCCTGATTAAAAATTGAGCAGGCTGCTGCCTCTAGGTTTACACTCGACGACAGACGTGCGAAATGAAGAACTAAAAAGCTTCCCGGAGCAGAGCGGCTCCGCAGGAGTTCTGTTTGACACCGTAAATCAATGATGTAGAAAATAGTTGCTTTTCGGGATGCAGCATTTTTTTTACTATGCAGCCCGTCTGAAGTGCTTTTAAAAGCTCTAGTAACAGATGGTCCTCGGTGTCTGACACTTGTCTCCCATCGATCCCTCCCGGGGTCAAGAAAACGAATGAGGTCAAGGTAATGCCTGCGTGATAGACAGGCTGCCGTCTCTTTAAAAGTTCTATCTGAGAGGCCTGGTATTTAATGTGCTCACGCAGCGTTCTCATCTGAGGGTAAAGAATTTAAACAAAATCATTGAAAGGGCTGGGAATGATTCATTATGGAAATAAACCACTTCAAGCAAAGTGAAATTTCGGAAATATCTGACTAAGTCCCGACAGCGGCGTTTCTCTGGAGAGTGACAAAGATCAGTGAGCTGTGAGAGCAGCTCGGCTCTACCTTCGCTTCGTAGCCATTCACTGTCTCGGTCTTCTCGCTCCTCCACCCCAGGATTCCCGTTTTGTTCCTGCAACAGAGATTCAGCAAATAAGCTCACTGTGATTTCGAAACTGTCGAAAAGTCGAAATTGGGTTATTCGCCAGCCCTGATCTGCAGATGAGCACTTTGTTTCGAAGACAATAACACTGGTTCCTGGGAGAGTAAAAGTCCCCGGACCTGTTTTTGTCTCCGTAACGTGCGGCCTGGAAACATTGCCTCCATTGTCCTTGTTTTTCGTCAGTGAAGATCAGCAGTTGAGAGCGCGATTAGGAAACCTGCCCAGAAGTTAGTGAGGCCTGTTTATGATCACCCACATCACTGAACTCCTTCTGGACAAACCACAGAACGATGATCACCTCCTTCACGTTAGCTCTTATACAGTATATGTGGAGAGTAACTGTGTGACTTTATGTGTGTTAGACATGAGGGAAGATTCTACGGGCATCTTTTGCCCAAAGGATCACAATAGCCCACTGTTTCTCACCATCAACTGGATGGATGTTGGTATTCAGATTCCCCCTCACCTGAATTATAATAGTGATTTGTTTCAAACCTGCACAACTAATCCCATCTCCCTGTTAATTATGTGAATTCTTGCCAAATGGCACCTTATGGACATGATGGCACGCTGACAATATTTTATCCAAGTGCAGCCACACAGAGACGGCGTCTAACTAAAGGTTATATGTCTGAACTGAAGTTATTTGCTCAGCGTTCAATAAACTTTCGACTTGCTCGTCCAACTCCAAAACCGCAAAAACTGCAGCGTTGTAGTTTGTGTGCAAGGCTCCATAAAGACATATATTAACTCCAGGGGTAGATGTCCTGTCTGGGGTGCTTGACAAAGTGGTTCGCTCTGAAGCGTCATAAAAAGATTATTGGCATGTGGACAGGAGTGCTGACTGAGGAAAACACACAGAGGTGACACCGAGGTCCAAGTCTGACAGGGAGATGATTACTCCTCCATCCACCACCTCTCCTTCCTCACTTTTTCTTTCTTTTTTTATTTGTTTAACATTCACTTTTGGCCTTGGCATCTCCTTCCATGGCTCCCCGCAGACTATTTTTCTTTTTTTCCCCTTCTAAAACCATCACCTCTACCCTAGTTACGTTGTATGTATCCCCTCCATAATCTTGTGCCCATTCATCTCTCTCACCCCATTTCTTGCTGCACATCTTCCCTTCAACTTTCTCTGACCCATCCTCTTTTCTCTCCCTTACTCCATTTCTTTTATCCTTCCTCCATCCTTCTCCGTCTAAAAGTTTCACTGTTCTCTCACCACCTGACCAGAATAGGATAAGAGTTGTGTCCTCTATGCCCCCGTGTGCTCCACTTCTCCCTCCTCTCCCTCCCTCCTCTCCCTCCTCATCCTGTGTGCCTCTCCATCTCTGTGTTCACCGGCCCATTCTGCTTGCATTGGTATTGAGCCTCTGACAGCCTGGAGCTAATTTGTTCCTCCGCATCAAGCTTGGTTCTGTGGCTTTATTGGGTAATTTTAGGGGCGGAGAGCACAGAGTTCACAAAAAAACCTGGTGTATTTCTGCTTAGATTAAAAATCAATGACTTTGATCGACCCGGCGTAACTGCGACTGGATTTCCTTGACGTTAATGAATTCAAGTTTTCACTTGTGACAGCAGCGGCACCTTCTTTGCTGCCTCTTCCGAACGGTTCGCCGTCTCGCTGTAAACAGCAGGAAATTAGGATGAGCCGTTTCATCGACTGTCGTCTCACGAGTTTTTCCCCATCCAGCTAGAATGTTTTCGATGAACTCCAGCCATTTGTTTTGTTGACGCCACTCCTCCCGCCCCAACCCCCCCCCGAATCCCCCCACTGATGCTGCTCCCGTTTGTGTTTTCCGACATTTTCTAAAATGCTTTTTGACAGCCACCAGAGAACGTGCCTGAGCTTGTTCCACTCAGCTGTGGGTTGCAGTGTAGGAGACGACGACAGACAAACACTGACAGAAATTCAACTGTAACAACAAAAGAGTGTTTCTCTCCACTCAGGAAAAAGAAAAACGAAGCACGTCCCGTGGCTGTATTGCTTTGTGTTGTACGGAGGCTATTGTTGCTGGAGTTAATTATATTTCTGCATGTTGCGAACATAATTTCTTGGCATTTTCTACCTTATTTCTCTTTTCATGGTATGGTTACATGCATAGGGTAAGGTGTGAACAGATTCTGTGCACACCGGTGTGGCATCTGACCTCTCAAAAGCGATGTTGCGGGTGTCCAGCTGAGTGGTCACGACCGGGGCGGACAGCCTGGCTGCGACCTGCTCATCGCTGGGCTGCATCGCCCCCAGAAGCCCCAGCCCGGCGGCGGTGCTGCTGCTGGCGCCGCCGTTGCCCCTGCCAGGCGAGAGCGCCGTGAGGGATGAGACGCACAAGGTCTCGCAGAACACCAGCTGTCTGTCGTGGTCGACCTCCATCACCTCCGCGCTGGAGTCTGGAAGGACGAAGGTGAGGAGGCGGGGTGAGAATTGGTGCGAGAGGCGCACGAGGTGACATGCGACGAGGGCTGATGCAAAGAGACGGCAGGAGTTGGAGATGGACGGGCTAAAGGAATGAGCAAACTGAACGGGCCCGGCACAGAGACACACACAGAGGGGGGACATTACGCAGAGACTCACAAGAGTCCAGCGGAAAAGGTCAAAAGAAGAGGAACAGTTTCAAGTGGTGAGAGGAAGAGGGATAAAAATAAAAGAAGAACTGGGTAAAACAATGCAAAGAGGAGTGAGAAAGAGGCTGTGTGAGGGAGAGGATTCATCCTGGAAAGGTGCAGTCGCACCTGCTCCACTTTCTCTGAATATTTGCTGCATCTCACAGTCGCTACATGAGGCACTTAGTTGTAACTGTCAAATATAAGAAAATATATCCTAACAGCCTGTTTTCTGTGCGTGAATAGTGTTGTCTTTGTGCATATCCTTACAGAGGACTTTTTGAGGACAAAGGGAAACGAGGGAGAAGGCTGGTGCAGTTCTGACCTCATGCATTAATATGATGTAAACTTAACATTTGTGGAAATACACAAATTCTGTTTCTGATCAACGCCGCCTTTGTGTGTGTGCGATAAATATTATGTGCTCTAAGACTGGAAACAACAACAAGGTTATGGTCTGGCCTATTTCTGCAGCCACTTCCTGAGATCTGCTGCTATTCTCCCCTTTAGGCCCCAACAAGAAAACAGTGAACGTGTTTATATGATAAAATAACGTGTACATTTGCTGTCATATCATCTGTCTTAGCTAAATACTTAGTTAGTTTTAGCCAGTATTATTGCTTTAGAATAACATAAGATGTTTTGAAGCTTGACCTCTCACCTTGTCCCCTGAAAATGAAGCTCCGGTTTCCTCTCTGCCAGGTCATCTGTTCAAACCCCATCAGGGTGGTGTCAACACGGAGACACTGGCCACTCTTCCACACTCTGTAGGTGTCGCTGGGGCAGATACGAGACACCAGGGGCACTGAGGACAAAAATAAACACATGAACGTTCTCATTTTGGCACTTTTTGCACGCACAAAAACATACGATTAGCTAACAATTAAAACAAATACATTGTGGTTTGGTTAAGCACTTGATGCTTTTTATCTTTTAAAATCGAGGCCAGACAAATAACGTGCTGGGCAGGAAGTTCGTGCGCACAATCGCTCGGTGCGGCAGGAAGAAACAGACATCTTCAGCCCCAAAGGAAGGCGATAACATGATTAGTTCTGACTGCTTCACAGTGGTCTGCTTTACTGACTCCGAGGATGCAAACGCTGCACTCACCCCAGCTGGTAAACTCCCATTTCATCTCCACGTAGAAGTCTTGTGCCTGAACAGAGAGCAGGGGAGGGGGGACGGAGAGGGAAGAAGATAAATGAGAAAGCGCGGGGCACTGATGAAGATGAATTATAAACATATAGAGGGGGAAAGCGTTGCGGAGATGGCGTGGTACTTAAGGATGAAGAGACAGAGAGAGGAGAATAGCAATGTGGAGGAAAACGAGTGAACAAACACGGTGACGTTGCCTGATTGTCTCGAGCAAAGATAAAAGGGGCTGGAGAAGTGGTGCGTGGGTTAATATTAGAACTGACGGAAGGAGGGATGGAGAGGAGAGTGATGTGGGTGAAAGGAGCAGCACATCATTGGGGAGATGTGTGTGACGCTTCGAAGTCTGAGGCTGTTTTTGTCCGTTTGTTGGTGAGTGTGTGCACGATTACGTGTGTGTGTATGGGTTAGCCAGCTGGAGCAGATACACAGGAAGACAGCCCGTGTGAAGGCAGCTCCCTGCATCTACGTTCCGTCCAGCAGCTACGACGCAATCTGTTGCTGCAGGATTATAACCGTCGGCCTCCGTAAAGGTGGCCTCAGCTCGCCGATTGCGGCTGTTGTGCACGGAACTCGTGAACCCTTCAGGGAACGGCGATGACTCAGGCTGCCCCGGAGGCAGAGCGCCGTGCGACACACACAGGCGAATCCTTTGAGTGTGTTCCCCTCGCTGGATAGTAAACAAAGTTAATAATACCTTCAAGAAGGATATTCCATCCTAAAATAAAAACGGAAACATTTGAGACGAATCTACATTTCAAACGAAGGCGTTCCTCTGCCTCAGTCCCCTTGACAAGTCTTGGCAGTTTGCAAGTAGCGTGCATACTTAATTGCATTTGAGTTTTAGAGGAGAGGAGATTTTGGTCAGTTTTCATTTACTTGCAGCCCTTCTCAGGGCTGTTTGAGGGTTAAGAGTTAGGCGTTTACTTGTCATGTTTGAGATTAGGAAAGGCCTCAGTGAGATAGCCATGCAAATTTCGTGTGCGTGCGTGTTCCTGCGTGCATGAAATCCCACTTGGCGCAGTCGCTCCAGCAGGATGGGGATGCCCGCCAGTCTCTTGGCAGTCCTCTGGTAGTCACGGTAACGGAGCACGAGACGCACCAGCTCCGGATCTCTGGTGCTCACCGCCTCCTGGAGAACTGAGAGACAGAGGGGGAGAGATGGAGAGTAAAACAGGGCCAATCACTCAGGCCTCATCCAAAATGTATGTACATGAGAAATTTAAGGGAGCGAGGGGGGTGGAGGAGGGGGTGGAGGGGGCTGCCGAAACTGAAGTAGGCCAAAGGAAAAGCTGGTACGACCAATTACTGCAGCTCGCGTGTCATTCATCAGACCGCCGCTTTGCTGTTAATCTTGCAACCTGTTCTACACTTGAACCGTTATAGATCAATCTCCTTTACAAGCAAACAAATGAGTGAAGGCTGACACGCTCACACATCCACATAAAATCCACTCAGACAAATCAACGGCAATAAAGATTTCTCTTTAATCCATGACCACCAAGGCAAACTAGCCTTCAGTCACTTAAGTGTAAGGTCTCCCTTGTGCCTCCAAAACAGTTGTGACTCATCAGAGGATGGACGTCCACATGAATCCAGATCCACTTTGTTTCCCAGCAGAACATCGTGTCGTCACAAGATGGTCCACGCTATTTACTTCTCCCGCCAGGCGTTTTAACGTTGTGGCAGATCAGCGTGTAAATTGCGACAACAAAAACAAAAACCGTCGGGTGAGGGAATGAAACAATGAACTGATTTCGCACGCTATCATCCTCCCGTTGCCAGATCTGTACACTGCATCCGTGCAGCGCCAGCAGAGAAGCGGCGTTCTGAAGGAGCCACCGATGTTCAGTGAAAACACTGCATGTGATTTGTGTTTTTGAAAAACTAATCAGAGTCACTAGAGGGACACAACTATGCGAAAACTGGCACAGCTCGGTGCCCGTGGAAAACTGTGCACATCCAGGAACCCTTTCAGCAGATAGTTGCAAAGAGGCCGATGCCTCTTGAGGAATTCATTTTAAAGTTACAGCGCAGAACTTTTGGGTCACTCGTCTGGCGAACGGAGTAATTGCACAAGCACAGTCTGGAGTCCCTCAGTCCCTTCACTTCCTTTAGCCATCTCCAGTGAGGAAAAGCTCAAAGTTGATCTGTGCTTAAGAGTTGCATTGTTTTCGCGACTGTAATCCTTCCTTTGAAATATGAATTTTATCGGGACCATCTAAAAGTTTGGAAGCTTTTTTCGGTTCAGTCCCGTTGCCTGTGACAACCAGACACACTAATTCCACAGAACACATGTGACATGTGTAGTAGTTGAAGCTGTCTGACTTATAAAGCTTCACTATCAGCGCCATAGACGAGGAATGGTGCAAAACATCACATATTAAAAAAAAAAAAAAAAAGTGATTCATTTGACTTGGATTACCTTTACTAGCATCGTGTGATCTTGTATGGCGAGTGCTTGAGCACAACTTTTATATATATTCATTCTAATGAGAAATCTCACACTACAGCTTTAAAAGACACAATCAATCAAGCCCCAAAAGGCCAGTGCAGTCATTACTTGCTGCATTAGACAGACCCACACTCTCTCTCTCTCTCTGGTAAGTACATCAGAAGTTGCTCTTTTATTTATTTTAGAACATTTACAAATTAAGAGCCACATAAATACCAATCTGGCGTAGTTAGACTCAATTCTTAATATGATACTGGTAGCATATCATTGGGATGCCATTATGGGGCATGTTTGAACAACTTGGATAGTCCCATAAATGATCAGAGTTATTTTGTTTAAAGAACAATTGAACTTCATCACCCAGCTGAGGGGACTGGCTCAGCAGATCTTTCTCACAGCATAATTCCCAGTGGAGCGGTTCCAGACAAATATTTGTAGGTGGAGAAGTTCACCGGACTTCCAGGCTACGTAGGTGCTCATTTCATTGCACTTTTTTTAACAGGTACAAGAAATGTTTTTTGTAACAGTGAGAATGGCCAGTTTATGACGCTGTTCTAATTGTTCACCTGTAGCTTTCATATTTACTTGTATAAGCCAGCTTAAGGGGCTAAAATCCATGACATATTTATCCTCTGAAGTGAGGCATAGTTTACAGGAGATGTGGATTTCATTTTTTAAAAGGTTTGAGAAAGAAACAACCCTTTGACTAATTGTTGTTTTTTGAACTTTGACAGTGATATATTATTGTATAAAACTTTCATCATAAGACAACACACTGCACCCAAGGCACAGCCTATGTGCCCTGTACATTCTGCACAGTGCCACAGACACAGGCTTATCTGTTAAACAACACACACACATGCACACACTCACCAGTCCATCCATTGCGGTTCTCTTTGCTGACATCAGCTCCGTGCTGCAGCAGGACCCTAGCGCAGTCCAGGTGGCCCAGTGTGACGGCCAGGTGAAGAGGGGTCCGGCCACGGGGGTCCAGAGACTCTAAGTCAGTCTGCAGAGGAGAATAGGAGGAAATGTTGAAATAAGCTGTCTCAGAGAGCAGGGAGTCTTAAAATAAATATGAAGTGGTACGAGACGAAATTGAGGTTAATTGCGTATCAGCGTGGCGCTCTTCTATCTCAGACAGAGGAGCTGGAACTGGAAAATATAATAGAAATATGTGACGGTGACAACAGAAAGATGGGAAGGGAGGCCGTGACAGGTGCTAATTGATCTGTCATCTCTCCAACATGTACCCCCCTTATTTTCTGGGCTCGCTGGACTGCATTCGGACAAAACACAGACATTAGTATCCACTCTGCTTCACAGGCCTCTCCACCCGACGTGTTTTCTCTCTGCTACTCGTCGACACTTAAAACATATAAAGTTGCCAGTTTTAATTGTTGCCAATGGAATGTGAGTGGAAATAAACAGCACTCTCATCACTCTGCTGTGCTTTCTGCAAAGTTTATAACCTACAGAGTCTTTATCACCAAAAATACATGTTTGTTTTTTTCTTATTAGCCTGAACAGCTTTGCCGAACAAAGGGCTTAATTAATGCTTCAGCTCAGAACTACACGCTGCATTTAGACCTCATTTGTCTTATTACATCAGTGTTAATCTTTCATATCAGTCATACCAGCGCTCTGATATGCAGACTTAAAAAGAATCAAGGCAGGGGGCCATTTAAAATCCTCTCATCCATTAAAAGGAAATTAGTAAACCATAACTGCTAATTTTAGATGCTCAGAACTTACATATGCTTTTGATATCTAGTGCATCAAACCGAAAAATAAAGACATAAGTAGTGTCACTGCCCTCACATCACACCTTGTCAAGTCATGAAATTGCTTCCTACTTTGAATACAGAGTTATTTTCACACAGCTGAAAAGTTTTTTTTTTTTTTTTTGCAAGTAAAGCCAAAGGCCGGAAAAACGCCTGCTGTTAATCACCAGTGTATGAGTGAATGATGGCTGCACTACTTCTCCTATGCCAGCTTAGAGCATTAGTAGCACAGGTCCTCCTATGCATCATATGAACGATAAAGTGTAGGACTAGTATGGTAATATTAGCAATTACAGTCTATAGGGTGTGTCATTTCTGTTGCATTCACAAATATTCAAAACAGATGCCATTTTAAAAGTTGACCAGGAAACCTGCAAAAGAAATGAAAACTGTGCACAGAGGTACATGTTTAAAAAAAACAGAGTTTATATGATGTCGGCGGTGTGATATGTCCAAACCAATTTATATGTCAGACACCTTGGTGAAGCAATTGTTTTCTGGTGCATTCAATAGTGGATTTATCCAGTGGTACAAATGAATAATTGCGACCCAGTTGTGTACGAGAACGTGTGCCTAAAAAGCTGGTTATAGCATAATGAAGCATGAAAAGTGGAAACAAGAAGAACACAATTTTAAAAGGAATTCACACACCATTACTCCTACATCCTATAAGTTAATTAATTAGGGAGCACACTGGCCATGCAAGTAATTCTACCGCGTTACTTGTGTTTTTGCAGATTTACACAGCAAATTGAGAAGAGTTAAATTCTTGGTGTTAAACTAGACATACACTAGTAGAGTTAATTATACTCTGGGTAGAGTTTTAATCCATTATAATTAACTCTCAGTCGATAAATAGTTGTTGTCAAAACCTAGTGTAAAAAGGAAGTGTCTAAATCAAACCTCTAGGAGTAAATGTTTAAATATTAACTCCAAACTCTAAATTCTGATCCTGTATTTAACACCTCAAGTGTTGCCGCCCCCCGTCGCCATTACTCTTCGGGCACCCGAAGTCATTTTGCAGCGGTGAGCCACGGAAACTTTACTCGTCGCGCTACTACTAACCACCCGAACACCTGCTTAATGAGCTAGAGGTTAGCATGGTTAGCATGCATGCCTGGCCTTACTGTGACATAGAAAGAGAGTAACGGCAGTAAACGGTGCGTTTGGCTTGACGTTTAGTCTGAGTGAGACGAGTCATGCCCTTTGTAACCATAGATATAAACGTGATAAGATGATGCTAATGACTCGGAGTTGCTAGCTATTGTGCTAAAGTAGTGCTAACACTACATACTTACATTGTGCCTTACTGTTGCATGTTCTAATATATGTGGTGCAAGTTTGAAAATAAATGTTTTTGAACTGCCAAACATGACTACCTTTTTATTTTAGTAAAGTTTATTTTCCAAGTATTTTTTGTAGGATTATATGAGAATTATATTGACACCTTTTAAGTGTTAAGGGGGTAGTTAAGAAATAGTCCTCTGAGAGAATTAAAAAAAAACTAACACTGGTTGGTGTTAGGCAGTGTTAAATTTAACTACAAGAAGAGTCCAATTTACACTAACTTAGTGTAAAGTACCAACACATGAAAAAGTGTTAAATTAACACTCTGAGGTGTGGACCCATATAGACACTTAAAAAGTGTTAAGATCAACATTTACAGTGTTAATTTGGGTATGCTGATATTACTGTGTACCACTGACCTTTTGGACATCCAATCTTGCTAAGCTAGAGTTATAGCTTTATAACCAGCTAAAGAAATGTTCAGTTTTTGATGGAAAAATGTATTGAATCTGAAGGGCTTATAAATATGAATGCAGACCAGGATGCCACATCCACATCTGCTGTACATAATATATACCAATCAGCCACAACATTACATCCACCACTGACAAGAAATTAAATAACATTGACCAACTTGTCACAACACAATGTTCTGGTGAGAAACCTCCAGATCTGTCCAGACCTGGCCTCCACATTCACTAGATCCCAAACTGATCAAGTACCTGTGGGATGATCCACAGAGGACCCTCCCCTCAACCCACAGGACCCAAAAAGGGAAGGGGAAAGAGACGTAACACAAAATATAGTTTTCAGGAAGTAAAACATTTATTGCCAGCTGATTAGCGAAAATAATACAAAACTCATAGTGTAGTCTGAAAAAAACAAAAGAAGGACTCCAATGGAGGTCAATTGGTTAAGATGGCAAAACAGGAACTAGGGGAATTAACACAAATACACCTATTTCGTTTAGTATACCACCAAAAAAAAATCAACCCGAAGCGAATCAAAATCACCACTACTGGGAGAGGGTGAGGTTAACAACAACATAAAAAACCCAAAAGGATCTGAACAAACTCAAAGACCACGTCCCGGCCAAACACTCTTAATGACAGTGTCCAACAGTGTCCAACACCAGGCTTAAATCCAACACAAAAAAGAACCGTGAAATACACTAATAGAAGAGAGTTTCAGGGGCGGACTCAGTTGCCAGGCACCACTGGACGCCCTCAGAAGGCCAGTGTCTGTTCTCTGATGAGTCCGACCCAATATTATGGAGGTGTTTGTAATGTTACGCCTGATCGTGTGCATCATCAGATTTTGATACATTATCAGACGTGAATAAAGACTCAACTTGTGTTCTGAAGTCTGTGTCTTGATGTTCTTCACATGGAATCATCTGTGTTCAGTTGAGACACTTTTAATGGATGACAGCATTAGACCGTATCATACTGACAGGCTATCAAGTTACTATTGATCAGGAGGCCTGAGAAAGTCATGTCTAGACCTGTCAAGCAGCAACAGTGCCCATTTTACTTGAACCTGTCTCTTACTACAGGGGCTGCGGTGCTTGTACACCTGGGAAGTCATGTTTCTGTGTCCCCCGCGCTTGATTTAATCAATTACCGCCTGTACTGCCAATCTCCCTCTCTCCGTCCATTACCCGGGCAGTCCGACGCACCGCTGTTACCCGTGTAGCCTGTCTCTGCAGTGTGCTCCTTCATAATCAGCAACTTTTACCACGCTGGTCTTAGATCTGCCATCCAATTAAAAGGAGCTGCTGACGGCCACCATTATCCGCTGCCCGGGCCGATCCAAGGTCAGTCCTGTCAGTACGTTGCGGGCTTGAATTCTAATTAAGGATTATTCTCGGAGGTGAGAGCAGCGTGTCTCCGAATCAGCACTTTAATAAAGACTTTGAGGATGCTGTGGAAAAATCTTTCTAGGAATAGAAATGAGACTTTCTGGGGAACATTGTTAGATGTTTTCTCCCTGTATATATCCGGGACTGTGTATACAGTGTTTGGAAATAGTCTTAATTCATAGCAGCAGAGAAGGAGGAGGAATGTATTGGATATTTAATCAACTGAGAACAAAGAGGAAAAAAACAGTTTCAGTATATGGAAGGAAAATATGTACAGCATAGTATTCAGCATTAGTATAATATTAACAGAAGATAGCAACAGTTCAACATGGGTTATGTTTCCTGGAATCCCTCATTGTGAGCAACATCAGACAGACACGGCCACTGCGTTATCAATCAGTTACTGCAGGATCCTGTTTCCCCCATTTGCAAGGGAAATGAAGAACCTCACACACAAACATAGAGGAGCGTACAAATGCAAAGGCAAAAAGAGACACGGATACGCCTACACATGCTCGCACACGCATGGAACATGCGCTTAAAATGTTGCACGCGCAGGATCGAGTTTCGTAAAGCCCAACTCAATAAATAGAACACGATACCATGGTTTCGGTGCATTAATGGGTGTGATAGCGCTCCACGATCTGTGGTTAACAGCTCTCTGCTCTCCAGAGTTTGTTGCAAAAGCAATAAAATAAGGGAAAGAGAGAGATGCAGAAAAGAAAAAAAAAGCGGTTAGAGGGATTCCTGTTGTGAGAAAATGCCTGTCAGCAACAACTATAATGTGTAAGAATGGCTAAGATGGAGAGAGAGTGAGAAAGAAAAGAGCAGCGACTGTTCTTGCAAGTGATGGCAAACAAAGAAACAGGGAGGCGCGGGGAGAGAGAACAGACGGAGGGAGTTGGAAGGGGAGCTGGAGGAGACAACAAGATGAGGGAGTCCCACAGGAGTTATGTAGGCAGGGGAATAGAGGGAGGGATGGAGGGAGGGAGGGTTGGACCGCCATGGCAACACAGTGGAAGAAAGCGAGCAGTCGGCGTTGTTTGTGTGTGCTGGAAAACTAAACAGGGTCCAGGTGTAAAATGCAAATGCAGCCGCTTTCCGTGCTGCGTTTGTGCGCATCCGACACGCGCGGCGCCTCGAAGGGACGGCGCAGGGCGACTTGTGCTGGTGCAGCATAAATGTGACGGCCTGTCGAAAACACAGAAAGAACAGTTCAACGGGAAGTGTCAGAGAAATGACACGTGAAACCGGCTGAACACAGAACATTTCCCCCTCAAATGGAAATGGAAACCCTTCACAGATTACTGCAAGAGTATAAAACAGAGAGAAACGGGGAGCTCTCCCAGCTGTTCTTTCTTCTAAGTGGTTCTGTGTAGTGCCGGTGATTATCAGTTTAAGCTTTCTTTACAGCTGTACTCGATTTCAATTACTCCGGGCACAAAAGCCGAGGGTGAACCGCAACACGGGGAGAGGGAGGGTGCTGAAGGGGGCGCTAACAAGGGAGAGGACGAACAGAGACATGTGGCGAGGTGGAAGGAGACAGAAACAGAGGGAGGGGAAAGTTGAGAAAGCATGGCAGGGGGCGCGCAGGGAACAATATGCGCAATTTATATCAGAGGATGACAGGAAAACAACAGAACGATCCGGTGAACTGTGGCTTGTAGCTCGTAGCTGCTTCGCTTCCTCCTCAACTACACCTGATTTATTATTGGCCACGGGAAAAAAATAAATGATGGAATGGTGGAATTGGAGAATATATTTCATCTGTCTTCTCGGCTTATATTTCCTTTCCTATAGCACTTCTGCGTGATGCATTATGCCACTAGGCGCGCAGCATTATTTGCCACATCCATTACGCTGGTCATTGCAAGTCAGTCTAAGTAAGCATGACAAATGGATCCCTGCAATGTTACTGAGCGCATATCAACCTCTCGGTGTTTAACAACGAGCCGCGTCCCCGCTCGTCGCAGCTCATTCAAAATCAGAACATGTTAAACGGAGAGCATCACCAAAACCTGCTGCCACGTGCGTTATTCTCACCCAGGAGTCTCCCGGCCCCTCCGCTCCGTCTTTTTTTTATGCGTCTGTAAAAGGCGAACAGATGTTTCAAAGGGCCGGCTCTCCTTGGTAACCGGCAGCGCAGCACAACGCCCGGACCCTTGTCAAACGTTCGGAACAACACGAGTCAGCACGTGAATAATTTGTTGCGACGGCGCCTTCGAGCAGGATCAGACAAAAGTGTCTGACTCAAGTTGTGAGCCCCTGAGACTTTGACGGGGGAGGATTTGTGTCCGAGTTAGCAGAGCACACACGGAGCTGCAAATTTGCACTGTGACTTCTGAGTAAAGTTCATCATTGTAAAAACATTATTGATGGGGGAAAAAAAAAGGAAGCCATGTCTGCAAGCAATGGCGACATAAGGCGGAACGTAAGCTGAGCAGTTCAGTGGGTATAATACTACAGTACAAACACAGACACACACCCGGGGGCACCACTTAGGTCCACTTAAAGCTATCGTCCTTGCACCACTAAGTGCTGACCTGCAGACACACTGACACACTTGCTCATTCACATGTGAACAATGTTCAGCTGGAAAACAAAATGCGCAAACATGCTCCGAGCTCGTCCGGATGACGACCACGTCTCCTCCCCCATTTACAAAATAGGAACTCTCAGGAGGAAATAGTTGTTTACAACTAATGGGCCGTGCACTCCCCCCCGCCCCCCCAGACACACACAGAGGACACTCTCGTTGGCCTTGTTTGACTCTTGTGGTTCTGTAGTTACAGTGGGGACATGGTGTCACCCACTGCTTATCTTCTTGGCTCCCACACTTCACTCACAACAATTAAATCTCAGCGAGGGGCATATTGTGGCCACGTGAGGTCCATGATTAAGGGCGTGCCGCACAGCGCTCACATTGTGTAAGGACATTCTGGATGATGAACGTGTTCTTAAAACGTAATTTATGTTTTCACAAGTTAATCGCAAAAGTGGAACTCGTTAAAACAATGGGCCGTGCCGCAGACCGACTGACAATGAGGACGAGTTCCCTTGATAAGCTGCCACATAAAGACATTTTAATAATATTAGCTTAGTTTTTTTTTTTTTTCTCATGCTTCAATAAGCTATGGCAGTGAGGCGCCGTGTGCAATAGGCCTTTTCTCAGCTTTTTGTTTGGCCACAACAAAAAAGTAGATTTGGAATTATAGGACTATAAAATTATATATATATATATATATATATATATATATATATATATATATATATATATATATATATATATATATATATATATACATATATATATATATATATATGTACATGCAGTAAAGGCCCATATGATGAAAAAAAAAATTCTGTTTTTGTTACAATAACATTGATTTGTATCAATATTGTGCTGGTAAAACTTTTTTATCTGAACAGTTAAACACTAACAGGTTTATTTTTTTTAAGCAAATCCTGACCTGTAGAACTCAAAACACCTTCATGTCACAAGTTGCACGAATAAACTGATGACGCGTTTTTTAAGGCTCAAAAATCAGACACCTCACCTGCAGTTAGAGGAAATGAGCACAAACCATAGATGTTGCAAATTTATTCCACCCGGAGATAAGGTGTTAACAATTTCCTGTTGATCAGGCCATCTCTCACGCCACCACTGTCAGTCCAACAGAAATGTTGTCAAACGAGTCCAATATGCTTCCATCTGTTTACATGAGGTATTTTATTGTCACCAGGCTATAGTTAATTCAGCCAGTGTTCCCGTCATCCCCATCGTCTTTTTCCTCATTAGCTGTCTACTGTATTTACCTGTCACTTCTGCCACCTGTTGCCAAATTGTCTCATCTAGCTCTCTGTCTGATTGACCACTGCCCTCTGGGCCCCGATCTCAAAGCTGTCCCTTTAGATTGCTCTCCATCTGTTGCTCACCTGGCCGCGTCTGAAGCTAGCTGAACGTAAACAGTCTGTTTGTCTTGTTTTTGGTCCATGGGCCTTACTAAACTATTATCTGTTATAGCTAAATGTATCAATTCAACTACAGTCTCTGGACAGAACCAGGGGACTTCCCCGTGTTTATGGGGTTTGCTAATCAAATGAAAGCCCAATCCGTATCAGACACAGTCATTATAAAAGATATAAGTATAAAAAACAGCTTGGCTGCTGCAGAAAATGCTGTGACCATTTGCATCTTATTATCAAGTCTTACTTCCATTCAGAGAAACAGTTAAACAGTAACTTTTTCACTTCGGAAATAAACTGTGAACTGTGTGCAGACACTGCAAAGCACTGTGTCTGAAAAGAAATTTTGTATCGTACTGTTGCATTATTCTTGGGGTCAGAATCAGCAGCGGCATGGCAAATCGATTCATTAGTGGTAAATGAACTAATTATGTTCCATATGTTGTTATAAGAATTAAAGTTTTAATTTATAGCAATTTTTATATTTAGAATTCCCTCACTGTCTGCCCTCTATGTATTTGTGTATAGTTGTGTGTGGGTAGTTTTGATTTAATTAAAGCACTTGGTCTGAATTAAATTAAAGCACACAATGTCTTCTTCCCCTCCCCTTTTATTTCTGTCCCTCCTTATGTGCTCAAAAGCATCAATTCATACATCTTACGCTCTTTTTTTGTACTTTTTCTGTATCTCTGTCCCCACTCTATTATAATATTCAGTTATCTATTTCACGTGTCATAATTGGGTCCTTTGCATCACCCATTCTTGTTCATCTGTGTCTTGGTGATATCCAAACAGAATAAAAACGCCTCATGTAAACCTTGTCATAATCCCTCCAATAAGAGAATATGAACACGTAATATCATGTTAACGCAAATCGTGAAATGAACCAGTTATACAGGCCCACGTAACCCATGTCACATCAGCTGATGTAAAGCAACAAGTTGTTCAAACGAGTGTTTGGAAAAATGAATGGAGCCGTAAACAGTGTGACAGCGCGGTGGAAAACATGAGTCCGTCTCAGGCCGTCTTGCTCATCCTGTACTGAGTGAATTGCCAATAAAGTCTGGAAAAAAGTCTTTTCTTTGTTGTATTTCCATCAGATTCCATGCACCACAGCGGCAGGACCAATTTGTTCATGTCAATAAAGTTATATTTTGTGCAAGTAAACACATGTAAACAGACAAGCTGTAATCTCTAGCTCTATATAAACTTCATTACTCTTGGCTGTCTCTTGTTGTAATCAGTCTGTCTGTTTTTAATGCCATTCTCGCTCCATCCCACCGTTCCGTTTGCTCCTGCCCTCTTTCAATAGTGAGCTCAGTGGAGGCTGCATTATTGATAGGCATCTCTCTCCGTGGCATCTGCTCCTTCTCATTCCTCCCTCCCTCTTTCTCTCCCTCACTCCGAGCGCGCCTGGCCTGATGCAGCTTGGCAGGTACTTAGGCCGACATCAATCTTTCATACGAACACCACAGACACACACGCTCACAAAGTTGCGCTCACACACACACACAGCAGCTTTCCCAAAATGTTTGTGCATGGGGCGCATTGGAGCAGAGGGCGGCGATGGGCTGGGGAGGGGTGGGGGGGGTGTAAAAATAACTTCTCCTCCCCTCCTGTCTCCCTTCTCGCCTCTGTGACTCTCCATCCAGAGGAGACTTTGAGAAACGCTAGACTGCCATGAAACCCTGATCCATTTTCCCTGTGACACCGCTTCCCAAATCAAAGGACGGCACAAAACCTGCGTCACGGAAGACGGGGTGAGCAGAATAAAATGGTGAGGGTAACCTCGCAGGAGAACAAAAACTCTTGACAAGGCACGATTCATTTCCACTTTCACAGGTGCACTGAAGGGCTGTGAATGCGAACTTTGGAAAAAAAAAAGAGAAAAAAAAGACCAGCTCATCATCAAGTGAAAGAGCTGACCTACATTCCAGCATATTTAATGTTTCTCTGTTTCACTGCACTTTGTCTGTTTACTGTCAGCTCTGTCTCAACAGAGAGATCTGGAAGCACGCGCAGAAGCAACCTGGCTGGGGTACTGATGGGCCTGTCAGAACGGCAGCATAAACCAAGAGAAACCTTCTCTGGCGATTGTCCGGAGGTGCAGACACCTGCTTGTTGCACTGAACTGAAAGACCTCTCCAGGACGCCAGGAAAGACGTGCGTGCAGGCCGGCACAGGGAAAGCAGAAACTGTGTAAGATGCAGGAACACTCACAGGACAAATCTATTGTTTCAGCGAGACAGACGGTGCATATAAAAGAGCATAATCATATAGCGTGAAACACGGCTGTCTCTTTTCTTTCTTTCTTTCTTTCTTGTGTGTGTGAGCATGTGAATTCTGAAGCAGCCCCATGTAAACCTGGTAGTCTGGTAAGAAAGGCTTAACTTTAGTTTGTGTCGACAGTGAAGTCAGGGGACATTTCGCACCTTACTGCAAGAAGATGCCAGCATAATTTTCAATATAGAAATATTATGATTTGTATGTTTGTATGAAGTGTATTCACCTCACTCATTTACACTTCACAAGTTCACAAGTTAGACTTCCTCGGTTATGCTTCCCACAAATGGTGCGAACAACATAATTAACAAGTTAAAGATAAGAGTCAAAACAGCACAACAAATTCTCTACATCACATTCGTTATAAGTTGAATTTAGGCAGCGTATCGTTGTGAACTCAAATCTGAAACTCCTGTATCCACACAGTTTCTCAGTGTTGCAAAGCATATACACCAGATTTACACTGTGTATTTTCAAATGCACAGTGTGTACTTCTGGGTGAATAAAGCCCAGCCTTCTGAAAGCACAACTGAAATTTACCCAAATAAACAGCTTAAGGGAATGTCCCAAACAAGGCAAGCCAATCCATTCTGAGGAACAGCTTAAAAGGCACGAAGTAAACACAGACTTAAAAACGCAACCTAAACGTCTCTAAGCCACAGATGTGGTAAGAAGCTTTAGAATAAGGCCAACATGTGTCCGTTCAACCGGCGTTTTGAAAGCTGTCGTGGCATTTGGGAAAACATGGTACACAACTTCTACAAAGACCTCAAAGCGTTATCCTCTGGGCTTCACCAGTGACGCCAGGTATGAACTGGGACATGAATTGCATTGTAGCAGCCTTCCTATGAGGCTTAACTTCTTTTCCACCATGGTCCGCTATGGCACCAATATAACTGCAACTGATGTAACCAGCTCTGCGTAGTTACGTGAACGTTTCCACCTGGGACAGTTGCTCACCCACACTCCCTAATCATCTCGATTGTTGAAGCTCAAATACATCAACAAATTAAGGTGGATCATAAAAGCTGTAGGAAATTTCCATGTGACCTATTTCCAGAGTGTCTTAGAGGTGGGAATTCCTGGTAATTAAATCCAATTAGGCCATTTTGAAAAGCTTCCACTGCCATCAGACACTGTTCACCTAACAGTGACAATAAACAACTGTAGTGTTAAATCAGTATGTTTTAGCAATCAACAAGCTAATGAATATGACTGGAACGTCAATAATACAGAATCATATTCCAGTTGCAATCTCAAGACAGACCCAGCAAAGCGTGCGCACTTTAGCCTCAGTTTACGGCACGTCTGGATGAGCTTGCACCCCGCGAGTATTGCAATATTTGAATATAGTTGCATTTTTTTCCAACCGGGTGTCTGTGGAGACACAGAAATGCAGTACTGCGTTACTGCTAATGCAGCCTCTATAAACGGATATCTGGATATGAACACAGAATACTAAACTGTCATCCGGTCATAGCCAGTGGCTTCGGAGATTGCTGCTAATGCAAGCTGAACATTTCACACAGCTGCAGCCTCACATGATATGCATTAAACTGGCGTTTAGCATGAGTCAATTTTTCTTGCGGAGTGGTCACAGGAAGTGCAATGTGTTCTGTTGATGTGCCCAGCACTAACTGCAGTTGTACGTCAAATGTGCATCGTCTTCTGACAGTACCTCAGTTGGAAATACTGCAGGACTAATGGAGCTAGAAAGAGCAGCAACAGTGACCTGATGGATGAAGAGCTGCAGTCGACTCCTTTCACTGTGTCCTGCTCCTCCACTGAGTATAAAATCTAATTACTGTTGTGCACAGAATGACGGAAAAAAGGCGAATTATTGCCTGACTCCTTTATTGCATCAGGAATAGTTTCTTCTGTTGTTGTTTTTTTTTTTTTGCTGGCCCTAGAATTGTGTGACCTGTTGTATACACATATATCACATATAAAATGAATTTGACCCTTAACAGTCTTCTTACTCTGCTTTCATTGTGGCAGCTGGGAGCTGGCTGGGTGAAGACGACCTCTCAGGAGATGCTGTCTGACCCACAAAACCACACAAACAAATATATAGATATGAGTGTGTTTTTTTCCAATTAAGTAGCACACAAACAACAACGAAGAGAAGAAAAGTTTTAGAGGAGGAAAACTCAGTGACCACAACAGGCACTAAAGTCATCCCAGGCATGTCCCTGTTCCATCAACTTGATTGAGATAATGTCTTCTTCTTTGGTTCCTTTCAAATAATGGCTATTAGTGTCATTTTGCGCGCCCGCTCCGTTAAAAGCTCGCAGCATCTTAACTAAACCTGACCCAACCCGCCCAGCCATCATAGTGTCACTCTGTGGCTTTACCGCGCTGCAATTTAGATGGGATTTTATTACACTGAGGAAAGTAAGAGGGGTTGGGATGGGTGTGATGGATGGATAGATGCAGATAATGAGGGAGGGAAGGCACCAGGGAAAGAAGATAAGGAGCATTTTATGCAATGGGTAAACAAGAGAAGAGAAGAGAAGAGAAGAGAAGAGAAGAGAAGAGAAGAGAAGAGAAGAGAAGAGAAGAGAAGAGAAGAGAAGAGAAGAGAAGAGAAGAGATAGCCGATGTTTGGCGCCAAAGAATCAGGGCTTGAGTGAAGGCAATGGACCTGTGAGCCTTAATTTATATCCATATTCACGAGACAGGTACCCAGTGTAAGATTTTATGACACTGATTTAACATTGGCACCTTGCCGAGGGCGTCATAATGACTGATGGGAAAAGAGAGCCGGGGTCTGACACGAAGACAGGGACAGGACAAGAAACAGCAATAGAGAAATCTTTCTGCCATTTCCTGCCTTTGTCTTGAGATGGACCATCACTCCCAAGTATGGCCCTGCTCTTTTTCAATTACACTGCCGCTTTCACGTCTGTGTGAAAACCCAGACAGACTCTGTTCATGGTCAAAGTCTGTCATTATTTCCTCCCCACCTCCTCTCCTCTACTCTCGGTCTTCACTGCTGTCATTACCATGTTTGTGCTTCTGCTGCTTGACTTCAGTCTGTCAGGTCTGTCCTTAACATGGCGCTGGTTCCCCTCATCCCCTCTTCTATCCCCCGCTGCTTGTTTTTCTTCATGTCATCTCATCCTATTCCACCCAACCCTTAGTTGCCTCTGTGGCCTCCTCCTGTGGCAACATTTCAGCCACTGTCACTCATTCAAACATACGTGCACTGTGCTGTGTCTGCCAATGAAAAGAATGTGATCAAAAATGGTGCCGGATATTTGACGCATGCACGTGGTGGAATGAAATGAGTCTCATCATCAAGCTTTAAAATGGAGGCAGACGCTTTCTTTACACTTTTCAATGCCAAGGCAGAACGAGGGAGTGTGATAATATAATACTATTTTTACACAGTGCGAACAGAGTTCATCAGAGAATAAATATTTGTATGCAATATCAGCACAATAAGGCCTTTGTTATTTGGTCTCTAACAGTGTTGACCCAAATGGGACACCCCAGTGTCCGTCATGTGATACCATAGGAAGCATCACAATGCATTGTTTTGTAATAATATACAGTTGCCACTGGAATTATGCAGATGTCTCGCTAATATTCTTCTACGGTTTCTATGCTCCACTTGTCTTTTTCTGTCGTGGAATAGGAATAGGCATCTGCTGTAGAGATCGCAGTGGTTACAATCACAGTACAGTCAGTATCTGCATGAACTAGATTTACTCCTTAGTGTTCACCTAATTCATGCCTGACAAGCTCATGGAACTTCAAAAAACCAAATACCCATTCAGAGTATCCAGAGCCTTTGCTTAACTAAAGTATTAAGCATAATCATTAGATTATTAACACTGAAGCATCCAGCTATTGCTGTTGTATGGACGACTTCTCAGATTCGACAGATTTACTATAAACGGGAGAGGACGAAGAGAAGTTCAGACGGACACATCTGAATGAGATGTTAGAAGCCAATAAGTTTGGTTTCATGGTTTATCGTTGGTCTGATTTGGTGTTTTACAATGAGTCACACTTTAAAAGCTTGTTATATAATTTGTTGTCTAGAATCTCCAATCAATCAATGCCAAATAAATGTAGTGGAGTACAGTATATTTCAAATATAGTATAAAATATAATGAAGGGGAGTTAAAAAGCTGCATAAAATGGAAACACTCAAGTAATGTAATATTTATCTCAAAGTTGTACTTAAATACTTGTACTTGAGTAAATACACTTACTAATTCAGTTTCCACTGTTCATACAACAGTATGATATAATAAGTGGATAAGGATGAAGGACTCTACAAACATAAAGCTGTGAACAGCTTAACGACTATACATTACATCCACAATGCATAAAGCAAATCACCACTTTTAACTAGTCCTTCGTTTATGCAGGATTCCAGCTCTAGCATGGAAATATAATTCGAGGTCATGCAATGTCCTGGTGATGGACTTACTGCAGCCAAGTCAAGTGGGCCTTGGGTATACTTGGCAAGGTAAAGTTAGTGTCCTGATTTACGCGAGCAGGTATCTTAGAAGCTCAAGAAAGAAGTCCATTTCACATTTACATTGTACACTTGGCTTGCTAATGCAGTCAAACCGTAACCATAGTGTGGCACTGTGACTTGTAATGCAAAAGCATTTAACTTAACTTAACCGTTTTGCTTGCAGCTGTGAAGAAAAAAAATCACTCAGCAGCCATGGCCACAGTTATGCAGAATACTCCCCGGCGCCTGTCATCAGCATCGTGCAGTTTTCACATACAGTAGGTGTTTCACTGCATGTGACTGGCAAGAGCTCAGACGTACAGAATGTTGTGCTTGTGCTGTCCCAGTTTACACAGCACCACACAAAACTAGGAGCTAAGTTTGCCATGGAAAGTGTGTCATAGCTGTATATCAAATGAGTTCTGGGATCTGATGCTAATTTTCTTAGTTTAGTAGCTGAGATGAGTTCAGTTTCACAGCAAATGTGAAACCATCATGACGATGTGCGTATGACTACACAAACAGAAGTTCAGAAACAATGAGCAGGAAGCAAGAAAGAGAAACAGGACCGAGGAGAAGCTGTGTAGAATTTTTGGCTTGCTCTGATCTGCCATCAAACGGATAGAGTTGAGGTTTACGGCCAGTGAGAATGCCTCTGGTGCTGACATAAAAGGAAAGGAATGATGAATAACGGTTGTTAAGAAAAATAGCAAAAAAGTTATCTGACTTTCTTCACATTCTCTACTTTATTGGGTTTTGGCACCGATAAACAGCTTTAAAGACACATTCCAGAATGAAATTTGACATCCATGAAATCCAATAGAAGCAAGAAGCCAAGGAGATGTTTAGATTTACTGTAGTTTTACATTTCAAATAGTGTAAATTTACAGTGTTGTGATCGGGTTGTATCAGAGGACAAATCCAGCTGATCTACTGAAAAAGTGCTGGCCTCCTTCCTGATATCTTATTTTTTTGCATGTTTGTCACATTTCAGATCATCAAACTAATTTGAGACAAAGATAACACAAGTAAACACAATATGCAGTTTTTAAATGAAGAATATTATTATTAAAGGGAAGAAAATTCAAACCCACATGGCCCTGTGTGACAAAGTGGTTGCCCCCCTGTTAAAACATAACTGTGGTTTGGCCACAGACAAAAGTTGAACTTTTTGAAAGGTGTGTGTCCAATTACATCTGGCATAAAAGTAGCACCACATTTCAGAGAAAGAACATCATAGCAACGGTTAAATCTGGTGGTGATAGTGTGGTGGTTTGGGGCTGGTTTGCTGTTTCAGGACTTGGAGGACTTGCTGTGATAAATGGAACCATGAATTCTGCTGTCTACCAAAAAAAAAAACCCTGTAGGAGAATGTCTGGCCATCTGTTGGCGGTTTATACTGGAAAACCCTCCATTGTTGCTGAATACAACAATTCCACAAAGATGAGTGGGTCAAAATTCGTCCACAGTGATGGAAAAGACTCATTGTAAGTTATCACAAACCCTTCATTGCAGTTGTTCCTCCTAAGGGTGGCCCGGCCAGTTATTAGGTTTAGGGGCAAACACGTTTTCATACAGGGCCATGTAGGTTTGGCATTTGTTTTCCCTTAATAATGAAAACCTTCATCTAAAAACTGCATTTTATGTTTACTTGTGTTATCTTTGACTAATATTGAAATTTGTTTCATGATCTGAAACGTCTGAGTGTGAGAAAAATAAGAAATCAGGAAGGGGACCAGCCCTTTTTCACACGACTGTAAGTTCTGCATTTTAGCCCCTGGGACGTCTACAGATTGGTGCATGTGTTCCAGCAGTACAGCAGAAATAACTACAACACAACGTGTGTGCATGAACTCAGTTTTAGGGTAAGGGTTAGGGTTAGGCATTTAGTTGAGATGGTTAGGGTTAGGGTAAGTGGCTAGGAAATGCATTATGCCAATTAGTGTCCCCACATAGATGGACATACAGGAATATGTGTGTGTGTGTGTGTGTGTGCTTGGCTTTAGAAAAAGAACAACTTTATGACATGAAGGTCCTGGGTTCAAATGTACAGCAGAACAGCAATACATTTTGCATTATAAAATATTTATAGGCTCAAGGGTTCCTGAAAAATGGATGAATATAGGGAATATGTGAGCTAATTTATTGACCTTACTGTATCTGTGTAAACCAAACACAGGCAAAAGTTTTGGTTTAGTGAACTTGATGTGAATTCAAACAAAGCCATATCAATAATTAATATGTCATTGAGACCACTTATGTAATTACACCAATGTAATTGCGTTAGTAGCATAAATAAAATTACGGAGACAAATTCAGGGTGGAATTGTGAATATTTTTAATATATTAAGTGTAAAAGGTGTAATAAATTCAGTTGTGAGTTTTTTTAATCCCCACATACAGCACTCAATTATTAATTACAGTGCAGAGCTGTATCATTACTATCTAATGGCAATACTGAGTTGCTTCCAAAACAGGGGTGGCATCTTGGAAAACGATATCTGTGGCTCGGTATGGTGGACTGTCCACAAACCAGCGGTTAAATCCCTGGTACATTGACCACATGCCACAAGGTCCTAAACCGCATGCTACTCCCAGTGAGCACTGGGAGTAAGTAGAAAAGCGCTATATAAATACGAGACCATTTACCATTACATCTGCCCGGCCAAACAGATGATGGATATGTCACGTCTTTCAGGAAACTGAGATGACGAACACAGTCTCATAAAACACTGAGGCATCCATGATGCATTTGAAACTGATGGGATGCTGGTCTCTAGCTTCAGCCATATTGACATAAGCTAAAGAATTGGACGGTGAAAATGTTGATGCTAAATGAAAAGTGGGTGATTCCCCCAAAGTCATTAGGATGCATTCACTGGTGATCACGGACATATGCTCTCTATTTGAAAGATGGTTTGAAATATCCAACTTACAGACCAACTGAGACACAGCAAGTGTATCTACAGACAAAAGATACAGTATATACTGTGGAAGGTAGAAACGCGGAATGTTGCCTCTGGCATTGACTTGAACACCGGAGGTCTGCCCTTAGAGCCTCTTCACTGTGAGGTGTGCAGCAGCTATTATGGTTAAGGGTTAAGTGGTAAATGTCACACACTCCGCGTGACAGACCGATAGACGGCTAAGTTTGATCCCAGACCATTTTAGCGTAAAGAAAAGGCTTCCTGGTTTACGATTTCACAACCACGAGATGGTAAAGGTGTGCATGCGTAGGCAAGCGCGCGTAAATGTGTGTGGGCATGAGAGAGCATAAAAATGTGATGTCTTGAGGTCTCTGCATGGTGTGTGCACTCAAAAAATCTGTTTGGCTGCTGACCTGCTGCGTCTCTTATATAATGGGAAAGTGCTTTAGTACATTTGCGAAAAAAAGAATGTGGCTGAGTTCACAAACATGAATGCTTTTGCATAGTCTCCCTCATTCTCTCAGACAGACCCAGCGCAATCCATCAAATGATGTGCTCCCTCCATTTAAAGTGAAATAAACTTCTGCCAATAAGAGAAAAGGAGATGTTATTACATATTGTACATCCTATCTGGAAAACACAAGGTAATACAACCCCTTGCTGATTCTATAACTGGATCTTCTGTGGTGGTGGTGGGCAACTGCTCGCCCACAAGCCACTGCATCTGCATTGTCTCACCCACTCATAAATGGTTAAGGTGCAGGTGGGAAGGTGGAGAGTGTTCAGTTTTGAGAAGATGAAGCAATAACGCTGCTTAAAGCGTGAAGGTCCTCCGACAAATACACACGTACTGACATGCTGCAACAGCATCAGCCTGCACTTTGAATTTTTCCAGAAATAAACTCCACAGGCACAACTTCTCATGCATATTAAAATTAGGGAGGGGGTGGATATTTCAAGCACAATATGGGAAGCCTGTCACACAGTAATCTAAAAAGGGAATGACGCAAAGATAAGATGCAAATCTCAAACCATACAGCCTACAAGTGTCTCCGTCCACCCTTCTGATAACAATTAACTGCGCTATCGCTGACCAGGCTCCTGAATGGGGTGCTCCGCGGATGGCACCTACACCATCATCACCATTTACAGCTGAGGAACCACACACCTTTTTTTTTTTTAATCGCCTGTAATGAAGAAACGGGCCTGCCTGTGTGAAAGGAAAGACACATCTGATCGCTCTTCTCTGCCTCACCTGCTCGTTCGCTGCCAGCTCCTTCTCCAGCTGTCTGTGTTTGTTGTGCCACACCAAATAGTGAATAGGATACCGACTCTTCTCCGGAGTTTTCTTTGCGGAAATCATCCTCGGATCATAGTTCGCCTCCTCCTCTTTCTTCACTGTGGATTGCAAGAACACTTTGTCGTGAATATTCGCTATATGATCGATTCTATCATCGCTGATCGGCGGTGATGCCCAAAAAGGCGTATGTGGGCAACCTTACGAGTCTGAAACTGTGGTCTGATGGTTCCCTCACTCGCTCCACTTAGAACAAGCGGCCGGTCATTTACAGAGGAGGAGAAAGAGAAAGCCCTCGTTTGGTTGTCTCAGTGCGTCGGGCTACACCTTTATCTCTTATCCACCCGAGCCTCCACCTCTTCTTGCCTCACGCTCTCTCTCTCTCTTCCGTCGCTGCCTACTCTAACGCATCTATCCTCCAGCTCTCCTCCCATCCGGTGGTGACTGAGAAAGATGCGTTGACAAGCTGCAATGAAATGTGCGCACACGCAGCCAATCCGTTGGCGGAGATGTTGGGCTAATGTGTCTCATGGAAGGAAGAAAGAAAAAACCCTGCTGAAATCAAAATCGCATGGCGAAACATGTTTAAATGCAGAACAACTCACCATATGGGCTCCATTTAAAGAGATGAAAAATATATCGCAGCTAGGCCATTCATCGCAAAAGACAAAACCAGTCCAGACTTATAATTTATAGGTCTACACCTGAGCCTTGACCTACTTTTATACCGTTTACTGTCTTTGTTCTTCGTGGTTTGTTTTATTTAATTTATGTCTAGCCACATCGGTGAATGTGTTTTGACTCCTTCTTGTTCCTCTTCATCTTCTTTCTCTTCTTCTGTTTCCTTTTATTTTTTGGTTTGTGTCGCTGTGCATATGATAGAAAAAAAAAACATATTAAATCAAATATTTAAATACCTTTAACCATATCTGTGAATATTTTTGACCTAGTTTGATAATGACAATAGCCCTTAAATAATAATGACAATAGCATATGAATAAAAGTTGTCAGGTGTTGACTTCAAATGGGGTTTTGACAATTTTTACTTCATCATCATCATCATCATCATCATCATCATCTTGTTCTTCTTCTTCCTCTTCTTCGACAGGTGTGACCCGTGTGTATGACATCATCAATGAGGAGAAAATATTCCGCCGCCTATATGTTTGTGTTTTATTTACTTTGTTACCGAAGCTATAAAGGCTCTGTTAAAGATGGGACCTTAACAGGCTACCGACAGTCTAATTATGTCGGTGAATATATTCTTTTCATAAACAGCTGACTTTTATAGTCATCGATCTATGCGTGAAATCCACATCACCTTTAAGAATGACCGGATCACCCCTCCCTGCTCCTCCGTAGGTGGGTTGCGGGGATGTTGGTTGTGTGTGCGGAAACTGACAGGTAGAGAGCTGCCGTCTCCCGGTGACTCGCAGGCAATGCAGCACCCAGACTCCGCTATGAGAAACAGGTTAAATATGTTCACACAGTTTTTCTGTAGACCCGGGGTATAGTGGCGAACGCAGGCGAACAGACCACAGCAGCAAACGGGAAATTCAACTGTCAGCTTGGCCGGGGGAAGCCGACCACACCGCCCGGCTTCCGGGGATTCAGGGGCCGCATCGGTTGACGGCAGACGGTCGGTGTGTAGCTCGGGGGAAGACGGGCGAATATTCACATCACCGCCGAGATCCACCTCTCGATTTCAGCCACTTTCGAGATGTCGAGGAAGCTGCAAAGGACAGAGGTCTGCGCCGACTGCAGTGCGCCAGGTAGGGAGGAGGAAAATAAATTAAAGTAGACCATTGTACTGGAACAATACGTCGGTTGGGGGGGGACATGGTGGGACAAGAAGGCCGAGGTTGCTGTCCCTGTCAGGGGGGTCTGCGGAGCAGGAAAACGGCCTGTGCTGCTAGGCGTCGGTTAGGCCCCAAATAAACAGTGGGAACAGGCGTCGTGTTGTTATCACTCACTGAACAGCTTCATGTGTGTCTTCATTTGAGCCGGACACACATGAGGACGACCGGTTAGTTTGGTGCAGTAGAAGACACGATTGTCAGATTAATGCTGCCTTACCACACAGGGAGACGTTTGTTTTGATTTTAGTGACCGGGACAGACTTCTTAAAGCCTTAGCTTAGCTCGGCTAACTAGCTAGGATTAGACTCAGTTTAACTGGGTACTATTAAGATATTATCTTAAGCCGAGGGTCCTAATACACAATATCACTGCTATATTCAAAAAGTGCCGTGTTATCGTTGGCTCCTGTGCGCGGCTTTTAGAGTTTGTGGACCTAACATAGCTAGCTTAGCCACAGCGTTAGCTACTCTAGCTAACTTTTGCTAAACGTCAAGTTGTAGCCAAGCTGATTCAGCTGGAGCCTCAGATGTCAGGAAGTGGCAATAACTGCATCTGGCAACGAGTGGTCTTTGGTGATTTCAGTAGGTTTTGGAAAATCTAATTTAGTTCAAGCTTGTGTTAGTTTAGCTTATTTGACAGCGCGTTAGTCCCGGCAGTTTAAAATTTAAAATGAAAGACATGACTGACGGGAGCCAATTCATCTGGAGCCCCTCCTTAGGTTCAGCATGTAACCTGACTTGGCATGAAGTTGTAAAGAGGCAGCCTGACTTCACTTGTAGTCCACCCTATAGAAGAATATTTAACTTGATCCAACATGACGTTGAAAAGGAGGGGTATATTCAAACCATGAGTGGGATAAGGGTAGGAGGTGATCTGTAGTATATGGGGATTACGTATGTCCACTACCAAGAGCATATGTTAAATCTGTGCTTTTGAAATGTGAGGTAGAGGTGATGCCACAAACATCGCAGGTATCTCCCTCTTGCCCCCGCCTGTGCAGCCTCACATGCACTCCTGTCTAGTCTGAAGCCCTCCATCCTAAGTGTTGGTTTTCTGCGTGTCTTGGGTTCATTCATGTGCATGTGTATCACAACAGCTGCTCTCTCCACAGCTGCCCCCCCGATCGGTCTGTGTGTGCATGAGCTGCCGTAAGCTCGAAGGCCGCACTTTGCAGCGTAGCTACACCTTGCTGCTGATTTATCCTCACAACCTACTCCCTGCTGTGACTCTTACACGCACGCTTCAGTACCTGTTCGTTGTCTTTCTTTGTGTCCTCTCAATAGCTTTTCCCACTTCCCGATGAACATCATAACTCAATAATTAATGACAAATTAATCTGGTTTGGAAAAATGAATATTTTGCTACATTTTTATAGTTTATTTACAGGAACATCTTCAGACAAAATAAGGCATTTCTTCTAATGACGTGTGGTGTACCTGTTACTAGCTGTGCGTTTCTTCTACTACCATCGGCTCTCTGCATGTAGCCCCTCCTTAGCACGACGCACACACACACACACACACACGCAGTGTGTTCTGCAAAATGCTGACCTAGCCACTGGTGACAGGCCACCTCCCTGCTACCCAGCTTTGTGTCACACCAGGGATGGCATAGCTACAAAGGACGACTGATACTCCCATTTCTAGCCAAGCCTCAGGAGGTTTTAATGTCACACCGTGACAATCTGCAGTTTATAGCAACAATGAATAATGTTGTCATGACTGTAAACACTTGATTGAACACAGATGCAATTGTTTAAAAAAAAAAAGGATAAAAGTATTTGGAGCAGTTCGATGCTGATTTTGTCTTTTTGCCAATCCTTACAGCTCTATATATTAAGATATCAGTTTGATTTAATTTAAAATACAAACCTTAAAGGAAATTAAAGGTGTGTTAAATAAGTTTAATCTAAAAGGAACCATAACCAGAAAATTGTCTTGCTATTGTAACTAGATTTTATATTTAAATGGTTATTTAGCTGTAAGATTGTGCTGATAAAATATGAATAAATCCATTATCATTATTTGTGTAATCTAACCGGTTACCAGGATCGTTATGTGAAAAGCATGCGTCCTGTTATTTGAGTTATAGAGGTTTCTGTTGTTTGCCATCAATACTAATGATTGCACATGTTTTATAAAGGCTTAAGCGACAGTTATAAAAACAGCTGTCAATGCTGTACTGACAGATCTGGCCAACTTTAGGCCAAATTATGTTGCACTGCAGGTTTGCCCAATACAGCACTGCTAATAGTCTGTCTAGGTCTAATGGCTTAATGGTTTAGCCTGATATTGATTCAGCCGGCCAAGCAGATAGCCTAGCCCAGGAGTTTTTATATTTATTACACAGATTAAGGAATTAAATTGCTGCAGTCCACCCTTTAAAACCTACAGGCTACTGTTCTAAACTAGGCTATAGTTCTCCCCGAAGCCATTTTGCATTTGTTGCTACTTTTTTCCTGCAGGCAAAAAGACTTGCAGCTTGTCGGTTTATGTGGTGATGGACTATTTTAGCTCCATTAATGCCCTAAGCCCTGACAGTTTATCCCAGTCCAGGGGTGACTAATGCAGATAGTAGACGTGTTCGTGTGTGTAAGTACATGAATCGTGTGCATCTATGTGTACGGATACTTGATTTGGTACTGTGTTTGTTGTGAGCTGCTCATCACGTCCGGGTTGTGAGGGCATAAGCGAAGCCCAGACTCCCTGACTGGTCTTTCAGTGTCAGTAGACATTGTCCTTCGCTGCTTTCCCTAAACATCCCCACCTCGTCCACACCTGTTTGTTCCTATTAAAAACAAAACCCAGTTACTTGGCTGAATTGTAGAAAAAGGCGATTTTCATGTTGTTACAAACTAAAACACAGGTCAAAAACGAATGATATTGGGTGAAGGTATTGGCACCGCTTGTCTTGTTCGAAGCTGCTTACGAGTGAAAGCTTAAGCCCTCATTTAGGATGTGTGTAGTTTTAAACTTAAATATTTTTTGTACTTTATGTGCTAAGAATCCTGTGTGCTTGTGTTGCCTCGTCTCCGTCTTTGACCTTCAGCCCTAAACATTGTTACATTTCAAGGTAATGTGGGGCATTTAATGTGCATTTTCAGCTTTTGATGCAAAATTCTATTCAAGGGTCCTATGTCAATGTTCAATGATGCTGTGGAGCATCAAGTTAAAGACATACAAACCACTGATGCCAGTGTATCCCAGTCCTTAGAATTTTATACAGCTGCTCACCTTTATAATTGTTTCTATCCATGCGTTTTCGTTCAGTGGATTAAACAGAGATGAGACACTGTGCAAAGAGGAGTAAACAGAACATGTTTGACTGAACTTTGAATGAAGTCCGGTGCAGGTAGACTAGAACACGTGTCTTCCTGGGAAGAAGTGGCAAGAAGCAGTCGTTTCATAAACTAATTTAGACCACCCACATTACACTAGCTATACTCCGCGAAGGTAATAATTAGTGCAGGCTGTTACATCGGAAGGTATTCATTAAGGTTGTGATATTCAGCATTTGTTTAGCATAACTGAGGGAGCTGTTGATTCAACTGCGTTTTCATTTTGGATACTGTGGCTTATAGTGCCTTTCAATTGTATTGTGTTGTACCGACGCCTGTTCCTATGAGTGTGACAAGCCCGTTTTAGTCAGTGGGCTCGGCTACATAATAGAAACACTTTAGTAAACTACAGCTTCCAAAATGATTATAGAATGCAGTAATTATCACCTTTGTCATGCTGTTTCAATATAAACTGAACATCATAACAAGGATTTACAGGGATTTAGTGCAGGACTGTTATATCAGAATGCATTAGATTTTACTATTGTGCTTAATGAACTGGCAAGTGACTATACATTAACTATACTTCACAACACAGTGTTGGGGTTGTCCATACATCCCAGAATCAGAATTACTTTATTGATCCCAGGGGGAAATTACTTAATATCCTGAACTAACTTTTATGATGAAGTACTTGAGAAATCTCACAATACCATCCATTTGTTTGTGTTTGCCTGTCAGACCCGGGCTGGACCAGCATCAACCGAGGGGTCCTGATCTGTGATGAATGCTGTTCGGTCCACCGCAGCTTAGGCCGCCACATCTCCATAGTCAAGCACCTGAGGCACAGCGGATGGCCTCCCTCGCTGCTGCAGGTAAGGCTGAGAAATGAAGAGCGAGGGGAACGGGCGTGCGAATACGGACGTGCTGGGAAAATTAAAAATACAGTGCTGAGAGTTATGGCTTATTTATCTGCTGGAGTTTGGTGTTGTCCAATTCCGTTTTCCTCAGGCTGTCCAAAATACAGACTGAGGAGCTCAGTGTTGCCTTGGCTTCAGAAAGCATGAAAAGAGTGTGGGAGTTTTTGGCCATAATTCTGTAACCAGTCTTGGTTCCTATGTAGACAGAGACTTGATTTAAGACTTAACTGTGGCTTTACATAACAAAAAGTACTTGTGACAGTGAAGCATAACTGAGTTGCTGTGTTGTGTGTACTTCAGATGGTTCAGACCTTGGCCAGTAATGGGGCTAACTCCATATGGGAACACAGTCTCCTGGACCCTGCTCAGGTGCAGAGCGGTCGTAGGAAACCAAACCCTCAGGACAAGGTCCAGTAAGTATACCCCTTAAAGACTCAAAATACAGACAACACATTAGCGCAGAGAGAAGTGACTGTCCCTTTCAAAGGTGAAGGGTAGTTTCACACAGTTATTACTCACTGACCTCTAGAGCTTTCTCTTGGATCTTGTTCTGCTCTCACAGAACCACAGAACTTTGGTTGAAATATGACTGTAGATCAAGAGATCAAGGAAAAATATTTAGCCATTTCCTTTACGTTAGACACGTCAGATGAACAATGTGATGGACCTTTTAAAACTTGATGTATTGTACATCAAATCTATATCTCTGTAAAAACGACAGAGATCAATTATATGCTACAGGGCAGGTTCTGTATTATTAAACAATATGTGCAGTTAGGATGAAATGTGAAAGAAATGTATTTGCTCCTTGCTCAGATGGAGCATTAAAACATTCACTCAAGTCTTCACATTAGAGTCATTGGGCTTTTATCGAACGTGCCGATCCAAAAGAGAAAGAGAAAAATGACATAGAATTCAGCTTACCTTGTGTCAAGTTTCAAATCCCACGTTTTTTTTTTTTTTTCGTTAATCATGTTGCCTTCTCCTCCTGTGAAGTCCCACTAAGTCAGAGTTCATCAGAGCCAAATACCAGATGCTGGCATTTGTGCACAAGCTGCCCTGCCGTGATGATGATGGCGTCACAACCAAGGATCTCAGTAAGGTGAGAGCTCAGTATTTCACATCTATGGAGTTAAATCTGTGCTTCAGTCTCTAAACGTAGTGGCACCTTCTGAGCAAAGAGCCCCATGTTTTTGCGACCAACCACATTATATTTTGAAGAGAGTTTAATGTAATTCAGGGAATAATTCAGATAGAGTGCGGGGAAACAACCTTTAATGATAATATGTTCACAACTGTTATCCGCGTCATTCATTTAATAGTTTCCGCTTTCAGTGTTCTTGCCCCGTGTGCCTGAACACCTACTACCTGGGCGTTACTAATCAGCTCTTTTACCTCCAGTCTGATTGCTTTGCTCAAATACACTTCAGAGGATGAAGATGATAAGAGGCCAGGTTAATGAGCCTGCATGGACTTCGCAATACTGCGAAGCCGCATGTCTAGCCACAAAACTTGTTTCGTTGCTAAATGTGAGTAGGAGACCGTCCACATAAACACGAACGAGTGCACTCACGCAAACACACACGAGCACTCTAGCTCATAATAAAAACCCCTGGCAGGAAGTGATCTGAATGACACAGCAGGATATAATAATGCTGTGGATTTCCACTGGGATAATAAGGCAGTTCTGCCTGTTTCTGTCTTTTTCCACCCCCCAACCTTCTGTCTCTCTCCACCCAACTCTTAACCTGTCCTGTGTTTTGTTTTCTCTCCATAAGCAACTCCACTCGAGTGTGCGGACGGGGAGTTTAGAGACATGCCTTCGGCTGCTGTCCCTCGGCGCTCAGGCCAACTTCTTCCACCCGGTCAGAAACGCAAAAAAAAAAATCTACCTGCTGACTCACTCATTTAGCAATTAGCCACGCTGTTCAGCTGCTCTCTTGACGCTATTTGTGTGTCCACCTGAATTTCCAGGAGAAAGGGACTACTCCGCTACATGTAGCAGCCAAGGCGGGCCAGATCTTGCAGGCTGAACTGCTAGTCGTGTATGGAGCAGACCCCGGAGCACCTGATATCAATGAACGCACACCTATGGATTATGCTAGGTACAATAACTCTTGCACATTAACTGTTTAAACTATATTTAAAAAGGTAAAAAAAAAAAAAGTGTAATTTGGGTTCTTGTGCTTGTGTCTGTTGCAGGCAAGCGGGCCATATAGAGCTAGCAGAGCGTCTGGTAGAGTGCCAGTATGAGCTGACAGACAGGTTAGCCTTCTACCTGTGTGGCCGACGTCCAGGTAACCAGATGACCCAGTCGAGTTTGTGTTCGCCTCACATGTCCCTAAGCACGGCAGTTAACCTCAGCAGTCCTTTGTCGCCTTTGTCCAACTATTAAGAGCTCTCCTCTCTTCTCCTCAGATCACAAGAACGGCCATTACATCATTCCTCAAATGGCAGACAGGTATGGACCATGTGCATATCTTTTGTTTTATATTGGCCTTATTGTTTCCATTGTGAAGTTTTATTGCATGAAGAAATTCCAAACTGCAGCAACTTAACTTGCTATACTTGCATAACAGCTTAATTTCACTGTCTCTTGCATTTATTGATGATAATGTAATTTAGTGCTCTGACCACAGGGAGGCACTATTGCATGCGTGCCTCCGTCCATTAAGGGGTAGATTAAAGAGGTTTTAGGGATTTTGAGGCTGGCTGCTGTGTGTTAATTCAGTTATCTCCAATGAGTTAAATGTGCTGCTTTTGTCAGTCCTGAACGGCCGGTTTGATTTGAGTGACCCAGAAGTGCACAGTCAGGCCATTATAAATCCAGCTCAACGCTTCTTGGCACGACTCCTTTCAATTATTCGATGGCTGCAGCCTGGATTTTGTCATCTGCAGCCTAAGAGAGTCACTCACAAATGCACAAATGTTATGTAGCGGAACTAAACGCGCCTCAAAATGCGTGTTACTTAAGTGGGTCTGACTTCTGAGCTGCCATCTAACTCCACTCGCATCTGTTCTGTTCTGGTGAATGGTTTCTCTTGATAACAACAACTAAAGCTGTTTTGATGTGGCTTCTCTTTCCTCTCTTTCTGTCTCTTTCTTCCTTTTTCTCACCTGTATTCTGTTCTCACCATTTCGCTGCTTGGTGGAGCCAGAGCTCGTCCTAAGTGCCCGACACAGAGGTATCTTCACTTTCCTTGTTCGTTTTTCCCGACTCTCTCCCTCAACTTCAGCCCCCGCTCTCCGCTACCCAGTCTTTTGTGCATTTCTCTGTTGTATACTAGAATAGCTCTTCTGGCTCATGAGTGTTTTTAAAGAAAGAGGGGAAGGGGGAAAAAAAGCATGTAGGTAATCATGATGTGTACAAGATCTTCAGTAAACAAGGTGTGTTTCTGTGCTCAGGAGAACCACATCAAGCAGTTCTGCTGGTAGCAACACTCATTTCTGTTGTTTTATTAACAAAGTTGCAGTTTAACTGAACTTTTCCCATATTTTCGCTTCAGGGCGCATTTAAAAGAGTCGGTTAGTTTGCAGAGAAGGCGGGTTCGGCCAGCAGCTCTTCATCTAACAGCTCACTGTGGCTGCTCCTTCTAGTTCTGTCCAAAAATGAACATTGTCTTGTTTTCTAGCTTAATTTTGATGATCAGTAGCAGTAAGCACTAAGCCCGCTGACAAAACACAGTGTATCTGATGTGACTACCTCACAATTACAGTTAACTTGTGTTTTACTGATTTTGCCTTTTGTTTATATTCGAATACAGTCCTGTGAAACCTTTATAATAGGACCATTGGCTTAACCACCATTAAATTATATCATTCAGTGATAGATAATGACCTAAAAGGTTTAACTTTTCATTTACAGCCACATACAGTAAGAACATTTAGTTTTGACTGGCATGGCTGACACATTTGTAGTTACTACCAGCTGTCACATTTTGGGATGGACAGCTTGTTCCAGTGCTGCCCTTATTCTTTCCTCTTTCTAGCGAAACACACTTCCCACCTCCACCCTTCTTACTCCTGTCTCCGTCTCCATGTCTTTTTCCCTCCCTCCCCCTTTCTCTCTTTATTCCACTGTATCGTTGCGATCCCAGCTTGACTGCCATCTTCTCTTTTTCTTAGTCTTGACCTGTCAGAACTGGCCAAGGCCGCCAAGAAGAAGCTCCAAGCGGTGAGTTGAAGACAATGTATGGGTTCTTGGAAGTAATGCACAAGGTAAAATGTATAAAAAAAATAGACCTGTATAAGTGTCATATAAGGTCAATTTGTTTGTGTGCAACAGCTCAACAATCGTCTGTTTGAGGAACTAGCGATGGACGTCTACGACGAGGTGGATCGCAGAGAAAATGATGCAGGTGAGCCTCATCTCATCTCCTCCATCATCTGAAAGCCTGAAACTCATGTGACTTCTTCTCTGTGTGGAAAAAAAGCTGAGGTACAGGAAAAATAGCAAGCACCTCCACATGACGCCGTAGACTTGAATTAGAGGCAGAGAGAAATAAAATAAGCACTGACACAACAATGAATCTGAAGGACGGGGTGAGGAGAAAAGGAAAACGACTGTCAAAGAGGAAGGCCAAATGTGGAGAGCGAGGGAGGAGGAGAGTCGGAGCGAGGAAGTGCCTCACAAATTCTTGAGACTCTCTCCTCCTTCTCGGCCCTTTCCCTTTTTTTTTTTTTTTTTCCTTTTCTTCTCTGCCTTCTCTTTAACAGTCAGAGTGTGCTTTCTGACAGAAGCACCACAGGTAAGTGGGAAGGATACACACATAAACACAGCACGCACTCCACAACTGCACACAGTGGGAGGGCTCAGATCACAAACCAGCATTGTAAGAGCTTCATTGTACTTTGTTTCTGTCTCTCTGTGTGTGTGTGTGTGTGTGTGTGTGTGTGTGTGTGGGTGGGAGGACTGGGTGTTGGATGTGGGTAGCTCCACACTGACCTTGCTGCATAAACACACGGACTTATTTTCTGCCTTGTGTTTTTGTCTCCAGTGTGGCTTACGACCCAGAACCACAGCACTCTGGTAACAGAACGTAGCGCGGTCCCTTTCTTACCGGTCAATCCTGAGTACTCTGCCACGCGCAACCAGGTAAACACACTGCATACACACTACACATACACATTTGAACTGAATGACACATATATATGAGCACATACTAATGAAGATCTAGATGGTTTTATCTGTGGATGGAAAAAGGAGAGAGAACAAGGAGGGAGGAACAGAGGATGGAAATAGAGACTGAGGCAAAATGAGTGTGATATTAACAAGGGATGTTCTTCAGCTGTGAGAAAGAGTGATTCTTCCTTGCCCCCGCCTCTCTGCCTCACTCCAGAGAAATCCCACATGTCCACTCACATAGTTTCTCTTCAACTGTGTGGCTCGTTGGTGTAAACACTGCCTTTTAACACAAGCATCCACACGCAGACGAAAACACACACATTGCCACGTTTTCTGCGCCTCGATTTGGCAGTTTCCAGTGGTCAGGAACCGCTGTCTATTTACAAAAACACAACGCGCATTTAGAGTTGAACTTTTTACCTTTTCTCGTGTTATAAATAGAACAACGCTCTTTGTTGTAGTTGTTCTCCGAGACTCTCATAGAAACTGACGTTTTTTCTTACACGGATGCCAGCATACTAGACTAATTGTACGGTTTATGTTTCTGTGCACATCAAGTTTGTGTGTGTGTGTGTGAGCACATAGTGTGCAATCGAGAGTGTGTTTTGCAAGTATGACTGTGTTTTTCCACACCACATGGTAGTTGACCACAGTAGTCACACAGGCACTGAACCACTGACTGTGGACTGCGTATTGATACAACTTTGAAAACTTTTTACTGACTGTCACTCGCCTGTGCCAGTCTGTCTATTTAAATAAATAATCCTAACTCCTGACTCGTCCTCCTCTCAGGGCCGCCAGAAGCTGGCCCGTTTCAACGCTCGGGAGTTCGCCACGCTCATCATCGACATCCTCAGCGACGCCAAAAGGAGACAGCAGGGAAAAGGTCTCAGCAGCCCTACTGGTGAGAGGATTTGGTAGATGGATTAGGAGTGAGGGTATTTAGGTCTCTACTTAACTGTACAAATCATATCAAAATTTCTTGTTGCGTCAAAAAGTTATTGTAGCAAATAGCAATGTGTTTGATTGCGGTAGAGTAGTACAGCAGTTTAGTGAAGCACAGAGAACTTTTTTCAGGATTTTTCAAGTTGAATTGTGTATTTTTGGATCACTACCTAAATGTATCCATTATTCTTAAGGCTGTGACACACCAAGCTGATAGTCTGTCATTTGCTGGTGTCTGTAATGCGTGTTGCGACTAGTAAGATCCCCGCTGTCAGCTTTTCAACAATTCAGCTTGTTGAGTCAGTTAAATCAGTTGTATCGGAGTAAGGTCACTGGCGATTGGCTGTTCAGCTCAATAAACCTGTGCATGGAAACAGAAATGGAAGTGACACACGTAAACCAAACAACAAGGTTGTTCTGACTTTGATCTCATCTGAATATTCAAACGCACGTATTTTCATTTTATATTTATATTTTATTTAAGTTTGAATGAATTTAGTTTCCCATTTTGAATGACAAATACAAACTACTGCCACCTGCTGGTGTGAAGAGTAATTTCTGTTCCCACTCGCGCAGAACGTATGACACAGCAGGTCGCGTTCGAGATTAGACTTTAATTAATTAAAAACCTTGATATCATTTAAATGAGTGAGTTTTTTTTTAAAAAATGGCATTCTATATTTCTGCTGTAAAGTTTTTTTGCCTTGGGGCCTGGGCCAGTTTTAAAGTCAAGCCAAGTGGCCAATCCAGGAAGTGAAGTTTTTGGCACGAAAACTGATTAAAAGCAATCAGCAGTTTTGTTATGGGAGCTTAAGATATAGAGGTAGAATTGCTTATATAGTTGAAAAGAAAACTAAAAGTAAAAAAAATAAATCTATTAAATGTTTTTTCCCTTTGCCAGACACATTGGACCTGGGCATTGATGATGACCAGCACGACTACGACAGCGTAGCTTCTGATGAAGACACTGACAGCGAGCTGACCACCCAGAACAACAACAACACACAACGCAGCAACCGTGCCAAGGTACGGTACTTTAACACACTCTATTTATTTTGGAAAACCACTTTACATATTGCCACATGCACACTTACTACCAAGTTAGCCTTAATACTATGCAAGTTACATTTTGTGTGGTGAGATATGCACATGCTTGTGTACCAGTAGCTTTTAAATGTTTCTCAATAATGCTCCAGTATATTAGAAAAGTAGTTGTATTAGCAAGCAGAGCTTTTCCATGGTGTCTGCTTCAATGACTGCTTCTCCCAGAATGCTTTGTGGGAAGAGTGGCCACAGTCGGGGCTGCCACATAGCTCCTGAGTGACATCATCAGCTATTCTCGGCCCTCGTCAGAGAGGCATTGTTCATGAAGAGAGTGAGTGAGTGTAATGGGAGGGAAGAGGAGAGGAGACGGCGCTAAACAGGAAAAAAAGGAAAAATGGTGGTTGAGTGGTAGAAAGGAGAAAGTAAACACAGGCTGAAACAGTAACTATCTCTTTTTCGTTTGAACCTGTGTTTAGCTCACTGCGCAGAAACCTGACAAATAGCAGCTCTGAGATTCCCCATTCCCATATGAAGAAATGTGTGCATTCATTATTTAGTTTAACTCATAAGTTTGAAGAATGGTCTAGTGCGACACAAGAGAGTGAGATAGAAATGGTTTGTGTTACCAGGTGATCAATGATAAAAAGCTGGTAGTAATGAGTGAAAGATGTTTTTATTGGTTGATTTTTTGGGAGGGGTAGAGGGCTGAAAACGAGCAGGCTGCAGGGTCACAGGAAGTGGGGGAGGATAGTTGGCGGAGAGCAAGAACTAAGGCTCTACTGTCTATATGTGTGTGATCCTTTCTGCAAGCCAGAAAGCCTTAGGCTCTTTATTTACGCAGCTTAAAGGGCTTTGATTCATGCCCCCACGTTAAATCTGCATAAAAATCTGCAAATTACTGTATTTAATACAGAATGCTCCCGTTTGAAACCAGAATATATTAGTTAGATTACGCTGAACGGATAAGCCTGAAGGAATTCAATGTTGGCAAGTCTCACAGTGTCAGTTCTCTCAATTTGTCTGTGCTTCTTCTCTGTCCACATGTCCATCCGTCCTACCGTTCCAGAGCATGGACTCGTCAGACCTGTCAGACGGCCCCATCACCCTGCAGGAGTATCTGGAGGTGAAGAAGGCTCTGGCCTCCTCAGAAGCGAAGGTGCAGCAGCTGATGAAGGTCAACAACAACCTGAGCGAGGAGCTCCGGCGGCTCCAGAAGGAGGTAGGGAGAATGGAGGCGGGGCCCAGAGGATGGGCAGGAACTGGTCAGGGAAAATAAAGGAGAAGGTTTAAGAACACCAGCAAGAGGAAAATTGTGAGAGAGAGAAAGCAAAACATGGGAGTTTCATTTTCATCTGTTTTACTAGTAGTAGAAGGCAACAGGGGGGCGGATGACGGATAGGATGACGCAAGAAAAGTCAACTTGTTTCTCAGAACGGCAAACGAAAACCTATGACAGAAGCTGGAATCTAGAATCGGGGGGAGGGAGGTGCTAACTAGATGTCTGGGATCAGTGACAGAAAACACAGGACGAAGTGACAAAGACGACTCGGTAAAAGAGATTTGATTTAGACAGAAGGAGGTCAGGATGACGGAGAGGCATCTGAATATATTAATATGTTAACAAGCTGATTTCTCCCTGACAGGGTGTCATTTCCCCACTCTGCTGTCTCTGGTATTTGGTGACAGCGTCCCAGTGTTTCCTGGAAACTAAAGCCCCTGCTATTCTCAAATGATTTGCCGTTTTTAGTTGAGTTTGGATAGTGCTCGTGTGTTGTCTGTTGCCATTTCTTTCGGTTTCCTGTGAGTCATTGTCATTAGTTGGGTGTGTTAGCCTGTGTGACCCATCATTCATTCATCCATTCATCCATTCACGTGTCCTTGTCAGTTCCATCTGTTTAGATGTGGTGCGGTAAGAGTTGAAGCAAACATCCAATTTCACAATCAATAACCTGAGAACATACACTGCAAATATCAAATAATGGTGTCAGATTAGTCGGTAGTCGACGGTGCCTCAGTAGAGACACGCACCCGTTTCCCCTGGTTGATCTTTGAACACAGTCTTGCTCGCAGGTATGTACTGTAGCCTTGCACCCTTTGCCTAAAACTAATCCCTGCTTATTGAATTGCATCGCCCCATATTCCACCCCTCCTCAGTACTGATGTGTGTTAATATGTGAAGCGTATGAACCTTTTGCAGAAACCTGTGTTTACGGATGCTTGTTTTTGACCATTCAGTTTACCCCCGCCCCTTTCCTCCAACCTCCCCATGTTCCTCCCTCCATCCCTCCCTCCATCCTGTCGATCCTCCCTGCTCCTTTCCTCCTCTCCTGTAGATCACCCGGATGCAGACTGAGAACAGTGCGCTAAGGGGGGGCCAGCAGGCTGGGGGAGCAGCCGGCCATGGGGTAGGGGGGCCCGGTGGAGGAGGGGGTGGCGGAGCCCACTGGTCAGGGGGTGGGATGCGAGGAGGAGTGAGCGGAGGGGGTCTGGGTGGATTTGTGCCGGGAGTGGACCCTCCGGGGCTCACCGTGCCCTCCTCGGTGGCCCCTCACTCCCACCCCCACCGGAGAGAGCGCCAGGCCTTCTCAATGTACGAACCGGGGGCGGCCCCCGGCCCCACGGCCCATGGTCCCCCAGCCCTGGACTCCCTGGCATCCCGCCTGCAGCCCCTCAACACACCCAGCGTAAGTTAGAAACGCCCCCGGCCCCTTTTCCACTTCCCACCTTCCTTCTGGTGGCCCTGATTGGCTGTTCTTGACCTTTGGCCCTAATGGGTGATAGTCCAATCTTGATCTCTCTATTTTCCCTCTCTCTCCCCTGCATCTCAGTTCCCGGTCCTTCTCTTAGAAAGGTCCAGTTGTGCACGATTCCCTTGAAATTTCGTGGCCCGTCCAAACGTGACTTGATGCTATCGCATGTTATTTGCCCTTATGAAGGATGGCGTGCATAACTGTGACCTTAAGGAGAAAGATGTTAAAAAAAAAAGAAAAGGTTTAATCTGTTCTGTTGCCTGGCAACACCTCCGATGCTCGTCTCTCAAGCCTGCTCTGCACCCTTTGACCTTTTCAAACCTTTTTTGACCTCTCGGTTAACTCTCTCGCTACTGGACAGCTGTTTAATCTGGAAATGCTGGGATCACCCGAGCACGCGCATGAGCACGCGCACACACACACACACACACACACACACACACACTTGAAGACATATATTTTTATTTGCAAGCCACATGTGGGTAAATGCATCTGAATAATTTCGTTTATGCCTGGTATGCTTTCAGATATCACAGACAATCAGTTTAGCAGCATCTAGCGTAGACCAACTTTCATAAAGCAACAACATGGGAACTCACAACTTTTCACCACTAGAATCGGCCTCTTTCAGTGTCATGGAGATTCCTGTGGACAATGATTTCATGTCCAGTTCACCTTCACACACACGTTTATCTTTTTGTCTGTTTTCTGTCTGTCCGTCTCTTCACCGGTCTGTCCGTTGCTCACTGCAGTGCAGCCGTGCATCCTCTGGATGTAAGCATTCTGTCTGTCATTGCATTGTTTGCCATTTCATCCTGAGCCTAGGGTTATGTCAGGCTGCGTCACTTCAGACTATTTTGGCCTCTAGTGCTTCAGATCAGCGTTACTGCTGAGTGTGTGTGTAGTGATTTATTTAGATGCTGTGCGATGTGTAGAGGGTAATTACCCGTTAGTGTAGATGTGAGTACTCTTACAATTTCGACCAAAGAGGCATGTAGAGTCTTGATGGGATGACGGCTGAGCTGCTGAACTGATCCGGCGCCGCGCTCTCTGGCTCGCTCTGCTGGTTTTCTGCTTTTTATGAAGTAACATTTCTCCTTATTGTCCCGTCACTCCTCTCTCCCTGCTCATCTCACCGTCCTTCTCTTTCTGTTGTTCTTTCATTTTCCTCTCAATCTCCTCTGGTCTCATCTTTATTCCTCCATCGCTCTCCTCCTCTCTCTCCATCCTCGTGTTCTCCTGTCTCCCCAGGTGAGGAAGGGTGGCCCCGGGGGTCCAGCGCCGTACGGGGGCCAGCATTTGTCTGCGTCCACGGAGATGGGCAGATACATGGTGAGCTGTGGCTGTTTTGGTTCTCGCCAGATTGTCTGACCTTCACGATCCCTCATTCATTTAAATCAGGAAGTTGTGATTATGAGCTTAAATTGTTTTCCTAGAGCAAATTTCCCACAAAGTAGAAAGGGCCTGGAATATTGACCTTCGTCCTTCAGAAAATCTCTCACATCCTTTTAGAAAGGTCAAAGATAAACACTATTGCCTTTTCACTCACATCTACAAACAGTCACATTAAATCAGATATACAAAAAAAGAAACATATTTAAAAGAAGTCTTAAAAATCTGTGGCATTTAGTGGAGTTCATGTCTTTTGGATGGAGGAGGTATTTGTTGACATCTGTTCGACTGAGCAGCATGAGAGGATGAGGACTGTGATAATTGTACTAAACTGCTGAGTTTTCCTCCTCAGGTTCCTAAATCAGAGAGGCATGGCAGTGGCACTGACAGCGACTATGACAACACACATAGCTACGACGTCTCACTAAGGTCAGACTCACTGCCAGTCATTTTGTACACAAGCATGTGTTTTTATTAGATTTGCCATCAGCAAATAAAACATTCCTTTATGTTTTAAACCTGAAATTTCTTATTTATTTTTAATTATTAAGATGTGTTTTTAATAAACACACATTACCTTTTGTTTAGTTTTCTTCTTTATTACTATTTATTCTGCTTTCTGCCTTGTCTAAGTGGTGGACTGTGGAAACTTAATTGCTCTTCAGGGATTAATAAAACTTTCTGTATCTGTAACATTTTATTAAATCATCTGCAACCGTCACCTGCCGTTGTCTACACGAGCTGTTGTTTCTTTATTGCAGTATGGGACGCAGCAGCGAGGAGGAAGGTCGTGGCGAGTCTGAAGAGGGAGGTGAGGCAGGGGAGCCGGACCCCACCCTGCCCTGCACAGAAGATGTCATACTCAAGACTGAGCAGGTGACCAAGAACATCCAGGAGCTGCTCAGGGCCGCTCAGGAGTTCAAACACGACAGGTAGGTGAAAGACACCTAAGATATGGAAAACCCTGCCGCTAATAACATCATGTTTGTTATCAAATAAAGACGTCTAACCCCAGGTGATGAGGATGAATCTGATACTTTAAACTAGACCAACACGTTGAGAAGTCACAGGGACATCTAGCACCAGAACAGCCACTCACATCTTTTTTCTTATTTACATTTATAAACAATTAGTAACTGTATAGCTATAGTGTAGGTATCTATCCACAAATCTGTTTTCCACCTCTTAAGTTTTGTTTTTGTTTTTTTTTGCCCCCCGATTTGATACTGTTTGATACTGTCTTCAGTATCGGCCAAGTCCTGATCCAGGCTTAAATTAATTCATAAAGGCTTTTCTTAGCTTCCTTGTTTTCTCCAAAGTCCTTGGCTCCAGAATCTCCAACAGATGGTCAATCTAACACCATAAACTCTATAAACCACCCTGTTATATTTTTCACCTTGACACTGTCTCAAGGAAACTTTTTTGCTTCTTTAAATTTCAGCATTTAGTTGTTCCTGTGCCACTTTTTTTTATTGTTTTCCCACAAATCAAGTTGTTAGTGTTGAATAATGATCTCCTGCTGCCGTCTTGCCAAACACCTGCATTGCACACTTTGCAAATTGCTGTCTGACTCTTATCATTTTCCAGAGTGTAGGACCTCTGCACACCAGACCTGTTCAGTCACGTGATTTTGGTTCCTCTTCTTCTTGAATTTATGGCAGCTTGGACGCCGGCCAACTGCCACTAAATCAGAAGAAGAAGAAGTAGCTGTCATCTTGTCATCTGTTTTTTGGCAGCGTTAAAGCTAGCCCACAGCCATTAAAACACAGCAGGAGGAAGACGTTTTGACGCTACAGGAGAGCGTCTTTGGTTAATGGCAGACGTGAAATAAACAACTACCAAAGATCAGGCTTTGCTGAAGCCCGATACTGATCCAGTCATTTTAAAAATGCCTGGATCGGATACTGATCTGCTGATACTGATCAGGACATTCCTATGAAGCACTTTAGTCCACATGTTCTCCCTAGCAGTGTTTTCCAGCATCTCAGCGGGGACCCCAGAGTGTTCCCAGTCTGTATAGTAATATAATCTCCCCATAACGTTGAAGATCATTTTGGCTGCATGATTGCAGCGCGTTTACATGCACCGCCTTATTGAGCTATGCTCAAAATCAAACTTTCTGAATGCAGTTTAGACACAACAGAGAAAATTCACACTCGGTGGCAATACGTGTGTTTTCAATGGATGGCATTTCAAACAATAACAAGATGGATAAGATAAGATGCGCGCTTCCCCTCAGGTGGTTCTTCTACCAGCTCTGTTTACTTTCTTCTGCGACCGACTGTCTTGGATGTTGAAAACTCCGATATTAGTCAGAGTAACGTGTTTTACATGTGTCCAGTTAAAGTCAGATTAAGGCGGTAATTAGTTTTTTGTTCACAAACATGTAAACATACGGAATCTTTTGGTTTTACGTGTAGTTGAGAGTTGGAACAGTCTGAGAAGTAAATTAAAAAATGTTGCTTCCCAAATAAAATACCAAACACCAAGTTCAAGTGTCTAAAAAGTCCCCATTTACCTTTTTGTGTAGACATCTAACTTTAATGACGATGTAACTCTCTTCAGCTTCGTACCCTGTTCTGAGAAGATCCACTCTGCCGTCACTGAGATGGCTTCCCTCTTCCCCAAAGTAAGTTCCCTGTAGCTTCGTTTTACTTCTCCCTCTGTCTCTTTTTGCGTTTCTCATCAATCAAATTGCGTGAGTTTTGATTGTCTCTTGTTTCTCTGCAGCGGCCAGCGTTGGATGCGGTCCACTGCTCCCTCCGCCTGTTGGCTTCCAGTGCCTCGCGGCTGCAGGTGGAGTGCCGCAAGGCGGCGCCCTCAGATCCCGGGGCCCCCGCGGTGGACTACCAGCTCCTCACCCAGCAGGTCATCCAGTGCGCCTACGACATCGCCAAGGCCGCCAAGCAGCTGGTCACCATCACCACTCGCGAGAAGAAACAGTGACCCAGCAAGTGCGTGGATGGAGAGGGAAGAGGGAGAAGGGAATGATCAGTGCATGGTTTCAGAGGGATAGGAGGGGATTCTGGGAGAGGGAGGACGAGGGAAAATATAGTCGCACTACGAGTGGGAGGATACGAAAGGTGGAGTGACCAGGAGTGTAACGGACACATGGAAGAAAAGAAAATTCTGGAAGATGCATGGGAAGGAATCAGATGAAAGCAAAGAGAGATGTTTGATATAAACACTACAACGAAAAGAAAAAGGAGAAATCGCTCAAGTGCGGAAGTGAAAGTAGGGAAGGATCCAACATGGGAGATACAACCTGCAGCCGCTTCACTAAAGCTGTTGGAACCAGATGTGTTAAAGAAGCCGCTCGAACTGTGACAAAGAAACACAACGGAAGCGATGTACAGTGAACTGGATCCCGATATGTTACCGCTTTATTTATTCTCACATGTCACTCGCCCTCCCCCCCTCCCTCCCCCTGTTTACTCTAAACGGGGAGGGAGGGAGACGAGCCAACCATGACATTCACCACACCGTCTCCCTCCGTCCTGCGAGGAGCCAGGACCTTCCTCCTCTCCTTTCCTCTCTGCCTCCGCCCTGCAGTGTGAGGTCCCTTCGTCCACAGCGCCGTCCCAGGCACAGAAGGACCCCCCCCCCCCGGAACCTAACTGGCTGCACCCCACTCCAAAACCCCACCCAGGCTCCCAGACACTCATTTCCACCTGGGATAACTTCTTTGATGGGGGGGGGTGGGGTGGGGGGCTCCAGCTTTATTCCAGCCTGTCACCCCCCCCTGTTGTCGGTGGTACACAGCATGACGTGGCATGTTTTCATGTCTTTTCTTTCCTCTCTTTCTTTTGAATATGCAGATCAGCTGGGTTTGCACCTCTGAGGACAAAATGTACTTTTTACTGACTTACAAAAACACTTACACTGGAATAATTATGATTTAATGTTATTGTTTCATCATCATGAGTATTGTTTTTTTTTTTTTTGTATTGATAATTTTACTGACTTGTCATTTTGATTTAACTGTTTATTTTTATTTCATCGTCTCAAGTATGATTCTCGTTTAGTGGCGTAGGGAGAGCGGTTGGGAGCACGCGTCAACCTCTGACTGGGATTTAGTGCACACATGAAAAATAACCTGTGAAATGGTCCTCAACATTTCTCAAGCTCTCCTTTTATGGGTGACAGTTGAGGTTTTTTTTTTTGTTTTGTTTTGTTTGTTTTTTTTCTTCTTCATGTTGTGATACGTCTCGTGGCCAAGTGGTTGAACAGTTGCCAAAGGGGAGTGGGGGTTGGGGGGGCGGACATTAGTTAGCCGATTTTGATTTTCTGTCAGGGCGCAGAAGCCCCCTCGGCGCGTTGCGACAGGATCAAAAATGCTCCCGGGCTTTTCGTTTTTGCGCTTGATTTATCGTACAGTTTGCCTCGTTTAACAGAGCCAGTGGAATCATCTCAGAATCGCAGCTTTCTCAGTGCCAAGCGGGATAATTAAAACACTTGGTCCAGTTCGTTTGAAAGGTTTGACCCCTCGGTCTTGCTCGGAAGGAGCACTTTATACTATTGTTAAACAGCCACCATTATTTGCATGTATGTTGGGTAATGAGTGCCATTAAGTTAATATGACACACTGGTATGTTACAGTTAAGCTTTATGTAGACCTGTGGAAAGCACCCGATCTTGCAAACTGGAATGTACACGTTTTCATATGAGGAAGTGTGTATGAAATGGGTTAGGCCTCCTAAAGAGTGCTTCTTCTTTTTTTTTCTTTCTTTTTTTTGAAGTTTGCCAAGTATTATTTTCTCTTTTACGACTGTCTGGCAAGCACAATCAAGCCAACTCTGTCACGGCCTGCTGATCTGGGCCACAGAACCCTGTCACTTCTAGCTCTCTGTCTCTGGACTCTGCCAACAGGAGAGAGCACCGGGATCAAAGTTTTATTTCTTTTTCCGTCAAAACCTCGCGCACTTAGCCTACTGAACGTTTAAAGCGCGTACCGCGGCGAACAAATACGGTCATATCTGTAACTAGGGAATCAGATGGGATCTTAAAAGTCTTTCCCAGCTTCCAGGAGGATCGTCCTCCTCTAGTTTAGATTTGCCTCTGACCCTTCTCCAACGCTTCTTCTGCTGCTGGTTTCCCCCAAACTGTTTGCAGCTCGTGTTCGCTCTTGCGTCGGTTTTCTCTGTAATGCTTCATCGCAGGACGAGATCACGCGGCAGCTGCATCGCAATTTCCGTGCGTCGCTGCCTTTTTAGCGAGAAGCCTTCAGCTCCAAACTCTTTGAGCAGAAACCAGGTCACCCTCAGCACTCCTCTTCCCACTTTATTCATGTTTCAGTTTTTTTTTTTTTTTTTTTTTAGTTAATTGGGATGCCTGACTGACTGACTCCGCATCCCTCAGTCTTCAACATAGCTGCACACGTCTGTGTTGGGGGGGGGAGGGAGGGAGGGAGGGGTCCGATTGTGGTTGAAACATGTCCGGAAGACTCTTGAAATGTATCATTGTTCGATGTTGAATGCCTTTGCACATTATCATCATCATCATCATCATCATCATCATCTCCTGTTTGACTGGCTGAGTTACAACCGTCTTGTACTGACTGCTGAAACAACAGAATCACACAACACACACGACACACACACAGGGGCCAGTAGAAACGCTTGACCCTTCAATCATGATCGCCCAAGTTTTAGACTAGAGCCATATATATGAACCTATATTTTCATGCTATATTTTATATTAAGCTATATGTTAGGGTTATGTTTGTGATATATTTATGTCTATTTGTTTGCCTAAATGGGCTTCAGGCTATGAGATCCGTTCACCGAATCTCCGGTCAGCTCTTAAGTCTCGACACCTGATGCACTCGTCGGCGCGGTCGCGCTGTGGTACTTATCCTCCTACGTAGTCACATCGTACTTCAATCCTCAAGAGGCGAAGAGGGAGAACAGCTGACTCTTAACAGTGTGGTCTTAGTTGCACTATTTTCAAACACCAGCTGGGCAAAGTAGGATCTGCATTTACGTGCCGCGCTCTCCCAAAGGTCTTAGTCGAAGTGCATCAGGTGCAGGACGCGAGATTCGGGATTGGGGGAAAATGCCTGAAGCGCACTACGGCTTAACACTACAGTCATCTCAAAGCGGCGGGACGAGGGTCTAAAAAAAAAAAAAAAAAAAAAAAAAATGCACACGGCCTCGTCCCCTCCCTCAGAGTTAGCGGACACTACGTAGGGTGCCTCTAGTGCGAATGTTAAATACTTCCGTCAGCTCGCGTCGCACCCGACAGACTTTATACGCAGCGTTATGTCCTGAATCTAGCACACACACTTTCCAACGTCAGACACACGCCACAAACCAGTCGGACCAAGCCATGCACAAGTACACACACACACACACCAACACACTAAACCTGCAGTCAGAATTACACACAAACACAATTCTCAGCCGTGGCAGTGCACCGTGGCCTGTACTGTCGCTGTCCCTGTGTTTCTTCACAGCTCTACACTTTGGGAGATGGGTGACGGGAGAGATATCTTTTAAAAGAAGACGATTAAAAACTGTATAAAGTAGAGAAAAACAATGACTTAAAGAGGTCAATCGTAATGGAAACTCATAAGCTGTACATTTGTAATAAAATAAAACAATTTAATTGTCCTGGGTCTGTCTGCGTTTAATGCCTTAATGTCATGGGTATTCTCTCAGGTTCAACAGTGAGTCTATTTAAAGGTGTTTTCAGGCAAATCTTAACTGAACTAGTCACTTTTGACGGCGAATAATTAACTGGTATCATTGGACTATTCAACTTCACTGTGCTGAGATGATTAAAACAATTGTATAACATGAGATGGGGTGCATGCTGTTTTTTTTTCATGAATTCAGTGAAGTAACCTTGTCAAATATTGTAACTGTAAAATTATAATCCCTGAAAGTCAAAGGATTACATCATTTTACGCCATTAACCTTTTTTGCATTTGACGTTTTCCTATTATTTTATATTCTGTGGTGGTGACAAAGCCACAAAGAGGCAAATGTTTAATACATATATTTCACACTTAATCATTTTTAAAAGATCACATTTATTTCCAGTTCCCTCATGTTATCACATTTCTGCCTTCAGTCATTCTGACGTGTTGCCGAGCAGATTATTAAAAAGTCTCAAGTCTAATGATGGAAATTTCCATTCTATTGCCGCTGCTGGTGCAAGATTTAATTGACATTAAGCCTTACGCCATAGTACCCAATAACAATACGTCCCTACGTAAACCTCCACAGGTTTAGAAGATGATGACAGCTGGTGCCACACTTCGGTTTTCCAAGAGATGTACTCTATATTCAGAGCTGCTTACAACAGCAACTTACGTTTTTACACACTAAACCACATCAGGTAAAAGCAACATAACTAAAAAACTATTTATAAAAACAAACTACAAAAATATTCACTGAAGGCTGAAGACGTGACGGACGAGTGCGTCCGATCAGCTTGCGAACAGAATCTAGGTGATGTGCCATCAGCTGTCAAGTGTATTTTAAAATATTTCTGCTTTTCAGATTCAGTCCAGATCTCGACTCCTTCTCCGTGTGCACTCTTCACCTCCACCGCATGAAAATCCCTTCAGCGCGTCCTTGACAGTCTCTCTTATTTGTCTATGGAAGTTCATCTGAGCTGGAGGAGCTCGGTAGGAGAACGCACTCCTGCCTCCTGCTTCTCTTCCGCCTTCGCTTTGCGATTCGCAACCTCCTCCGGATCACGTCTAGAACACAAACATGGAAACGCAACATTAATGACGCCGCTCGAGAATAGATGGGTTATGGTACATCGCTCATTAAACTGTGGTTGTAAGGCAGGGCATTGATTAGTTTATTGCTGATTTTAATTCTATTGCGTGTCCACCCACCTGCCACGCTGTCGTAGTCCTGCTGCGGGTCATGCCAGTACAGACTGGGCATGGTCCTCCAGTGGCGGTACAGGCGGGTGTGAAGCACTGACAGCGTCAGCAGAACCAGCAGGAACCCCAGCGCTGCGGCCGCCCACACCGCCTCGTCCGTCCTGGGAGTCCTCGGCAAACCTGTGTTTACAAGGGCAGCTCTGGCCTCGGCCCCTGAGGCCTTGGAGCAGTCGCACTGTTCACCTGCTCTGCAGCTGTCGCAGTCACGGCCGTCGGCATGGCTGCGACCGGCCGCCTGTTGGTTTTGCTGCATCCGAGACTCTGGCTTGGATTTGGAAATGGTTTTGTGGTCGGAGCGCGCGGCGCTCTGCATTTTCGAACTGTCCACCTCTCTTTCTTTAACATCTACCACTTCGTTATCCTTCGTCTTTCCATCTGTTACGTGGCCTTTGTCAACATTTCTCTCCTCTGAGTCATTCGCTTTCTCGCTGTGTTTATTAGAGTCTTTCTCTTTTATTGAGCCCGTACCTTCATCTTTTGGACTGGGAGTGCGGCCTTCGAGCGCGGTGGTAAGGTTTTGTTTAATGTTCACACCATCTGGGGCGACGTGTATCCCAGCGGAGGGGTGTGGATCTCTGAGGTCAGACTGTTCATGACTGGGCTGCAGTGCTGGTGTCTGTAGCATTGGCCTGCCTTTCTGAGACTGAGAAGGCCCAAGTCCTAATCCATCTGTTTTCAGTGTCTCAGATATATGTGGCCTTAAAGGTGTCCTGGTGGTTTGGACCTGATTTTGGATCTTAAACTGAGGAGTTCCCTTTGAATTCGAAGCATCTGAGAGTGTCCTTCTCTCTGGAGGAGAGTCTGCTGATGGTGCAGGCGTGGTGCTGCTGTGATTCTGGACATCCCTCGTCCTCCGGTGGATGGCTCTGTTGGTCTGACTGGTTGTTGCTGTGGTGTGTCTGCTGTCCTCTTTTTCTCCAGTGGCAGCTCTTATCCGTCTGCTGTTGCCCTCTTCTTTCATTTGCTCCGAGGGTCCCTTCTCCGTGCTCAGCAGAGAGGAGATGGTCCGCTCACAGCACCGCCTCAGAGTCTCCTGAGGAATAACAATTTACAAGTTATATCAACCAGACTACTAAGATTACTCATTTATGTTGGTTCCGCTTGGCTGCACTTAATTATACTCATAAAAACCACATGAAACAAAAAAAAAAAAACAAAAAAACATCACCCAACCTTTGTTTTTATTGCTCGTTCCAGTCGGTGCCGTCTTGCTGGCCAAGTCAACAGCAGGTTGTATTCTCTAGTCTCGGCCACACCTTCGATCTTATGTCTTGTGGTTTGTGTAGTTTCCAGCCAATTACACACGGCTGAAGAGTTCACTGTAGGCAGCTCCAAAGTGTGACCCCACGACACCAAAGCTATAGGCTGAACACAGAGCAAAGAGTGAACATGCTGCCCCTCCCTTTCTACCAGAGGCTAAAAATGTATATGCTAACGCACTGACCTTCTCTTAAAATGTATTAGATATATTTTTTTTCTTTTTTGTGAGTGTTCCAGCTTATGAATTAGCTGTTACATCATACATCGTGGAAACCTAATCTTTTGTTTTTGTTCAAAATGTCTCTAATTCGTTCTACTAAACAGTAACACGGACAGAACGTTTACCCCGCCTTCGTAAAAGCTGTTAAACACGAAATGCGGATCAGCCGATACCTGATAGGGGCTGTTTTGTTTAGTCAATGCACAAGAGGTCCTGTTCTGCAAGAGTTATGTTATGGCTGCCCTCTGTGCCTTTGACGGATTTACAGCGTTTCTTACCATGTCTGGCCTGAGCTGTGGGTGTGGGGTAAGGATGTAGTCTGGTAAACAGGAGCGAGCCAGGCCAGTCAGGAGGTGGCGCTCAAGGGGCGGTGCACACGGATGGTAGAGCAAAACGAGAGCTCCGTGCTGGAAAAGACGAATAAACACAAAAGCACCATCGCTGATTGCACCCTTCACCATAAAAACAGGGTTCGTACTGATTGAGATTTCACCACAGTTTATCAAACACTATGACCAAGTGCTACTAACAATATAAATACTGTATTTTCTCGTTTTTTGTCTGTAGTGTTTTTCAAATAACAAATATCCCTGAGGTAAAATATGTCCTGTTTTGGTGTAATTCTGGTACGATGGTGTACAATGGCCCATTGATAATAAAATAAATACTGCTTGTTAAATTCCCGACATCGGAGGAAATTAGAGTTCAGCGGCAGCTCTGCTATTAAACAGGTACAATGTAAGTCCTGGCACACGTCCCTGTATCACTAGTTTGAGTCGCTCTGAAACAATACAGTGATTGTGTGTCCACTCCAGTTTGATGAAAACTACTGAAAGTCTGCCAGCATGGGAAATAATAAAGAGGGGTCAGAGGGGAAATTTGGAGCTCAAGATCTGGGTTTGTTTTCAGTGTCTAAACTCTTCTATGCTGCTGCTGCTGCATCGCCACTGTTAAAACTATGATGTATCAGGGAGAATATATTGAGCTGACTGAGAGATCAACTATAACATGTTGACTCTGTATTATACTGTCACATCAAATGCTAATTTTTGCAGTGCCTATTGGTATAGCACCATAAATAGTTATAGTAGTATAGTTATAATAGTATATACATATATTCTCTGTCTACATGCTCATACTGAGTGTTGAATGTATGGATGGCAGCTGTGGAAAAGTGGTTAGAGGATCCAATTTGCGACAGTGAGGTCACCGGTTGGACTCCGCTCTGTGTCATAGCTGAGTAAGCACTTAAACACCCCTAATTGCTCCCCAGGCCCCCCCGTGGCCACTGGTGTATGTAGAAGTGGATGAGCTGAATGCAGAGACAGAATTTCCCCATGGTAAAATTATTATTGTTTTAATTATTATACAGAGAAATGTGTGTGGTGTGAACACTGGTTGCGTCTCTCTAATCGGGATTACACCAGGAACCGTTACATAAAGTGATGTGAGCGAGAAGGCAGAGGTGGAAGCAGCATTAAAAGGTGTTTGAGTGACTGAAACTTACATGCAAGTTGTTGAGCCACCGTTGAGGAGGGCAGTACAAGTACTCTCCACTCTCTGCCCTCACTGGTCTGTACGCTCCACTGACACAAATATAGAGACGTAAATTAATGTCTTCGACAGGCCGTCTACATGTTGCACATATTACTTTACTGCTGCACCAGAAAGCGTAGAAATTACAAGAACGATGGACAGTGTGTGAGTGTGTCACCGCCGCAGTGTATAACTTTGAGACATGTCACCGTGAATTTTGCAATCACCTGTTGGGAATGGTGTGCTTGTAAGAGATGGGTGTGTCCACACATATCTGCCTGGCAGGCTGCAGAGAGGAAGAAAGGTCAGATTAGGTGTTTGTGGTTCTACCTGAACACCCACTGATTAAGTCCTCAAAACAAATACAGCATTTCCGAAGGAGTTTTATTTTTTTTCAATTTTAATTTTCTCAAAGACGCTACGACTAAAGCATTTACGAGGGGAATCTTTTGTTTTATTTCATGCATTAGCTTCAGACTTGTAAGGCGTGATGGAAGACCAAAGGTCAGGAAAAAAACTCAATAAAGATAGCAGCAGATAAACTAAACAGCTTTGTAATGTGTCTGCTCACCTCAGGATCATACACAGTGTCAATACTTGGGAGTTTCTGTTGATGGGAATGAGAGTGAACACTGTTGAAACATCTGACAACATGATCAATGAGCAGTGCTTAAGCAGAGGTGGTTAGAGGCAGCTCTGAGAGCTGGTTTATTAGACTGGTAGTGCCAGCTGTACAAGGTTTACAACAAAGGTTACATTCTCATAATTGTATAAACATCCTGGCAAACTGTGCTCTGTGGCCCACACCCCACATGGACTAGCTGAGCTTTTGAGACTGTGGAGGTAATAATGTTTAACATTGACTGTGAAGATCAAGAGGTCTACTGTATCCATGGTTACCTGAGTAGGCTCTGACCAAGTAGACACGGCGCAGTCCCAGTGAAACGCATCTGTAAGGAGGTCCCTGTCCAAAGAGAGCTAACACACACACACGCGCGCGCAAGCACATTGAGTGGATTTTGACGCCGTGTAGACACCGAGCATAGCCATTATTACTTAAACTGTGCGTGGCATACACACATAAACACGCAGCGTGTATTAGGACCGTACCTTTCCGCTGTCACATCCTGGTCCGGGAGCCTCGGAGGCGCCGTACCGACCCAAACTGACCCACAACGCGGCCAGCACGGTCACTGCCAGCGGCGGCGGGGACGTCGCTTGGCTCGGCATGGCGACGGCCGGTCAGTCAGTCATGTAAGAGTGAGCCCGCATTTAGTTGGCTGCCATGGCTCCTCTCGCTAAAGTGACACCAGAAGTTCTCTTTCATAATCACAAAACACTGAATTTCTTTGGCAAAGAGCCATGACAGAGGAGAGAATGTGGGTTAAAAGGGGCAGACGTCCCCCGGCGTCCGCTCTCCGCCGCCTGCCCTGCGGTAAGATAACAACAGCTAGTTCTGCTGCACTATGACATTGAGAGAGTAAAAAAAGCAGAGAAACTCTAAAGTGTTGTTTACGTCCATAACTACTATGCCACCATAAGATACGAAAGATGTGTTGTTGATAGACAACTTCTTCCTTCCTAATTTCAAAATACAATCGCCGTGTTTGAATTTCACTAGTAAGTTTATTCTTTCATTCACAAGGTATGAGTCAAGTACATTATATGAAATTTAAAGCAACGGACAAACAAATATTTGTTAGGTTATGAGTTTCAATTAACATTTTTAAGGCTACTCTAGTAGTTTATCATGCCAGTATTTGGTGAATGAATAACCTTTCCGGAAGTTTGGTGACTGTATTTTTTCCGGCTAACTTTACTGGTCAAGCTACGGAAGCTGTGAAGGAACAGAAAGGACACGTTTGACTAGAAGGATAGGATGATCCTCTGGGAGGCGACATAGCAGCGTTAAATGAATGAAACGGGGCAAATTTTACCAAATGACGATGATATACTATTACAAGCGACCAAAGGGAAATCTTAATCAGAAACCATTATTGCCTGTGTGCAACACATTTATTTATAAATATTTCTGCAGCAGATCATGGATAAGTGAAGTCTAATATCCCCATATACTCATGCAGACTTTTGCTGATAGTTCTAATACTAGAGCAGAAAGCTGTAAAACAGGCATTACCTGTTGGCGCAGGTGAAGCAGCCACTTCAGCTGGGTAGGGCCTGCAAGACAAACAGTCAGTGTTATATTTCTGCTTTCAAAATAAAACCAACTGAACAAAATTACTATGTGAAATTTAAGCATGCAACTACTTATTGTCCAAGACAGAGCAAAGCCCTTGCTGTATCCAGTGATGCTGACCCATTAGATGGCGCATTTGTATGTTAATGGTAAGTATTCTTCCTCAAATGGGATTTATTTTGAAACTTTTTTAAAGGAAGTGTCTTGAATTAAGGCCTGCTAGACAAATTCTCTGTCTCCACACCCCAGAGCTCCACACACTAACACCTTGGCATAAAACTGCACTGGTAGGTTTGTCACAGGGAACCTGACCTCCAGAGCTGAGGAGAAGTCTGGACCTACATGGAGTCCACCCTCCCAAAAGGTTAGCTCTCTTTTATATTTTCAATGTATATAATAAGTGTGAGCTTATGTTAATGTTTTTATTATCTCTTATCACTTATCACTTTATTATTGTTTTATAGAGGTGTTTCTATAACTACTGTAGCCTATTTACAGAATGCCAAGTCTTACTTTCTACTAGGGGTGTGGCACTTTTCTGACCTGTTATCACAGTTAAGTCATTGAGTGGATTTATGACTAAGGAGAGCACCAGAGAGAAATCAGTCAGCAGGGACCATATTATCGATTTAGCCCTTTGTGTTAGATTTTTATTCCTCTGTATTTTAGACTCTACGGTCAATGTTTTTAGCCTGCCTGTCCATTTAAGGAAGTGAGATAACGAGGTAGTGCAGTCACATGGCGTTCTCATTTGTTTTTATTCAGATAACATATGAAACATAGCTTGCTAAAACGCGTCATCGCTCCTTGAAGTATGTGGATTAGTTTAGTTGCGCATTATACAATACATATTATAAAATAATCGTTTGTAGGCCGAACATCACTAATGTTGTCACCCTGAACTGTTCAGCTCCAGATGGAGCTAGCACAGCAGGCACCCAGCAACCTGCAGCGGTCACCTCTGGTGGTTTGCAGTCTGTTGCTGAGGTGACAGAGCCTGTAGACCTGGGCAAGACGGCGGCAGACAAGGCTCCGCCTGGATGCCCTTTAGCAACAGGAGATGAACAGGTGAGCGTGTGAGATAATCAGAAGACACAGAGAAGTTGTACCGCTATGTTTATGTGTATTCACAACCAGGCTCTGGATTTCTAACACTGTAAAGGGCAGAGGGAATAAGTTCTCTGCTTTTTTCCTTTACTTGCAGCTGTATTCGTTTGACAGCTCTCCTGACAGTGAAGATGAGGGCATTGGTAAGACGGAAAAGAAGAAAAAGAAGCTGAAAAAGAAGAGGAAGAAGAAAGTAAGTGTGCCATAAAGCTCGGTGAAGTACCACTGGTGAAAATGGAGCAGAATATATTGGAAATGTTCTTACAATCTGCACTGTTCCGATTTCTGATTAGAGGAAATCATGTCACTACATGACATTCAGTCAATTCTGTGGCAACTTTAGGGTGTAGCCATTATTGGAAGATACATATGTGAGGCTGCTTTGGATTAATCATTACTGCTGACTACTGGGAAATGAGGCTGTACCTAGTGACAGCCAGTCAAACAGGAGAGAAGCTGAACAGAATTCTGTTTATCGTGTGGATTAACTGTCACTTTTGCAACATGTCGCTCATGACATTGTTGGAATAGGTGTGCGTGTGTTTGCATGCTTGTGCACTTGACCTGTGTGCGTTGCCAAGTGCGGGGAGAGCCCTTCCCTTCCGCTTTGAGCTACACCGCCTCCTCTAAGTGCCTATGACAAAGCATTGCTCTAGTCGTATCACTTCATCACTTTCCCCAACAAAGGAGCGTAAAAATAAACCTGTTAAGGTCTGCGCAAAGCTGAGCAATAATGTCCCTGCTTCTTTCTTAACAGGACTCCAGCTCATCGTCTTCATCTTCATCTTCCTCCTCTTCCTCCTCTTCCTCCTCCTCCTCCTCCTCCTCCTCCTCTTCTTCCAGTAGCTCCTCAGACAGTGATAGTGAGGTAAGTTCCAGATTGGCACGTGTTGAATAAGGATCTTGTCTCTGTGTAAATTCATGAGAAAATAAAAATGTTGTGTTTTTGGCATCTTTGGGCATTTGTGAAAACATGAATGCCCAAAAAAAATCACTAGATCCCAATCCAGTCAGACCTAAAAAAAGAAAAAAATGCCTAAAAAACAGCCTCCAGATTCACTAGATCCCAATCCAGCCCTCAGAAGTCCCCTGCCCCTTCTCTGATATCAGTTGTCAGTTTTGGAAGTACAAGCGTGCCCTCCGCAATTCTAGGAAGGTGGTCATAATGTTATGCCGGATAGGCGTGTGTGTCATTTGTTTGAGTGTCAGTTTTATTGACAGGTTTGATTTTATCAACAGGCTTGTTCAAATGTGTGTAAGTGTGTGTTCCAACAGTTTCCATACTATTTCCATGCAACTCTTGTCATGCTCCAACATGTCAGCCAGGCACGCAGAACACACAATACCTGTTACATACCTCAGACTTGTAACAACTATGGTTATTTGTTTATCTCTTGACTAAGCAATGCGCACATTAGGCCAGATTATCCTTCCAGCACGTTAAAGAGGCTGCAGTGTTGTTTATTTTTAATCCTTGCGAAATCTTTCCAGATAAACTGTCAGTTAAATCCCTGGCCACAAGCATGAGTTCATATCCTCTCAAAGGAGACTGACAGGTCCTTCAACGCCTCCAGTGAGGATATTTTCTAATAATACAGTCTGTTACATGGAATTTTGAAATCTAAAAGCTGCGCTTTTGGCAACAAGGGGGATAAGCACATCAAACCCTTCAGGTCTGCTTTTAGAGCAGCTCTGAACCAGAGAGCGGCTTAAACTATTTTAGTTTTGACCAGTTTAATGACATGTGATGACATTCTGTGTAAGTTTTCAGAGGGCGTGAGTGGAAAGTCAGGAGGCACAGGAAAAGCCAGTGACTCAGCTCTGGGTAGTTTCTAAGATGAGATAAGATTAAGAGTTGCATGTGACAAAAGTTTGTTTCCCCTCTGGTGTAAAGAGGCTGTGGATGACGGGACAAAAAAGTGCACAAAGCACTGGAATGCATTTCACCTCGAGCAATAGGCGGCGGCTGCAAGGACCTGGATCTGATAGCACACAGTATCTGTCAGCAGAGGGACGCACCTAGTTACAATGCTTGGAACACCTTTTCTATCTTACACAGATAATCTATAACTTTAAAGGCGTATGTTATTTATGTGGGTATATTTGGAATTCCTGTGAATGTACCATAGATAGTATAGTCTGTGCGCGTCATTTCTCATCTGCTGGTTTTTGGCTGCATCTCTGTAATCAGGCGACCATGCAGACGCTATCTGACCAATTCTGACAAATTCTTAATTCATAATTTCATAAACCACTTAATCATGCTACTGATATCGTCTGTAACAAATGTTACACTCACCTTGCAAACGCGTTCCATGTGCAAGCACACACGTGTAAAGAAAATGCATTCGCTGAAAGATTAATGCCCAGTTTCTCCTTGCAGGATGACAAAAAAAAGAAGAAGAAAAAGGAGAAGAAGGAGAAAAAGGATGAGCAGAAAGATAATGTATCGGACAATGTTAACATATGTCCTTCCGGTAAGTGTAACACAACATTTCCCACTTGCATTAGGAGATGCTTGCTTTGAGGTGTTTTAGATGGTGGCTGATACAGGCATATCTCGTTATTTTCCATAGTATTAAAAAGTTAATTTTGTTTTGTGTTTTCTGGTGTTGCTTTGTCTAATCTCTCCTCAGACTTCTGTGCAAATTTGCATAGAGTTGTGAGGTTTATTTGTCCCTCACAAGGAAATTCTGAAACGTATTGCGCATTGCAACACAGAGCGTGAATCACAAAGCTTCAGCTCGTCCAGAGCCTCCACTGCCTCCCAAGCCAACCTGACCCCCCCCATTTCTGTTCTCATAAAGAGCTGTTTAACTAAATAGAGACGCAGACTAGGGCGAGGCCACTAGTTTGGTTTCATTCAAACTTTCATGCAAACATCCTGGTATTTATGATCATATTCTCTTTTCCTTCAGTGATAAAAAGAATTGTCTTTTTACAGCAGCTCATGAAAACCGCACTGTTCACATTTTAATTGTGAATAACACTGGTGGAATTTCAATGACAAGTATTAAAAAGTGGTTTTATTAAATATCTCCAGGCCTTGATGACTTGGCTCCAGGAGATCAGCTCGTGACTCAGGTGAGAGAGAACTCAAACAGCCCTCCATTTATATCACCATGTAGCTGGAAAACTTTACAAGTTTTTTCCCTGTTATTGTACCTAGGATTCGATTTCATCAGAAGAGGAGGATGAACAGAAGAAAGATAAAAAGAAGAAGAAGAAAAAGGACAAAAAGAAGAAGAAGGTAAGTCAGGATTTCTGTGTTGACGCGTTGTGCTGCAGATTTTGTCAGAGTACCAAAAATCTAAAGCACTGATATGTGATGTGTCTTATTATGTTTCTATGTGTTGCTAAACATCTACCTCCTCTGTTGCAGGATTCCTCTTCCTCCTCGTGTGACAGTGACAACGAAAAGAAGAAGAAGAAAAAAAAGAAGAAGAAAAAGAAGAAGAAGAAGGTAAGCCAAAATTTCCCTGGCACGTGGTGCAGCAGATCATGCATCATCTGAAGCAAGACTGTATGAAATACTCTTATTAAGTTTATGTGGCTGAACATCTGCCTCTTCTGTCTCAGGATTCCTCTTCCTCCTCATCTGACAGTTCCTCCTCTGACAGTGAGGATGAAAAGAAGAAGAAGAAGAAAAAGAAGAAGAAGAAGAAGAAGAAGGCATTTTTTTCGTTATCTTGATTGTTACCTGTTCCGTCTGTCTATTATGCTTCTGTATAAAGACAAGTGATCATAACTGATATGTTTTTTCATTCCTTTGTTACAGGACTCAAGCTCCTCCTCTTCAGATAGCTGTTCCTCTTCATCGTCTTCTTCTGACAGCGAGGATGACAAAAAGAAGAAGAAGAAGAAAAAGAAGAAGAAGAAGAAAAAGAAGAAGAAGAAGGTATTTTTTTGTTACCTGTTCTGTCTATTATGCTTCTGTATAAAGACAAGTGATCATAGCTAATATGTTGTTTCATTCCTTTGTTACAGGACTCAAGCTCCTCCTCTTCAGATAGTTGTTCCTCTTCATCGTCTTCTTCTGACAGCGAGGATGACAAGAAGAAGAAGAAGAAGAAAAAGGACAAGAAGAAGAAGAAAAAGAAGGACAAGAAAAAGGTAAAGAAGTGTGGATTTTTTCTCATTTGTCCAGAGCAGCCTCTGACACACACACCCAACACATATATATGTATATACTCATATACACATGTATATATATATATATACCAGTGACTAATTCATAATTGGAGATCAAGGTCCAGGTCTTTTTTGTATGTTCAGCAGACTGAAATTATTTTTATTTATGTTTTTTATTGATACAGGATTCCAGCTCTTCATCTTCTGACAGTGAGAAAGATAAGAAGAAAAAGGACAAGAAAAAGAAGAAGGATAAGAAAACGGTAAAGTTTGATCTCAACTTTCAATTCACATGTGTCTGTAAAAATCACTATTTAGACATACCGTGCGTTCACAGCATGCAGTCAGAATGCAAATATTTGACAATTAAATGGAGCCATGCATACAGTGGAAATGGCACCACAGCATTTGGCCAATCAGATGAAGCCCCGATTAGATGTCAGCTATCCTCAGATTAACTGATATTAATTTGGTGGCAGTTTTGTTTTTACTAAATTTTGCTTTTGGTGGAAATGGCAGAAATGAGTGGGGATACTGTGGACACATTTATTTCAGTCGTATTTATCACAGTATTGAAAAAGATGCTAATGTAGGTCACATATCAGTTTCTAGGTTTAGGATCATTCTTTTGCATGTTTATATTCATTATCTGGGTTTATGTTCCACTCCATAGCTGTAGAAATGTTTGTTCCCTGGTTTGCGTGATTAAAAAAAATAAACTGAATATTCCCACACTGGACTCACATCCCAGCTTGTCAGGGCCTGATGATGACATATTAGAGAGGTTTCTATTTTCCCCAAATAGGACGCAGATGTAAAAGTGGTCACAAGAAAAGATAAAAATAACTAACAACTCAGATTTGATGCATGGAAAATAATTGTGGCTAGGCAGCAGAGCATATTTAACAAGAATGGAAGACCTGCCTCTATCCACAGAAGGCATGAAAGTTGCCCGATGTCCAATGAGTATAGACTAAAATGTAATTGTTCCCATGGAAAATTGCATTAAAGATGTATTTCCTCTACCACTGGTTGTGGCACCTACAGGAACATAGTGTCTTAACACCTTTTATAACCTCTTGAGACCCAAGGTTTTGTCTGGTATGCATTTTTAATTTCTCTAAGTTAACTAGGATTAGTAGGACCTAAGAAGTGCAAACAACTAAGCATCGTCTTTGAACAGGAAGTAGTTTTTTGAAAAGAATGATGTCCTCATATGTGGACACAGGGATTATTTCGCTGTTTAGTCACCCTGTGTAAATATAAAACTATCTGTTTCAATATATGATCATGGCTGTCCAAAGACAGAATTATAAACAATGAGTACTTGCTAATAAGTGATGTTGTAGTTTGTTATCAAATGTGTTAAATTTGCGAGTCCTATCAAACTAAAAAAGTTAATAATCATAAATAAACAAGTTTCAACCGTAGAATTCGATGTGCTTTTGTACCTTGTCCACTTTTGTCCCGTGATCGGCTGCAGAATGAATCAGTTCGCTATCATGTACTTACCCTGACTAGTGTGTTAACTACCTCTAGATGGCAGACTAAAGCATCCACTTATGAGGACAACAGGTCTAAATGAAGCAGAATAAGCTTTAAAAAAATGTATGTCCCCATATGAGGATGCAGGGTCTCAGGAGGTCAATACTGTTTTTCATCCTAACCAAGGCTCAGTGTATAAAGTAATCTTGACCTTGAATGCATGCGTTTCTTTCACAGGATGACGAGCAGAGTGAGACCAGCAGTGCTACTGCTCTCTCAGCAGCAGGTGAGTGTTTGTACTCTTAGGAAATCATAAGTATCTGGACATAACAGCTGCTATCGCTGCAGCCAAACACGTTCATGGCGTTTATGCAGCATTATTGGACTTTGTCCCTTTCCACAGATGGTGAGATTGCGGGAACAAGCACTGATGGGCACAAAAAGGAAGTTGATGAGGTAAAACGCTGACACGCACTGTCACAGCATACGTAAATGAACAAAAACACAGAAAATCATTGCTTACTTTTCTCACGACAGGCCAAGACCAAAGAGCCTAAATCACCAGAAGGGTGCAAACTCCTCCCTGGTACGTGTGCCACTCTGACTCTTTAACAGATCAAACAGTGGCTGGAGATTTAACCAACTATTCTGATTGTCATGATGCTTCTTATCCAGCAGGGGGCGCAGAGGCACTCCCTTACTGTATTGAGGAGGGCCACCTGAGTGACGATGAGGGAGAAGGAGGGAAGGAGAAAGATAAAAAGAAGAAAAAGTTGAAGAAGAAGAAGTCAAAGGTAAAGGATGAGCCGTCATTCACTCTCACACCCACACGGTGACTCTTCTACTTTATATTAGCCACTTTTCATGCACACAATCAACTGCACCACTGCAAATGTCTCTACAAATGACAAACACTTTCATCACGTATTTACAACATGGTTGGACACCGTCGAACTAGTCCTGAAAGACTCTAACCAGGCCGGGCAGACCCTCACACCCCTGAACAAAGTGATTGCAGTGCATCACGTCTACCACGAACTGATGCAACATTTATGTCATGAGCACATGTCAGGTTGATTCATCAAAAAAAAAAAAAAACTCTGTGTTTTCAAACAGGATTCAGGTTCAGACAGCGAAGATGACAAAAAGGAGAAGAAGAAAAAGAAGAAAAAGGTATTTAAAGTGGTGAACACTGCATGTCCACTGGCGATTTAGTTGGAACATGAGAACAAAAAATTTAAATTTTTTTCCATGAAATCAACGACATGAAGCAGAGCACGCAGACAGGTCGCCTGTTATATATGTATAAATGAAGATTTTTTGTGTATGGTTTGATCCACAGGGCTCCTCCAGCTCATGCTCTTCCTCATCTGATAGCTCCTCTTCAGACAGCGAAGATGAGAAAAAGAAAAAGAAGAAGAAGAAGAAGAAGGTGAAGAAGAAGAAGGATAAGGTTTGTGTTTTGACAACATGTCCGCATGTTTCATCTCTGTCTTGTGCTGTCCTGCTGCACGTATTAATCTTTTTGGTCATCTTTTACAGGATTCCTGCTCTTCCTCGTCAGACAGTGAAGATGAAAAGAAGAAGAAAAAGAAGAAGAAGAAGAAAAAGAAGAAGGGTAAAAAGAAGAAGGATAAGGTTTGTGTCTATGTTCCATTTCTGATGTTCTGTTGAGTTTTGTTGCATGTTGTGTTGATATTAAAACATTCTTGTTGGCCTTTTCGTACAGGATTCCTGCTCTTCCTCGTCAGACAGTGAAGATGAAAAGAAGAAGAAAAAGAAGAAGAAGAAGAAAAAGAAGAAGGGTAAAAAGAAGAAGGACAAGGTTTGTGTCATGACATCAGTTCTGTATTTTAATTTTTTTTACTTTTTCTCGGTTCTTGTTGTTTTTGCATTGAGAATAATCATTCTTCTCTCTCATGTTTTACAGGATTCCAGCTGTTCCGCCTCCTCTTCTTCCTGTTCTGATAGTGAAGATGACAAGAAGAAAAAGAAGAAGAAAAAGAAGAAGAAGAAGGTGACAAATAAGATAATTTTTTAATATATTGATGTATAATAATGTTTAATCATTTTCTGTTTTTATTATCTCTTTATTATTTCAATAAATGTCATCTCACACTTATGAACAGTTGACTCTTTAGTCAGTTTTATTAACTAATGACAAAACAAAGTAGAAACGATTAATTAACTTTTAGTCATTGGTTGACATTCTTGTCATTCCCAGAAGGCCTGCTCTTCTGACGATGGCTCCTGTTCGTCGTTATGCTCTTCTACCTCTGACAGTGATGGTGACAAGGTGAGGTGACGACATGCAGATGTACTTGTGTGCTTTTCTGAGTAAATGAGTAATTCAAGTGCATCATGGGCATATGTGATCCTTCCTTTAGAAAAAGAAGAAAAAGAAAGATAAGAAAAAGAAGAAGAAAAAGGACAAGAAGAAGAAACAGAAGGTGAGAACAAGAATGGAAATGTTTTATCATATTTTTTGTTATTACATTATTATTATGCTGCAGAATCTTGAGTTTTCAGATGTTATCACAAAAACAACCAGATGAAATTGTGCATCACCTCTGCGTCTGCTGTGTAGTTAACAGTGAATGAAATCTGACATGAATCTCTTCTCTCTCTAGGATTCCTCTTCCTCAGACTCCTCTGGCTCCTGTAGTGATGACGATAAGAAGAAAAAGAAGAAGAAGAAGAAAGACAAGAAGAAGAAGAAAAAGAAAGACAAGAAAAAGGTTTGAAAAAAATTCCAACAGAGCCTCCTGCTTTCTCATATATCTGTATCTCATGTATGTTAACATGGGAAACTGCTGCACAATAACACAATTGCCACACAATTTACATCCAAGGACTCGGGTTCTTCTGGTAGTGACGATGACAAGAAGAAAAAGAAGAAGAAGAAGAAAGACAAGAAGAAAAAGAAGAAGAAGGACAAAAAGAAGGTAAATGGCGGTGAGATAATGTAGGATATAATTTGGTTTTACATGGTAGGTAATGGATAATGGAGTGTTCTGTGTTTTATCTTTGAGCAGAGCTCCGGATCATCAGATTCCTCTGGTAGTGGCAGTGACAAAGAAAATAAAAAGGATAAGAAGAAGAAAGAGGATAAGGTAATTCCCTAAAAGAATGTTATCAGCTTGTCCAAGGCCATAGAGGAATGACTAAACGCTCCTGTTTTCTAAACTCCACCCAGAGTTCACAGTCATCAGGGAGTGAGCCTGACAAGAAGAAGAAGCCCGTGAGTTTCCTTTGATGTGACAAAATTGAATTCATTTTAAGTTTGAAGGTTAGCCTGTGTTTCTGTGTTCGGTGTCCTTCATGTGGGCTGGTTGGTTTCATTCCAGGACAGCCCAACTGGTGAGAAATGCAGCGAGCCAAAAACGAAAGATTCATGCTCAAGCGGTGGTGAACTTTCTGCTCCCAGTGGCGGTAGCTCCAAGCCAGGGGGCGCTCCTGTGGCCTCCTACGCAACCCTCCCCTCCAAGCCCGTCGTAAAGCTCGACCCTCTGGCTCCCTCGGCCGTCTCCAAGCCCCCCGAGCCTGACAACGTATTCCATCCTGGCCCCCGAACCTTCGTTCGCAGACCCGTCAGCCCCATGGAGTCCCTGATGGGGAGCCCAAGGAGGTACGGGGACGGGTCGACCCGGTCCTCCACCCACCTCACCTCAAGTGACCTCCTGAGAGGCCCCAAGCCTTATGTCCCGTGAGATGTTCCACACCTGAGTGGAAGTTACTGATTTAAACGAGAGGTGCTCCAGTGATGCCCTCAGACTTGTGTGACCACTCAGTGTGACATGACATAATTCAACATGTTTTCAGGTGCATTAGAGAGCCGTTACATGCACGTTGAGGGAAATAATCAAGAAAAATGAAACCATCATTTATATCTGCTGTTTAATTGAAATGAATATACAGAGATTAGGTGGAAAAATACAAATGTTTGCTATGGGGAATAAAATACTATGGTTTATATTTTTTGTTGTGTGCTTTCTTATGCTGCTTTCACATGCTCCTACAACTCAGAAGAAACTGACACAGTAAAGACAATAGTCAAACTGTTTATATTGTGGAATCGAATGAAGATGAAGATGTGAATAAAACATCTGAAAGATGTTTCAGTAACAAGTGATATCTGCATACAACCTGAAGCTATATATATTGGAAATTCTGCTTATACTTACCACAGAAGAAAAGGAGGATGCTTTGCTCCTCTACTTCTATTTGCCGTGCTTTGTCTCAGTGCTAGTGAACATTTCCTTTTATTATCATAGTATGTTACTACAGGACGTACAGAGGTGTCCAGTATGGATTTTCATTGTTACAGTGATTCTACACCAACTTCCAACTCTATGCCTCAGTATGTTATCGTTTTAGTTATTTTACTTCATTAAAAAATTTAAGCTACGTCTAAAACTACAACCAATGTTGGTAAGTGACCAATATAAAAATGTACTCATGCACTCCACATAGGTACATTTTGCACAACCTAATAGTCCAAAGCAGACTGTGGTGTTGTATAGTCTGCGTGCTTCAAAAATAAAGAGAGAGAGAAATCTCACAGATTCGCTTTTAGAAGTAAGATAATTTCATGAGTTTTTATTTGTCATAAACCAAGCCCATATTGTCTTTTAGATCAGAGATTTTACAAAAAAAAGAAAGAAACTTAGATCAGTGTAGATTATTAAAATCAGAAACAACTTCATATATATCAAATATACATATATCAAATATTCATATTCCACAACAGTTTTCCAACCGAGACTCACCGCAGCGAAGGTTTGTACCTGGCTTTTAATATTTACGACTGCACTTGAAGGGAACCCGACTGAGTTAGATATTATTGCTTTTCAGGGGCGTGGTGTGATTGGACCACGTGATTCAGGTGCGGCCAAAAGTCCACATTAGAAAAGCAGACAGTAGGTCTCCGTCGTGATTTGATCGGAAAAGCCCACGGACAGGTGTCACAATGGATTTCAACCTGTCAGCAGGTAAACGGAAGCGGACGTCTGTTGTGTTTGTGTTGTGTTTAATGCCTTGGATGTTGATGCTTGATGTGGCAAAGGAAATACGTGATAACTGCTCGCATACTGTGTCACTTTCACTTAGTCTGATCCTGGCAACACTTGTGTTTCACTGCAGCTTTAGACGACAATGACTGTGAGGTGAAGAAGGAGGACGCACAGAAAGACGAGTTCAGTTTACCATGGAGCAAGAATAAAGACAAGGATAAGGTAGGAGGTGCATTCTAATAGATATGCTTACGTATTCCAGGTAAAGGTGGCGGCAAAAGTGTCTGTTCTGGATGATGAATCTTCTTTTAAATGTGCAGCTTTCTAATGTTCCTGGACATTTCCCCACGGTGGGATAAATTAAAGAGTAACCTTAAAGGATTGTCTTATCCAGCCAGTTCAACTCCATTTCCTTACTCCTTATCATCAGTGATTTATCAACACCATCATTTACTGTTCTGCTATTTTTAGAGTGACAGCAAGCACAAGTCAGACAGTAAGGACAAGTGTGAAAGTAAGGACAAGAAGAAGTCAAAGGACAAAGATGGCCACGGCCACAAGAAGAAGTCGAAGCACAAGGATGGCCACGGCCACGGCGACAAGAAGAAGCACAAGAAGAAGAAGGACAAAAGGGAGGGAGGAAAATCGGGCAGCTCCTCAGGCAGTTCATCTTCCTCCAGCAGTGATGAGGTAAGCCCGTCTCTGCAGATACGCGTAAGACCAGTCTAAATCACCCCTGAGTTTCTGAGAGTGACCGCATGGACAAAGACAAGTAAACACACCTGGGTTAATAGAAGGCTTCTAGTAAAAATGCAGCTCAGCAGGAGACATACTGGTCACGCCTTGGTTCAAAGGTTTCCACCTGAATGCATCAGCTTGTGCATAGAGAACATTCACAACAGGTTCCACCAGCAGTGCCAGTTTGGGTCAGTTGTTACACACTGCACACTCTTCTTTGTGTGTGTGTTTTTTTAGATAGATCAAACTATTCTCAGGTGTCTATCTTTTCAGATAAGTACACTCCTGTAATTCTTATCAGCTCGGAGCTAAATTCCTTTCACTTTGTTGCAGTGTTTATTTTGAGACACACAACAACCTGTTGGCCACATCGTGTGAATAGTTTTGCATGGAAATGACTAATGCTTAACCCAGCCCAGAGTGGGAGAGGAATGGCTCAGATAGGGGTGTCGTAAAACACTTGTCTCTGGAAATGATCGCGCTGCTCTCAGACTTATTATGGTGCGACTAGAGAGTCGGGAACATTCCTGTTCCGAAAATGATTGTCATTGTTTTGCTTCAGCTGCTGCCAGGTGGATTCATCCATTACAGGTGGCAGCTGCAGCACAGGAGGATCTTCAATCAGTTGTGTAAAATTTCTGCAGTAACAGCATTGTCACTTTTGTAATTTCAGGACTGATTCTTCCTGGAAGACTGGACTTCTCTGTTTGTCTCTTCACAATTGTGTCTGTTGAGTCTGTGTGTGTGTGTGTGTGTATGTGTTTGTGTATTACCAACTTTTTTTTTTTTTTTTTTTTTCCTTTCACCGGTGTCACAGAAACACACTGGTCTTGTGTAAGCAAATCAGAAAGAAGTAAAAATATTCAGACAACAAACAAATCGCCTCCAGGTTTTGTGTCTCCTCTGTCTGAGCTCTCCTGTCTTGCAATGGTGTGTTTTCACCACAAGGTGGCAGCGTTCTCCACTTTTAGGATTCAATGTTCTATTTTGAATTTGCCAAAATGTGAAAGAAATGTTATACAAATGCAAATTGGCTCCTTTTAAAAGAATGCAGAATTAGCACCTAATGTTTCTATGAGGTGCCAGCAACCGATTAATTATTCTGATACAAAAGAAAGCTTGATGAAGCTGGCAGGCAGTTTCTGGATTCACGTGGAGCGCCTTCTCTCCGCTTTCTTTATGTAGAATTATGGATTTTTAGTTACAATGAACATCTGTGTCCTCAGATTTGACTGAGTTATCACTCTAAGATGGAGCCGTAATCTTGGCAGGGAGGTGCCATATTTAAAGACATTGGTGGGTTGAACATCAAAACTGCAGAACTAACTCCCCATTGATTTTAAAACGCTGCCCCTTGCAGCTCACACACTGCACCGCTCCCTCTGCCCTCCTACGTGTGCTACATACACAATACAATCATTACATAAGCAGGTATAAATCCTGTTGCCATAATGAAAGTGCCTGACAAAATATCCAGTGCTCTACGGGTTGTTGTGGGCACTCCCCAAACACAGTCGGAACATAGGTCACCAGCGTATGAAAATGCAAATAGAACAGGTTTGAATAAAGAATGGCTAATGGAAATAACAGTTGCCAGTGCAGCCAAACAGGTTCAAGGCATTCACACACACACACACACACACACACACACACACACACACTCAGTTGAAGTGAGGACACCACAGATACCGTAGTCGAACACGTGTGGTATCATTGTTTTCTTTCTTTTCTGGTGGATTAGAGAAGTCATTAGGTAAGGTACAACCTGAGGGAAATAATAATGCAGTGAAATGTATTTGAATTGAATTCTTCATATTATCATCATTATTAAAAGGCAGATTACATATTATCCAGCCACAATTGCTCAGGCTGCCAGCTTCTTCTGCTGCCTTCATGTATACTCTGCAGCTGAAGACCCGCCCCAGTGGTCACCGTAACTGACCATGCTGGTTTTGAATAGTATAATGTTTATACTAGAATATGAAGGAAGAAGGAGATGAGAATAAAGCCTCTTACCAATATTTTTCTATAAAACTAGCACTAGTTTATGCTACAGCCACTGTATCCCGAGTCATTTTCTACTGTCCCACGTATTTTATCAGACTTTTACAGCTAAGGTTAAGGAGACAAGGGCTATAGCAACAATGTTAAGTACTCAGTTCATTAGGTACGCTTGTAAAAACACAAACTTTTTAATATAATAATCCTGCACTAAGTCTCAGCTTCATGATGGTTGTACTGTGTTGTACCAACATGTTTGTATTATTTGTATTTTGTTTTTGTTTTTTAATCACTGGACTAGGCTAAATAACAGAAACACTTAATCCAATTTAACCACATCCCAAACTCCAGCCTCCAGAATGAAAACACAGCTGAATGATCACCTTTCTATTTCAACACAAGTTAAACCTTATAACAATCCTGAAGATTTAGTGCAGGACTGTTATATTATAATGCATTAGTTTTCATCCCTGTACCTAATGAAGTGTTTGTTTTTCATTTAGCTTTTTCACTCAACCTGGTGGACTTTGGACAGTGAAAACACTTAGGAACTATGAAAACATATAATGAATTTTCAAGGCTAATGAGACATTTTCATTTATCTACTACACCGTCCAGTCACAACTTCATGACCACCTTCCTAATATTGTGTAGGTCTCTCTTGTGCCTCGAAAGCAGTTGTGACTTATCAGGTATCATCAAGCAGTGTCATTACTATAAGGTGGGGGGTGTCTCGTCTGGTCTGGTCTGGTCTGGGAGGGTGGTACATCTCTAAGTAACATCCACATGAATGACAGATCCACTGCTGTGGTGGCAGATCAGTGTATGTGTTCTTCGCAGATCCCTAGCAATCACCACCACGCACATGTGTCGCTCTAGAGTAGCTCTCAGCTGAAAATGATTTGACATCACATAACCCAACAGAAAACTGGAAAGTTGTTTTGTGGGCGTGGCTGGAATTAGGTGCGGTCAGGTTTTCTATGAAGTGGAAAAGCAGGCTGTCTGAGTCTTCAGTCACTTGTTTAGAAAGCTGCTGGAACACGGCTCCAAATGGCAGGTAAAATCAAATTTAATATGAATTGCTTGAATGTTAGTGAACTAAATGTGAACAAAGTCGTGATCCCTGAATCGTTTTTGTAACTGCACTCAGTTTAAAGAGGAAGACTTTCACGCTCAGATTCCTAGTATCACTCTTTTGTTAACACGTTGTTTGAATTTCTAGACAAGAAGGAAGAGCTGGTGAAGAAGGAGGACGCACAGAAGGATGAGTTCAGTCTTCCCTGGAGCAAGAAAAAAGACAAAGATAAGGTAGGAGCTGTGCACGTGTGCATTCTGACAAAATCTAGTCTCAAAGAGATTTTCCAGATACTGAGAAATAGGCTGGAAAGAAAATGTGTCCTGGAATCACAGAAACCACATCCAAAAAGTTGTCTCCTTGTGAATATGCTTCATGTGTGCATGCTCTGCTCTTTGGACAACAGACAATACAATTCTCAATGAGCAATTGAGTAAATACTGGCAACACAGTTCATCTTTTCACTGAAATTTCTTTCTATTTGTAGAGTGACAGTAAGGACAAGAAGTCTGACCACAAGGACAAGAAGTCTGATGACGAGGACAAGAAGTCTGACGACAAGGACAAGAAGTCTAAACACAAGAATAAATCAAAGGACAAAGACGAAAAGAAGTCCAAGAAGAAAGGCGAAAAGAAGAAGGGAGACAAATCAGGCTCTTCTTCATCTTCCTCCAGCAGTGATGAGGTAAGCGCACCTCTGCCGTTCTGTTTAAGACCAACCTAAATTGCCGTTGGTGGACAGAGAACATGCCCAACGGGTCCCAGCAATTCCAGTTTTTCATTTTTGTAGCTTGAGCTGTTCCCAATGCCTGCCTATCCAGAAGTGCAGATTCACGTTTGGCTGGCTAACCTGCAGCACAGTAGCACATTATCAACTTTAGCCCGAACTCCTTTCTTTCTGCTGCACAGTTGGTTACACTTGTATCAGTAGTTCGTGGAAATGACGAAAAGAAGAAGAAGAAAAGAGGAACAGGTCAGATGGGAGCGTCACGCGGAGGAGTGTCACGGTGCTTTCAGACCTGTTAGGGCTCGGCTAGACTAGCATTCCTACTGCATGTAATGTTGGAGTTGCTGCCAGAAGGATTCGTGCATTAAAGATGGCAGCCGTGGCACAAATTATTCATTAATAAATCATGTAAACTTTCTGAACTAACAACATTGCCCCTTTTGTTTTTGTCATTTCAGGACTGATTCTTCCTGAAGACTGGATTTCAATTTTAGTGTCTTCACAATTTTGTCTTCCTGACAGAAATGTTGAGTTGTGCCAACATTTCTTTTTGAACGTTCGTTCTCACTCTTCTTGAGCAAATGCAACTGATATGAATAAAAGTATCCATAACCAAAAGGAACGCTTGATTGAGTTTGATTTTTTTTTGTTCTCCCGTTTGTTTTTACCACAAGATGGCAGTGCTTTCCACTTTTAAAGTTTGAGGCAGAAGAGGAGTTTAAGTTGTTGGATTTATGCTTCATGACACTCCTATCTGGACTTATGCTTATAAAAATACAGAGATATTATTGTAACTGATTTTAAAAAAGGACACAAACAATAATAAATCATATTTTTTTTTTAAAAAAAGGCATGTCTTGAGGAAAATGATAAATAATATTAACGGATCATTACTATATGAACTAAAAATCAATTATTGATAAGAACGAGAAACTTTGAAAACTCATGAATTGTAGATGTAACGTACAAGTTCTGCATCAATTTTTGATGAAAAAAAAAAAGCATGAGGCAAGATTTTTTTTTTCTTCCGAACTACAATTCCCATAATTTGGAAGCCTTGGAGCTCTAAACAGGAAGTCAAAATACCATGCGGGCTGCAAAGTTGTCATTTAATGTAAAGTGTGAACCATCGGTGGAGCCGGAAGTTAGACGCACAGAATCGTACAAATAAATAAATAAATGAGAAATAAAAATAAAATACGCCAAACATAGCCTGCCTGCAACTAATTACATCTTTGGAAGACAAAAGCGACGATTCTTAGGCCTGAATTTGCGCAGTGTCTTTTCCCGTCATTTCTAAGAGGAATTATGGACGTTTTGGCGCAATGGACATGAAAGACAGCAACTAGGTCGGGAAAAGGTAAGTTGCCAACTCTAAAAAATGTTTGGATCGTGGCTGTGTGTTCAGATTTGACTGAGAAATTGCTACAAGAACGAGTAATGATTTTGACGCAAATAAAGCAGCCAGGCGCTACTTTTAAAGCCACTTTATCCTCATGCTGTTCCTCCTGCATGGGCCAAAATAACTGGGCCAAACAAAATAAGTAACTTCCCCTTCTTTTTAAAGCAGGCGCATGTACCTGTCCATTTAGCCCCCTCCTCCAGTGTTCTATTGCCACAAAATACTGTATTAGGTGCACAACATTTACCCTAAGTTTAGCTGTTTTTAACCATTGTTTAATCGAAATTTGTGTAACTATGTAAAATCTTCATTTGCGAGTAAGAGTCATTTTTAGCAGAGCATTTAACAACAAACCATTTCCAAGGTCAAAGGTGAACCATCTCAGACATAACGTATCCCAAAGTCAAAGAAAACACGATGCAGCACTAAAAAGAGGATGTCTCGTTTACCTGACATCAATATTCAAGTTGTGCTCCAGCCAGGATTGTCAAGAGAGGAGAATTACAACATTTAGAATAGAGGATCCCCTTCAGGTCTTTTGAATTTTTCATGGAGCCGCAGAAAAAAAAGAAAAATGGACCAGTTTCAGATGGGAATCAATAATAAATCAAGCATGCATCTTTCGCGGGCTGCTGAAGAAACCCAATTTAAGCCATCCATCATGGTGAAACATTAATTTTATTTTACTCTAACCTGTGAGGGAATATTGAAGGGAGGAATTAGGAGGTGATTTACAAGAACATTTCTCTTGATGCATTGATCTGGGTCAAAGTCATTTGTGTCAAAAATGTTTCATCTGAATATCATGTTTTTCTTTCTGGGTTTTCTGAACCTCATACTTTGTTTCCACTACAGTAGCTGACTGTTGTGTCATAATTTTTCTCCCTTCTTGCTTTTGTACTGTGCGTTGGTGTAAACACTGTGCCATTTTTATACAGTTCTCCAATCAGAAATGCAAAAACTATTTTAGCCTTTAGTCATAAACTCTTTGATTCGGAAAGGTCCTGTGCAGCATGAAGCCATCCTGCCTTTTAGTGAAACTGAGAAGTATTTTAGGTGCAAAGCCAAATGCCGTGTATCTCTTCAAATTTTCAACATGTGACCCAGTGCACTGGATGTCTTTTTGCCTCTGATGCGACTCGCATGAATATCGCAAAAGGTACAAGACTTTTTTTTTTTTCCAAAAGGCGGCATGTGGGAAAAGTTGAAAGTTCAAGCAGAAACAGAAGGAGTGAGAAGTGAATGTGGCGCGTGATGTGAAGGCCGCGGGGTGTTCTTCAGACGCTCTGACTTGCACCTTATTTGTCTGTCGAGGCAGCTAAGCATCTGTGAGTCCCCGCCAGTGGCTTGAGGGAAAAGACAAAAGAGTGGATGCATGGATGGACGTGGCACTAACCCCCATGTTTCTCTCTCTCTTTTTTTTAAAAGTCTTACAATCAAATTAGGGGAGAACATGCCCAACTGCTTCGGTTGTGATATTTCTCTTTCGGTTAGGATGCCGTGAAACGGTGCTAAGACCAGGAGCTCCGTGAGTGAGACATAAGCAGTCATTTAGTGCTGAGGTGAGCTCTGAGCTGTCCGTGGATCAGAGTGAGTAGAGGTCTGTTGTTTCATGCAGACTTTGGATCACTGGTTTCACTAATGCACAAATCTTAATTATTTCGATTTTTTTTTATATTTATCATTATCATCTGTTATCATTTCACTTCATATACAATGTGTGTGTGTGTGTGTGCACGTGTGTGTGCATCTGTGTATGTCATGGATGGATGGATGGATGGATGGATGGATGGATGGATGGATGGATAGATAGATAGATAGATAGATAGATAGATAGAGTGAGTTCCAGTGTCACACAAAGATGAGTGATGGACTGACAGATTTCCTGCACCGTTCCTTGAGCCCCTGAAGTTGTGTGAGCCTTTTAGAGAGGATGCTCTGTTGCCTGTCGAGTATATGTTGGAGAGTGTGGAGGGGTCTAGAGTCACTTGTGGTAGACAGCTGTGATGACAAAGACTCATAATGTAGGGTTCATTATAGCAATAATGATCAGGAGGCTGGTGAATTATGACAGAAAAAATATATATACAATTGTGATTTATTATTCTATTCTATTCTATTCTATTCTATTCTATTCTATTCTGTTCTGTTCTGTTCTGTTCTGTTCTGCCGTATCTGTCGTTGCGTGGACGCACCGCAGGAGGGCATAAACATCTCTCTTCGTCTGGCGTCAACGGTCTCATAGCAACAGCCGGGCTCGAGCTCCTCTCAATCACCCGCCGCTGAGCGCAGTCAAGTCGCGCGCACACACACACACACCTACACACTGGAGCGGGCCGAGCAGATTGCTGCCTAGAAAATAAAAGCCCGGGCTGCCTGGATACTGTCTTCCAGTGTAGTGAACGCACCCAAAAGTAAACGCCAATTTCTTGAAGACGTTACAACGATCATCAAGTTTCTCCAGCTACTAGTGGGGAGTTTAGGGTTTTCAGGAACATCTGTGGGCGGCGCACACCTGAAACTCACTGTTAGTCTGTTATGACTCACTGCTCACCTTTGATTCTGTATGTGAGATTAACTTGGTGGTATCCCATTTTCTTAGTTTTAATTTAGCCTTTGGATATACCATCACCTGGGTGTCATGTAGCAAACATAGGTTGTGAATGTAGAAGTGCAACTGTAATAAACTTTGTTCTAAACACACAGGCCTACAGAATGTGTTATCCCTCTGAGCAGTCGGGTAACTTTGGGTGTAAGCAGCAAACTATGAGTGAGATGACCGAAGAAGTTCCTTGATCTTTTGTCATCTAGTGTTTGACATCTGGTGTCAAATCCGTAATTTAACTAAATCAGCGCTCCACTCTGGCGCATTATTGCGCACCAGCGCACCCCACTCTATCCCCTCTGTGCGTCTTTTACTTTGAAATACAGCAGTCGGAAGCAGTTTCGCGTCCCGTTCCTCCCGACTTGCTCTCAGGTCCGCTGAGCTGCAGCAGAACAGACGAGACACCATGGAGCGCAACAAGACGCGTTGGAGAGACTCACCAAGCGGACGGGATAAGTGCCAGTTTCAGTTCTGTTTGTAAGTCACTTTCACCGAGAGTGGGCTCATTTCGGGACACCGGCAGGCGGACGCTGTTTTTTTTTTTTCTTTCTTCCAAGCGTGCGTAAATTGACTGGAGAGGTCTGGGAAAGAAAACAGTCCGAGTGACCAGCGGCAACCAAAGAACGGAAGGAGAAGGAGAAGTAAAAAGCGCCCGGAGGATAAACGAGAGCTCGGACAGAAATGCTATCTGTGTTTTTTTATTTGTTTGTTTTTTACCACACATTTGGGCATTTCGTGTAGTTTGTTTTTGGTAAATTGTCAGCGTGCGCTGCGTAAAATCTCAGATTTCTCGCGTGTCTCATGCCGTTACAAGGAACAGTTACTTTTCTTTGAGGAAACCCCGAGAAGAGATTTTTTTATATATATAAATAAAGAAGGCAGCACCTCTTTCCCTCAGACTGAGAGCCAGTCACTTGACAGTTACGAACCATGGTGAAGTTTCATAACTCAGACCTATGGATAGCCTGGATGGTCATTTTCTGCATGGAGGGTAAGTTGTGTGACACTTGGAAACTTTTGCACCTGACCCCATCTACAAGCACAATGCTCCACTTAGACTCACAATCAGATAGTAATAACATTAATAACAATAACAATAACAACAATAACAATAATAATAATAATGGCAACACTGGGACATGACTTGATGCAGCTTACTGATTTCACATCACGTGTCCTCATCATTATTACAATACATCTGCACCACTAATGCAAAAACAGATGTATGTGGAATTAAATTGTGCCACGGGCTCAACCTCTCCCAAGAGCGCGTGCCACGGCCGTTTGATCCCACCCCTCCTTAATACTGTGCGTTTGGATCAAGCTGACAAATCCCCGACATTTCCACAAAAACTAAAGCGGCCGATTTAGGAGGACTTTTCCGCCGTTAGTCGCCATGTCGTCTCTCCCCCAGAGCACTTTTGACTGCGCGCGCCTTTATCCATATTGCGCTCTGCCGTGTCCGATATAGCTCGTGCGCGTCTTACGCGACGCGTTTAAGATTACGTTAGGTTTTTAAAGAAAAAAGAGACATGCTGTCGACACCGATACACAGAAGCGCGGTTCGCCAGTGGGAGCGTCTGTATTTTGAAATAGAAACGGAGCAGACGGTGGCGGTTTGCGCTGATAATCCTTCCGATTACCGAGAAGTGCATGGTCCCAAGGCAGCACAGGAGAGCAGGCAGCCCTAAAGGAAAAACCACTGTATGTACCTATAACTCTCCCTGGGATTTAAACTGTGGGCCTCTGTAAATAGCACATTTGTTGACCTTATTTTACTTCTTAGTCCAGTGGTATTATTCCTACAGTAATCCAACAGTATTCTTATAGAGTGAGCATACAAGTTTAGTGTTTCCATACTTGGGTGGTTTTATATCATAAAACACAGTCGACCTGAAATCTTAAAAGTCTGGCTGTGTTGTGGAAAGACTTTACTGCTGAGAAAGCCCTTACGGATTAAAATTCAAAACTTGCAAGAAGATAAATAAAAGATTAATAGTTCCATCAGTAAAGGAGACTAATTTGTAAACAGCTAAATCTACTATTCATGCAAATGTTGCTTCATGAATAAAGATGGTTAAATGTGTGCCTGAGCTCAAATGAAACAATCTTTCTTTATTTTTTTTCTTTCACATAAGTCCCACGTCTTTATTACAGAAATACCAGAGCAGAGTAATGGTTGAATGACCAGGTCACTTTGGACACACGCACACACACACAACTGTCCTGACATGTCAATGTGGACAGAGCAATTGTGTGAGATTGAATTGAGTCCTGATTGCCCAGGTGTTTCACTCTGCTGCGCGCTTATTTGGCCGTATACCTCCGCAGCGAGTGGATGTACGGTGTCTTGTCAGCTTCACTCAGGGTTACACACACGTACAAACGTGGGGAACATGATTAGATTTTCTACCGGTGCAGAACATTGTTTGGTAAAATGGTGCTCTGACTGGAACTCAGTACTTAGTTTCATTCCCCTTCGTGAACTTCATGTTTTAGAACGACAATAAAAACCTTGGACGCTTGGTTAAGGATGAAGAAAGTGGACGTGGTCATTATTTATTTATTTATTTTTTTGTCTCTGTTCCCAAACTAACCGGTACAAGCCAAATCACTTAATATGTTCACTGGGTGACTTTCAGACCTTGTGTGAGCTCAGCAGCTCAATTAAGAAGCCAAGTTATTGAGAAGGAAGCTGCGTTCTTGGTGGGGTGCTGCGTGCCAGTGTTGCTATAAATAAACTGTAATGCAGCAAAGTCAGTATTGATTGTGGTCGCTTGTTTTGGCTGTGTGTATTGACCTCCACTTTTGCATGTCAGACATCGGCACTAGATTGATGTAATCAGTTGGAATCAATCTTAGCGGACACCGTGCTGCTTCGCGTTAGTGAGAACTTTTGCTTTTAACTCGCGCGTTAAGTTCAGGTAAAATATTCTGGACTTGTGTCGCAGAAAGTTGGATTCCTTGTCTGTTGCTGTTGATGTATAACAAGTGAAAAGAGGAAAGTTTTGAAAGCAGGAAATGTATGAGTGACTTGGACAGGCGGCTGTCACGGTGCAGTTAGCAGCAGGGCCCGTCGTACTTTAAGCATTAGTTCGAGGACATGTCATGTCCTCTTCAGCCGTCAACGCTCCCCAGTTACACATAAATATTGTATACTCCAGTTTCAGGCGTCTTACAGCTACAGTAAAGAAAAGTTGCTCAGATCTGCAGTGCTTAAAGCGTTCGGAGAAAAGTTTCTCAAAGTTAAGGAGCAGAGTCTCTGTTCTAATCCAGTGACTGGCTCAACCGTTGTTCCAACAAACGCCCGCGGCATTACCAACAGAGAGCCGCTCTGTCCACGGCGCCCCGATTTAACGATCCAACCCGGAACGAGCCTCAAGGGCGTGGCACGGAGCGATCCGTGGGTCCAGTCAATTCAGTAAATTAAATTCAAGTGAGTGGAGGTGGCGTCTCTGAACTTTTCAACTGCTCCTGTTTGTTTTGGTTGTTCGCGCGACGGCTCTCGTGGAACATTTCAGCTTTGCATACACAGAAACTGGCCCCCGGGCTTCAGTCCCACCGTCCTCATGTTTGGAATGAAGGGTACAGTGGGAACAAGGAGCGTTTGAGCATTTAAAAAAAAAAAAAAAAAAATGAGAAGCTCATTGACATTCAGAGCGTTCATGTGTGCATCAAAGCTGAACTTAGACCAGTTCTACTGTCCACTATCTTTGTGAGCTTGTTAACCTTTGAAGCTCTGCTGAGAGTCCTGGTATGAAATTACATTGAAAGCCTGGTTTGTTTACATCGCTGCGGCAATTGAATTTCTCAATCAGTTTGTCACTAAAATATGATATGATCAGCCATAACATTAAGACCACGTTCCTAATATTGTCGAGGTTTCCCTTATGCACCCAAAACAGGTGTGACTCATCAGACAATGGACATTTTCATTTTAGTTCTTGTCGCTTCCTTCTCTTTCATAGTGTCAAGAGCTTTGAGATGGGAAGTAAAATACGGTGAAGGGGGGGTGTGCAGCTCAGCTCCAACTTAAAACGCGTCTCTCTCTCTTCCCATTAATTCAGAATGCATATGAAAAAAACAACAAATTCCCATCTGTGTCAGTTTCATCTGATAAGTATAGTGTTTTTTTCCCCTCCTCTTTCCGCCTGCTGCTAAAAAGGAGCAGCTGGAACAAGAGTGTTGGACAGATGGAACTTTCCACCTCGATTATTTTTCGGACTAAAAATAGCCTCTCAAAAAATTAAAAGACCTCTGGGACCTCTCGCAAAGTGCATGTGCGTGCGTGCGTATGTTTGAGCGACAGAGGCGCCGAGAACTTCAGACGACGCGGCCCTCGGATGATGGCAGCGGCCGCCGTCCTGGGAGTGTAAATGAATAAATGATGGGCAGATATTTGGAGGAGAGCGAGCGCAGCATTTGCCCGGTCCCATGGTCTCTTAAGCACACATTAAACTAGGCCCCAAAGAGTCCACAGGCTGCTCTGCTGCGCGGCAGTTGGCCAAGCATCTGGGGCAAACATCTGATGTGGGCAGTTCACAGAGGTTCAGGGACTTGGAGGTTTGGGACTTTGAGGTTTTGGGGTTGGTTGTACCTTTAATCATAGTGGCAAACGAGAGAGGCACAAGTGAATTATGACCACGTAGGGGAGCAGGGTGGTGGCGTCGATGCGGCAGTGGGATCGGTCGTGTGTTTTAACGGCGTTCGGGGGTTAGATGACGGGCTGCTGGGGAAGTAAGGTGTCACTTTCCTGAACAGGAGTTCGTCTGGAGGCAGTGGGTGCTCTCGTCAAGCTCGTTCCAGAGTCAACTTTCTCATTTGAACCTCATCATGTGGCAAAATTCTTGGCGTTCTGATGCAGGTTTATACTTTTCAGAGGAGCAGCTTTGTTTCCGCTGCGTCCTCCTGCGCAGACAAACTGCGTGAATGAAGCGTTTTGTGACGTGTATGAAAATCTTTGCTTTATCTCTGCATGCTTGAGTCACGCGACCAGTTCTCTGGGCAGCAAAATCTGCAAAACGCAACCTTACTTTATAAGTAAAGGATGGAAGTTGATCCTTACTGTCCCGCAAAACCAGCTTGGTCTGGTTGTATATCCACAGCCAGACCACAAAGCTTAATGGAAGCTACATGCTCGGAGTGTATGTAACAGTATCTGTGTCTGTAACATACTGTGACAGGTTGTAGCATTCTCATAAGAGTGTCTTTTAGCTGGATTTTCCTTTCGCGTGTGTGTGGGATGAGCCCTGGGCTTATACATATTTAAAGTGGATGTCTTCCTCATGTTGTCGCATCCTCTCCTTGAAATGAGCAGTTTTGCTTTGCTGGCTCTTGAGGTTTGATGGGGTCTTTGCTGACAGGACTCACACATCAGATCCGTAAGTCGGGAGATGTTCGGTGCGTGCAGATACAACATTAAGGTGACTTTCGCCATGTGACACGCCAGGGATTTCAAAACTGCTTACTCACATAGCAAACTGGGCCTTAGAGTTAAAAAAAAAAAAAAAAAAAAAACTATTGTTCCAAAAGCTCTTTATGAACAAGTGAAGGGAAACTCGTGGTTGGGGCTTTCCACAGACTATAATCTAACACAATAAGTGCTCTTTATTTGGCCCTTCCTCAATCCAGAAATTGAAAGGTTACACTTTGCTCTTGCCTAACAGCCTTTCTTTTCTTTCCGTATCTTCACAAACCTGACACAAACGAATGCTGTTCTCTTTTTCTTTAGGGGACCCGCTCAAACTTTCATGTCTGTAACAACCCACGTTAATTGACATATAATTTACAAAAGCCCTCCCACGCCATCCCCTTCCTCCTGTGCGTGATGTATTGCAGCTTTCAGCCGGTGGCTGCCGGAAGGGTCGTTAAGTTGATCTCTGGTATTACCAAGAATAGTCGCCGTGTTTATCATTGTGCGCCTTTATGAGCTCAGATCAATGGCAAAGGAAATGCTCCCATGCACACATTATTCCCACAAGTGTGTGCTAACAGGCAGGGTGTTTGTGCTCGGGCCCTCTTATTCCCCTGGCAAATAAATTACGGTCGATCCCAGAGGATCAAGGTTTCCCTCGGACTGTAATGATCTCATCAGTTTGATGCACCAATCACACTTCCCCAGTACACAGAGAATCATGTTGCCTCGTAGGGTCATTAGGCTCCTGCTCTGCAGTGAGTCAATGTTTTTTTTTTTTTTTAATTCTTGGGACTCAAAATTTAACTGAAAAAGCAGCATATTTAAACACCAGGCTCACCCATACTGTGTCCAGACCATAAAAGGTGCCAGTGGTTTATCCTGGCAATTTGTTATCTTGAATAACTCAATTCCTCCCTCAGAATGAATTTATATAAATAACCAAAAATGCCTTCAAATAATTATTTTTTTCATTTCCACAGTTACGCAATCTGAACAGTTTCTTTGAAAAAAACATGTCAGTAGAAACACACATGTGCCAGATCCAAACCCGAAGTGCATGTTTTATTCATGTTGTTTTTATCAAACTCAACTTACTCTAAATAGGACAAGACTGATACTAGTACAAGAAAATGTTTGGGTGTGAAATAAGCAATTTGCGAGATAACTAATTGCTGATGTGAGGGAATGAAGCGTTCAGCCGTGAAACGCAGGTTCAAGCAGAGCACTTGTGCTTGTGTCTGACACTCGTCACAATATCACTGAGAGGCGTCATCCGTTCAGCTGACCGCTGATCGGTGACACCCGCGGTCGCTCGGGCGCTACGTGCGTTCTTCATGACCACTCAGGTGTCGTTATTTCTCCGCTCGTTCCATACGGTTATATAAAAAGATGGGTGCCACGACAGGTGCCCGAAAGTGGACGAGGCTTCTGAAATAGTTTGACATTGCTTTAGTGTGAGGGGAGGAAATGCTGACAGATCATCCATCTCTATACAGAGACGGTCTACGGTCTATTTACGACTTTCAAAGGGCAGATTTCTTTTCCCTGTAGATCTAACTGTGTAACTTTTCGCCAAAAGAGGTCAGTTATTTAAAGGAAGTAGAGTAGTATATATTGAATGTACAGATTATTGCGTTCATATGAGAGGCTGGCCTCTCAGTGAATTACTTCCTCTTTGATGTTGCCACTTAGGATGTGGATCTGAGAGTTAGATGCCAGCGATGTGGCTGAGCTGTTACGTTTCTCAACTGAAGAAATGGCACAGCTCCGTCCAAATAGCTAAATAAATAAATACACTGCTTCTGCGAGGGAAGCAGGCAGCCTATTCAGACTCTATTATGGCGGACAGCTACTTGGGAGTGTTGTAATAGCCGGAGCCGCTGTAAGCTCAGAGGAAGGATGCGGATTCAGCTGTGGGTGGTTTTAGGTCAGAGCTGGTCATGAGCGTGTCCTGGAGCAAGGACTATATAGAGGTAATTTCAGCTGTAATCCCTGGCGTACACTGGCCTTGCATCACTAATTTAAAATTGATTGTTAATTGATTCACACAACGACTAAATGACCTTACAGCGCTTGATGGAGCCGGGGGCTGGACCGGCTGGTGTCGCTCTGGCACATAATGCGGATCCTGTGATTTGCTTTGAGTGCACGGCGGCCCATTCAGTAGTCTTGGCCAGATAATTGTGGCTGGCTCCAGAAATACTCTGTGGATAATTTCATATTCGAGATGAATATAATTTAGTAAATTGCATACCGTTGCACTCAATGCTCATCTGTGCTCGTCTGTAATGGCTACTTCTAATGTTAGGTGCTCAGCTGAGAGCACCTACGAAATGTTTTTAAAAGCCAGCTCCGGTCAGAGGTCTCGGGCATGACGTGAATTCAAAGAAGGATGGAAGAATAGTCAGCATTTGCAAGTTTCCTGCCGCTGTACGTGCAGGGAAAGGATATTTCCTTCGCCTCGTTTTTAGCCCCTTGGTAGCAGCATGCTAGTTTAGTGAGCGGGTGCTTCATCCTTCAAGATGAACTCACCTTGCTTCTTTAAAGGTGTGCGTGGACGAGCTAAACCTGAAACCCTGCGCCGGTTGTCCTGACACTCAACAATGTTATGCTGCTAATGGAGTGAATGCAGCAAAGAGAAAGAGAATGGAGAAGAACCAAGTCAAAAAAAAAAGGGACAGATTCTCCTGCATTAAATATGCCCAGGGCTTTTCACCGCCATAGGTAATTCATAATCTGGCAGTAGGGGTAAAACACTGCTGTTTTATTTGTGCTGTTCCTCCTTTAGTTCAGTGTCTCTACTCTCTGCATCGGCATATATTAAATACTGTAACTTGAAATCATCAGGAAGCACACTGCCAAACGTATCAGTTTGGTAAAAAGATAAATTTAGGTTTCATATATATATATATGACTTTAATCTGACTGTCTGATTGTCATTGTTGGTAATTGCACCCAGATAGAAGTAGAACCAGTTTAGGGAGCAACTCAGTATTCAAGATAGTTTTCATGCTTTCATCCAAATAACTTCACAGGAACAATCAGGATCAGCTTGGGTTTCATTGGCTAAGGAGACCTGGGAGTTTTGGACTACCTAGGAGTTCATGTCCAGCTGCTCAGTCGACACTTCTTCTCACATGTCAGTGCTTGACTGAGGCAGCCCGGACTGTTTGTTTAATTTTTCTTACTCTTAAGGACGGTTTTCCTTCACCACCCCAACATCACGACTTTTTGTTCTGATTAATTAGTCGCATTGTAAAGGATCAATCAATCACATGCGTGGTGTGGCACTGCTCGTTTTCCTCGAGGCTCGACAAAGCAATTATGCTATTTCATTAAAATGTTAAAAGCACGCGTTGTGGCATCAGTGTGTCTTACGTCCTGTGGTCTTTGTTCAGTCGTACTTGGATGTGTCCTGAGGGGTAATAAACTGAACTGCTGCTTTTAAATTCAAATATAAGATGAATATAAGAAATTCCAATTAAAAAAAAAATAAAATCAAATTAGGTCTGACCCCACAGAGCCTTTAGGTGCAAGGTCGGTATCGCACTTATAAACCGCTGTCGGGGTGTCGTCTGTTTAGTCAGGACTCCAGAATGAGATGTCCCTGCAGGAGTGGAAGGTTAGCTCCGTATGTGACACACTTTGACTCTCAGTAAATGTGTGTTAACTGCCTGAATCTCTCCCTGAAGGAAAGGTTGTGCAGCGGCTCTCCGTAGTTTCATTATTAGTCCCTCATTTGTACAGTGCCCTAGAGCCTCACTCTCTCTCACTCTCTAGTGTTATTCTTCTGCTTCCTCTCTCAGGTGCCGTTCTCCCTAATTCCAGGCCTATCTTCTCCTTCTGTCTTTACGGTGACCTACATCTCTCCACGATCCTCTCAGTCCTCCTCATACTCCTGTTTTTTTTGTCTTCTTTTGGCTTTACATTGCTCTCCAGTCTCCCTGTCTCTCGCCCTCCGTTCGTCTCCGCGCTTCTCTTTCACACTCTCCGAATGATTTCTCTCTCCCTGCCTCCGTTGCTCTGTCCTCCCACTCGCTCTTTGGATGCACAAACGACTTTCCAGGGATGCGACTGAAAAGTGGTCCCCGGTTGTCCTGTCCTTGCAGACAACGGATGAGCATGTCAAACCTGATGCATGTGAACAGCCAGGAAGAATGGCGCATTAGGCACCGAGTGACAGTGAATGAAAAGGGGAGAAAGAGCGACAGAGAGTAAGGCGAGGGAGAGGCAGAGAGATCCCATCTGTGCATTGTTACAGCAGACTTCACCCTAGCATTGTCTCCGTTGCATCCAGCAGAACACAAGGGGGCACCAGGCGGGACTCCAACCAAATGGGGCGATAAAATTTTGCCGTTTGTGCGTAGATTATCATTTCACACACATGCATACCTGTGCACTATATGCACACAGAAAGATGCACTGTTAGTTGCCCATATGTGTGCATGAATCTGCGCACACAGACGCCTGAGGCCTAAAGCAACAGTTCATATGTTGCAAAATCATACGCTTTGCTTAATTCGATTTAGGGATATTTGATCACGCCGTACTCTGCTTTGCTTTGAGGTCTCTGTGTCAGTTTGGTGTTGAGCAGCATCGATAGAGCAAGAAGGGAGGAGTAATGTATGCAAGTGATCAGAAACACAGCTCCAAATGCGTGACTGTGTTGCTCTTTATGTGATGCTTAACACTGTTCAGGCAGAACATTATGACCACCTTCCTAACATATTTGTTTCTCATTTCAAAGCTCTTGTCACTTTCACACCATGAGATCGAAGAAAGTGACAAGAGAATCTTAGATTCATCATAGAATCCTAGAATCGCATCAAGGAGTGTCATTACTATGGAGTGGGGGTGTCTGGTCTGGTCTAGGTGGGTGGTACATGTCTAAGTAACGTCCACATAAATTCCATGTCTAAAAGTTTCCCAGTAGAACGTTGTATTGTCACGAGACGGTCGATGTTATTTACTTACTCCCCTCAGGGATTTTAAAGTTGTGGCTGATCGGTGTATAGTGTAGGAACTCTTGCCAAAGATATGCAGTTCTCAAAGGGATAAAACCCATTATTAAAATTTTTGATCCAAGAAAAGAGAATGCATCTAGGTTTATTATGTTCCCCAACAAAGGTTTAAAATTGGATAAAAAAAGCCATAGCTCAAAATGTAATCAGATTGTCAAAATAGAATTTGCAGCGTCCTACTGATATTAAATTGCATGTTTTATTGTCTGTGGCACCGCTGCATATCAACTCCTGTGATCTCTTTTGAGGAGGAGCTCAAACCAAACCTTTCTATTTTTTTCTTTTTTCTTTTTTTTGTCATAGCATCTCCTAGTTTTGCATTTATTGGTATTTACCGCCCTCCATGTTTGTCTATGGATATTGTCTGAGAACTAGAGTTCACCTATGATAGTTGTGCACAGTTCAGTTGGCCAATAAGGTTATGTAACCAGTATTCTTACACAAGGAATTTTACATTAGTAAATGTACTACTTTTAAAGTAGTTAAAAGTAAGAAGACAAATGAATACTCTCATCCACGTTGGTCACATGACCATTTTAATGGATTTAGAAATAGTAGTTGTGGTATATGAATGGTGTTAATGGGCGGCATAGTAGGAGATACATAAACATATCAATAGTAACTGCGTTATGAAAACTAAAACATATTTTATTTCCCGTCTTGGAGAAATCTGTGAACCTGTGTCTCACGCCAGTATCAGCCATATTTGCATAAACTAGTAAAGTCACTGTTCTGTCATAGACAGATGGTCACATAGACAGAGATTCAGACAGCAGACTGCTACACTGCTGTCTAAATCTCTGTCAATATGACCATCTACAGACCTTGAGCAATAACCCACTTTTTTTTTTTTTTATGAAAGCCACATTTGTATCTTATTTGTAAACATAAACACATATCTTGTCCTCAACCTTAACTTTGTCAACTAGCTATTTTTAGTTTTATCCAGTCAAATATTCCAGCTGAAAATCCTCAAAGTATGCTTTATTCAGTGTTGAGCCATTTACTTCACCTTGGTGACCCTTTAGCCACCAAAAACCGTTGAGATTAGAGGCTAAACAAGGTTAAATGAGAAATAGAAGCTAAGTACTGGTCTCTTACATCATGTGAGACCTGCTTCTTGTGGCGACCACGTAGCTGGTGTTATTCTAACAGCAATATAAGGAGCATGGGTATCAAAGGCCACCATATGCTGCTGTGCCCCTTTAACCCTTAATCCACGTCTCTACTGTCTTATAAGGTTACCGTACCTGACAGTCTGGAGACTGGGGGTGGGGGCAGTACGCTACACACTGCTTCGTGTTTGGATGTTCACTCAATATGCAAAACTAGTCTTTTAGTTGTAGTCCCAGAATGTGAGAGGCTGAATTCATTCTCAAAACAAACCTGCACAAGAATCCACCGACACATGTTTCAGCGCACCCTCCATCACACATCAGTGTCACGTGGGGGCACTGCACAGACTTAACTGATAATGCCAGAGACTGTCACAGACCCTGTTGACACACTTAGTGTGTGTGTGTGTGTGTGTGTGTGTTTGCATACGTGCCCTATATGTCTACTATACTACAAAAAGCCTTTCAAGGCGATTCCAGCTGTTTGATTGAGCTTTAAATACGGGAAAACAATCATGGATGGTTCACACACACACACACACACACACTCCTCCACACGCTCTGAGTGGATGGTTGAAACTTGACACGTTTGCAGAAAAACAAAGACATATTTTGCAATGACAGCCACAACAATAAGGAAAATATCTCTGATCTGATTAAAGGAACCCACTACAAGAACCCTGGCAGACGGTTAAATAAGTAAGACCTGCAATGAAACAATTTCATTGTATGGTCTAAACCCTCAAGAATCATTCCTTGGTGTTTTTACTGTGCAAATAACAGTAGACATCTTGTATCTTAATGATCATACCTATCAAATGACAGCGACTGGCTGCATTTATTGCTGTCTAATGCTACTAATATATCTGTTGTAGAATCACTGCGACTCAGAGTTGTTGCTCCTTTTTCCACAAAAGAGGCTTTTATCACCTGTGTCTCATTTAGTGTCATGTCTACCGCGGAAGACACTGTGAGACGCATAGACCATCTCATTTACTCTGTTTCCACCAATTACTGAACTGGGCCTTTCAACTCTAAAACCCCTTGAAAATAGCCAAAGAAATGAGATGAATGTGGAGGGAGAGACGATTGAGAGAAAATGAAACGGGATCGAATTTTCTTTCTGAATAGAAAAAAAGGATGTCTGTTCAATCTGAGGACAGCAAACAACCGAAATGGTACAAGAGAGGACAAAGCAGCGGAAATGTTTAACTTGGATCCTACGTGAAAATATCTCTTCCATTACTGGAATATTATTAAACCAAAAAACAAACAAACAAACAAAAAAAAACACTTACTGCAGTGAATGATTTGGCGTAATACTTTGCTGTGTAGTGAAAAAACAGTTTTACTTTCTCAACTGAAATAAAATAAATCTTCTGTAATACACTCACTCAGAAGTTAAAAAAGAACAAAGCTAAGCTAATCAGGATTCTGTTTCTTTTTTCTCAAAAGTTTATTACTTCACGAATAAACCTTTTTGCTGCATTCAAACGCGGCTTACTTTTACTTTTCATGACTTTCATATCCTTTTTCGTCTTTGATCCACTGCCTTTCCCCCCCGCCCCCCCTCAGCTGTAATTCTATTAGGAGTGACTTTATCCCTCATTGTTGCCTTCATACGACAGTTGAGGCTGTGACTTGCCTCCTCTGGCGAGCCGCGGCTGCTGATCCGTGCTCAGCCTGGCTGCTAAGAGGTGATTTGTGAATATGGAACAATGTGTAAACTATTGAGCAAAGGCCCAAATCATCTGCTAAGACGGGCTTTGCAGCAGATTATGTCTGTCATTTGGTGTGTGACCCTGGCTTATAGATTATAGATAGCTTTGGCTTTATTTGATCAGTTCAGTGGCACACATGCAGGGAATGGCATGTGAATAGACATGCATGTATACTGACATGGAGTTGCAGGCAAGCTAGCTTTTATTATAATTTACAAAATGAGGTTTGCATTTTTTATTATTTTTTTTTTTAATGTTCATTGTTTTATAAGCTTTGCCAACTAATTATCAGCAATGACGTAAATAACTTTAAATTAGAGTGAAAGTGTCTCTTTCCCATGTAGACTGGATTTGAAGATTTTCCAGGTTTATCCGCTTGGAGGGGCTGGCCCATCTGAAGATATATAGCTTGGAAGGAAATGGTCCGCTGCCTGCTAATTTCCTCTTGGTTCTTGGTGACAGTCAGCCAGAAATCTGTGATTGGAAAATGTGACAGAATACATAAGGGATGGTGTGATCAGATAAACATGGCGGTGTTGGTTTCTTTGCGGTTTATGTGCTATCAGTGAACGGAGGTTAGATTATGTTCAGAAACCCTCTGAAGCAGCATTTTGTGTGATGAGTGAAATATATTAAAAACTGGTGGACTGAAAATCGTGGCATGAACATCTATAGATGTTGATAAAACAGCTCCATCTAAACTTAGGACAGCAAGATATGGAAATTCAGTACAGTTCAGTACAGTATTACAAGCAGTTTGGAGGCATTCATGGCTTCTTCTTTTTTTTTTTTTTTTTTTTTTTTTTAAGCAGTTTTCATTATGGCTGTACGATTTTGGAAAATAATCTAATTGCGATTTTTTTCCCCCCAATATTGCGATTACGATTTAATATGCGATTACTGAGAAAAGATTTTATCCTCTTTTCCAACAAAATGTAACAAATGATTTCCAAATATAATATAATAACACAATATTAGATATATGTATAACATAAAATGTTCTTTCCCATAGGCTGGGCCTATTTACTGAAATTAAATTGAAAGAAATAAATATTTTTATTGAACTGCTGAACATTTTTGAGCGCTGGGTACCATGCTGAGCGCTACCAAATCTTGCAGTGAACTCCATTATTGCTCATGTGATTTCCAAGTCCCGTTTTGAATTACGCTCATGTTACTCCATTCACAAATATGCCACTTTAAGGACTGTTGGGAAATTTCACGCAGGAGCAGATGAACCATTCAGGCCTTTAGTCGTGTCGGTAAGGGCAGAATGTCTCAGTATGTTTGTCTCACGGTAACACCAACAGCAGCGAGGATTTTGGTGTCATTACTGTCCTGTCTCCTGTAGTCACCGCCCATGGAGAAGAGATTGCTATTTGTGTCAGCTGGAGTCTAAAACTGTTAAAAAGTGAAATATTGTTGGACGCAGCTGTTTGTTGCAGCTCCTGTAGACTCATTGCACCATTTTATATCGCTAACATTAATGTTAACATGCTAAAAGGTCAACAACAAAACACAAGTGCAGTGTTGCGCAACATAAACAGACTTTCCAATTGCCCTTTGAGCCCTGTGATGCTCTGCCCTGACGCTATACGGCATCATCCTTTTCAAAACCAAAATAGTTCCAGACGAGTTGATGCTCTTCTAATGTCATGCCAGACTGTTGAGTAGCTCTTATGAAACGTTAAGAGCTACAGTGCTCTCCGGTCATGTGACCTCCTTGTGGTCGTGTCATTCGCGGTATGAAAATTGTGCTTTATCATATCGGGATATAATTGCAAATTCAAAAATCGTTCAGCCCTGGTTGTGGGAGTCAGGAGACATTGAGCCTGTTTGGTTTGGGCATATTATTTGTGCTTGAATAAAGAAAACAATCAACTAAAGAAACAAATATTGACTGAATTTCGTAACTTTATCGGCATGGAACACATCAGTAGAAAACAACAGTGGTCTTTGGAATGAACCTTGTTGCACACACTTTTTTTTCATTAGTCTTATTATGATTAGTATTAATAAACTTGTTGATATCAGCCTGTTTCAGTTGGTCATGTTATTTGTGCATGAAACCAGTCATACAGTCACTAAAGAAATAACTATGATCTGTATCTGATAATCTGTACCTTAACCAACATGGAACACATTAAATGAAAATAACCATGTTCTTAGGAATGAGCCTTGAGAAAAACCTAAAATTTCCTGTCTCTAATTGATTACAACTCTATGTGCGATTAAACCTTGATGTCTGTGTATGTTGATGTCAGCAGTTTTAGTAGAAAAAGAGCAATAAATGAAGGACGGTTCCAATTGTTAACTTCTCTTTTGATCATTTACCATTTTAGGCTTAGTTGAAATCGTTAGAAGTGTCCGTTCTTGAAGAAGGACTTCTCTTTCCAGAAATTCAGATAGAAAACAGTCATATGCAATAGTTAATCAAATATTCAGATGTGACCGAAGTAACAATAATTAGAAACTATTTCAAATCAGTCCCTCAAATAAAGGTGTGATAAGGTGTGACTGTATCAGGAATAATTCACAGGCGTCTAAATGACTGGAAAGGGTGACTATATGTCTATGTCCTGCTGTTCCAACAAATGGAGTCCCCTCCGGCTATTTGTTTATTGTCAAGTGTTCCCATATACATGCGCACACAGTAATGAACACACTCACACATGCAAAGATGCGCACATCCGCGCAATGTCAAACAATCCAATTAGCTACCATCTAGTCAATTGGGGTAATTACCCAGAGACTATTAAGTCGTTTTCTCCCTGTGCACTATCACAACTGTAATTATGGCAAAGCAACAATGATGTGCAATTACAGTTCACCGTCATTGCTCCACAGTGATGTGATGTCAGTGAAAATGACGGAGGGAGTGCTGATATAACAAAGAATTCCTGTGTATAATATTTAATACATATATAAATTGCATTGTGGAACGAAGGCAAGCTCATCCAGGGAGTGCGTCCTCCAAGGGACTGTTCATAAACATATCTCATAATCAATGGCAGAACATCAAGTGATCCATCTTCTGTGGCCCATAAACACTTGACATTTTCCCTTTATTAAAGCTGTGAGATGAAACGCAGGATTTTAACGATGACATGAGATGATCAATGACTCCATTGTACTCGGATGGAGGGTTCTTTAATAGTGTGGAGCATTGTCCCATTTCAGAACGATTTCTCTGTATTTAGAGGATGATTTTTTCCCCATTGGAACTTGCGACTCTGATAGCCGGGGTTGAATGTGCCGCTCTACATCTTTTGTGCATTGTAAATAAGCAGAATAGGACTGCGTAATGCTACGGGAGAGGGACTGAGATGGAGAGAGACAGAACCAGAGAGGGATATGTAGCTCGTCTTTATTATTGTACCACTGGGCGATGTGAGAGAGGAATGGAGATGTGTGCTGCCTATTAGAACACAAAGAGAAAAAATTACTCTTTGTTAAAATGAGGATAGCGTCGAAAAGCAGGGCCCATTGACGCTGCCATCAGTGTGCCTGCAAAACCACCCGAGACGCTATTCACCATTGTTATAATAAAACACTGCGTGCATAAAAGCTCATGAATGCCGGTTGCATGGGAGGGCTGAGGCAGTAACAGATTACACCACTGCCTTGCACAGCGGGGAGGGAACAAAAAAAAAATGACTCCAATTTTAATTAATCCTTGTTTAAATTAAGATGAAAAATTATTACTGTGGATTAGCCGCACAGATGAAATGAGGCGTATATGATACAGTGTTTCATGGCTGGTTATCAAAGCATCGCAGGCGCTGGGACGGTGGGGGTGGTGGGTTGAGAGCTGAAATCTTAATAAGGAATGTGAGTGAGGGAATAACAGGGAACCAGTTGAGTGTCGGATGGAGGGGCGAAGCTGAAAGAGAAATTCGGCAGCACGGGCAGATCTCACACCTGGTTCTCGTCTCGTCAGCGTGACGCTGAACCTGAGGGTGACGGAGGAGGAGATGCAGGACCCAGGGTGGATGAAGAAAGCCAGACAGCCCACGCCGGCCGTCCCGGCCCTCAGCCTGCAACCCTGTCTCTCAGAAATTGCATTTGTCTCTCCAGTTATGTTGTGAGAAATGTCATTTCTTCCATGATAACGTTAGCTGATGATGCTTTTTTATCCTCTCGTGTCGCACAGAACTCATAAGCAGGTGATCTGGTTTACGAAATGCTGGAGTGAGCTTGACACTGGAGGCCAAGGTTTGCGTCCCGTGTCTCGTGTGTGATTAGATTGCGGCAACAAGAACACTCTGGTATTATGCTTCAGGGCACAGTTGACTTTTTCCAACATTTAACCAAAACCACAATCCCTAACCAAGTGTGACCAGTGGCTAAACATAACCAGGAAAAAATGCTATCTTGCTTAAGCTTCTAAGAATAAACAGTACATTGCAGGAACAGGCGCTTGGGAAATGGAGCGATCAAACTGAGAGAGAGAGAATTTACAAAAATCTAGTTGGACAACGCTCTAGCCACAAGTGCTATTTGATAATTTACTTGCCTGCTTATGTTGAAGAAAAATACTACTTAAGAATTTGCTTAGTGTCAGTATGTTTGAGTGTTGTATTAAGGCAAGGTTCACTTGGTAGAGTGTAAGTGTGACTTTAAATTGCTTAACATTTCCTCAGAGGCGTGAACAACCGGCTTGCCTTTCTCTTTCAGCATATCACCATATAATTTAATGGCATAAAATAACACGCAGAAAGCTTAAAAATGCACGACCATGACACCTGACGAGCACCTGAAGTGGACTGCAGTTATAGCAGCACCATCATTTGCTTCAGTCAGTGCCCTTAAACAACTTGCGTTCAAGATAAAAGGCCTTCTGTGGGGGTGAGAGTATACAATCTTCTCAGTAACAGGGCGTATGTGGTTGGGGCAGATGGATGGGTCAGCAAAACATCAGAACAGATCAACAGAACCAAAAGAAAACCAAGTGTGAAAAATTGTAACCATGACACCAAAAGTCCATTAACCATAGGAAAATGTACAAATGGCATTTTGTTTCCTCAACAAAATTAATTTTTGTACCTCAAACTAACTAATGAACCATTTAAGTATGTTGAAGCATTGACTCAACATAAAAGGGATATATATATATATATGTGTGTGTGTGTATGTTTGGAGTACTGCCTGTTGCATATTGAACATAACATATAGAACATATATCCCATGGGACAGATATTCAGGTTTAAGAACTAAGACCCAACTGAGTGAAACTAGAATAGATACAAATCCTTGAAGAGTTCAGAGAGGAAAACAGAGCTCTAAATAACAGGCAACCACTGAGAATTAAGTGAGTCTGAAAGCTTAATTCAATGGAACGGGGTCTCACACACCTTTTATGTCTTTTATTTGGTTCTGAATTCTCCTCTCCTCTCCTCTCCTCTCCTCTCCTCTCCTCTCCTCTCCTCTCCTCTGTTGTAATCTACTGTTCCCTTCAGCTCAACAACATCTGGAGCTCACTCTAACCCAAATCCCCCTCTCTTAAACCTTTTAACACTTGTTTGCTTCGTGCCATCCCTCGATCTCCCGCTTTCCGTACAGAGGGCAGAGGGTTCTCAACAACCAGAACGCTTGATTTCCCCTCTTTTCTCCTCCTCCTCTCCACCAGCTTGGGGAGTTGTAAATGAATATTAAGAAACTCTTTATTTTTACAGTTAATTTGCGCTGCATTTCTCCCCCTCGCCTTGTGGAGACTCAGGTGTTCACGAGTATTAATAGCCTCGCTCGGTCGTGACGTCAGCGGAAATCACACATGCGCCTCTTAACACTCAGATGGTGCTTTATGTTCACTGTGAGTGGTTATTTAGTCAGCGCTGTAAAGCACTTGTCGGCATAAAACTGGAAAAATAATCTCGTTTCTCTCCTCCTGCCTGCCTCTGTGCTTCTTAGCCTCGAATGCGAATTCATTTTACGCCAGTTCTTCCTTTCTATCTTGCATTTTTCCCACTTGCTCAGTGCTTGTCCCTCTCCTGTCTGTTGCCGACGTGCTCACCTTTTCACTTCTCCAAACCTTTCTGCTCTGAGGCGCATTTTCCCGACAATATTTCATTCTCGCTCTCTTCTCTGTTTTCATGCGCAAGACCAGTCTCTCTTTCGCTCTCTCCTCTCTCTTCATTGAAAAAGCCCTGTATGTTCTGCCTGAAAGCTTTGTGGGGTCCTAAATGCTAAATGCCAGTCTGTCTCTGCCAGGCGCTCGCTTAATGCCGGTCTCCTTGGTGATGAGACCAGCAATCAGGCCGTTCTCCGCCAGACACCGAGGGGTTTGTGATGGAGCGAGCGCGTTTGTGTGACTGTGTGTGCGCGCGTGTGTCAGCATACAGTAAATTTGTGTGCGTGTTTTGCCCCCCTGTCTGTGTAAAGATGCGCACTGTGTGTAAGGGGGAGAAAGAAAAAGCGGGGCAGTGCGAGGGACGTTTATTCATTGCCTCATTATCATGTGAATGCATTATGTTTCCTGTCAACATGCCTCTGCCAAACAAGGGGGCCCCTGTTCTCTCTGCCAGAGCTCGAGCGCCACACCGGCCAGGCCCCAACGTGGTGCGGTTCTTCGCTGGCACAATTCACCAGGAGTTTAGCTCCACAGACACTGCTGCTGGCCTCATCTCCATTCAGTCCATCTGGCATCTCAGCGGCCAGCAAGGAATAAGACTGTGGGAATGAGAAGGGAATACTCCATTCAGAAACATTTAACGGCTGATGGAGGGTTTCATACAGACTGGGTTTAGATACTTTTGATATAATCCTGACATATAGTAAACGTCTGACCAGATTGTATTGTTGCTCAATGTGGCTTTGTAATTTTTTAACTATGATTAACTAGGACTAATGCCGATGTAAAAGGGGTAAACATGCTGTAGCATGCATTGCGGTAAACATATATATCAAGTTCGTTTTCTATAGGTGTTGATTTGTATGTTTTAGTTTGGAGCTAGTGTGTGTTGTTCAGACTAGTTGGTTTGACGACTTCTCTGCTTTGCCGTGACACTTTAAGCATCAAGTTGACGATCACATGACAATAACAACAAGACGGGTGAGGAGCCCACTGGGTCGTTGCAGCAAACGTGCAGCTGTTCATCAGGTGTGTAGAAATACTTCACTGAACATGGAGCCCCTTTTACGGTGACATGCAAATTATATAAGTCCCTCCTGAAATACAACAAAAGTACCACTGCAAAGCCTGATCATCTGAGAAGGTATCCTAATCCTCTCTACAGCAGTCAGTAAACCAACTTCACCAGGTGTCCTGTGGCAACAGAGAGGAGGATGCTGCACATCAACAATTTGCTGGAGAATATGATTGTCAAAGCTATCAGACCTCAGACCTTAGACCTTATTAGATCTTACTATAACCTGACTCCATTATCCCATTGTGCAACACACTGTGGAGTTCTATTAAATGCTACTGGTGATGCTGAGTTGCAGCTTTTTATAGATATATATAAAAAAGCATTAAACTGGAATATATGTATATGTAGCCTAGTGTAGGCTATATACACAGATATGAATATAGCGTACACATATATGTAGTGCACACCCCTAGCCCTAGCACACCTAGTAGTAATATTACAAAGCAAATATTCAATTTATTGTCCTGTACCTGGTTTCATCTAATGGCGCTTAGCTCTATACTTCTGCCCTTATCCCTAACTATTTTTGGTTAAATGACACATGTAGTGTTGTGCACATTTCAGCACAATTCCATTCATCACATAGCAAATTTTAAGGCTGAGGATTCATTTTTGGTCTAACCTACAGAAAAGAGAGGTTACAGAGCTGTTGAAGGAAGGAATCCCCTGCTTGTGTAGAAACACAATACTTTGTTCCCTCTTAATATAATAAATATCCAGTATGTTAACATAAAAAAAATAAACGCACTGTTCAGAATGACAGTTTGATGGTCAGCGAGGTTGTGGTCAGTTCAGTGTCTTGAAGGTGACGTGAGAATCAGCTGCCTGACATCACTCCTGCACTCGAGTTGAGAGAGTTAACGGCAAATCATTCTCTTTGGCTCTCTCTGTTTCACGGGGTCTCTGACATTGGTAGCCCAGCTTGGTTCATCTCCTCCTCAGCAGGTGACTGAGCTCATCGTTTCTGGCAGGTCAGCCGTGCCCTCTATCAGGCCTGTCTGTCTGGACAGTGGTCAGGTGTAGAGCGGAGTCACTTTTGCTCAGGTCACTGTGGAGGCAGTAAGGAGCCCAGCATTGGTCTTGTCAAAAATATCCAGAGCTTCTTCGGTGTCAGTCATGTTTCAGCTACGTTGACCTCTCATCAGATGGTAAAAAACATTAGAAACACCTACAATCATAACACAGTTTAATTCTGCTATTGCCTGTTATATTACATTGTGTATTACTATCTTCATTGCTGGTGAGATTTCAAACAACAAACAAAAGCTATTTTTAACTTAAACCATGATTTAATTGTTTCCAGAAAGAGACAATGGAGCCAGACTCATTATTAAACACGCTGATTCTGCCTTTCTTAATCAGTTCCCAGGATGATTTAACAGTGAACTGCAGGAGGACGTTTCCAAAAAATTCGACCCGCGCTTCCAGGAGAACCACCAAGCGAGTGACCTTTGCCACTGTCCTCATCAGCCCGCTAATACTCTACAACAGTCTCCCTACGTCAGAGCTGGGTCTCTAGCTGCTGCTATTGATTGGGCTGACAGTGACTAATTCTTTGATACACAGGTGTAGAGTTAGAGGTTAGCCCCGTGATCTGAGCCTTCATGTCTCACTGGGACCAATTTAAAGGCCTGAGTAGCCAGAGGTCCTAATAGCCACGACTCCCTGCACTCATGCAAAGCAAAGGTGTTCAAGCTGTATGTGCAGGGGATATGGTGTGTGTGTGTGCAGTGACAGGTGTGCGTTTGTGTGGAAGGAGGTTATATGTGTATGTTTCACGCATGTCTGTGGTCTGCTATAAAATGATTTTGTAGGGAACACAGGGAGGATCTGACTTTCAGCTGTGAGCCATTGCATGCGGCTCACGGACTCTTTTCACAAATGGATAGTTGAAAAACACCTATGAAGAGTGTGTGGATGAGCATATCCTAGACAGATGCAGTTGCCCAGAAAATAGCTCCACTGTGGCTAAAGCCTCATATATTATGAAGACCACAAGTTACTGTCTGTGGTCTGAACTCAGGTAGAGGTGAACCGAGCGTCTGAAGTGGGCTTTTAAGAACTAAAACCCTCCAGGAATAGCAGGCACACGGAATAAACCACACAATTATGGACTCAAGGACTCGGTTTGATTCATGCCAGAGACCGGAACTACCATAATAAAAAAACAAACAGTGAAATAATTAAATCACCCTGTAAATAAGTTAGTGAAAACACCAAAACATAAATTCATCTCATTGGACGTATCCATTTGTGATGTAAAGATGAATATTATGTCCATCAACCAATAGGCAAAATGACACAGAACTAAACACATGAACAATTATATTTTAAAATAAATCAATTAATACATTAACCACTAAATTAAATGTGAATAAATTGGGATGATAATACAGATGTGAATAAATTCAGTAGCAAATCCACATAGAAATATTAATTTATGACACATTTTTAGTGTAGACAAAACTAATATTTCTGAAAAATACAGAAAAAAAACTTTAATAAATAAAAATGTATTTAAAAGGATTTTTCATTAAAATTTAAGTTAAGTTAATGATAGAGACTGAACATGCTGTGTCTTTAGGGTCTAATTAAATCTTTTCCATTTCCTTGCTTCGTTTCACTTCTAGAGTTTTCTAGCGTTTAAATCGCGACAATGTGAAATCATCATGAAAACCTCTGTCAGCTCTGTATCTTGATTTTGGTCAAATTCTGATTATTTTTACATTCCCTCTCAAAAAGAATCTGGCTACAACCATACCCACACTGACTGTCAGATGAACCCATGATAAAAGCATATGTGAATCCATGTAGTTGGCTCCAGCCGTCTCATGCTCCAGCTCTGCCAGACTGGGCCTCACTCACGGCTTTTATTTCCTTCACACTTATTCCAATTAAAACACGACTTGTGATTAAAGGACAGCAGTCTGCTCGGTAATCAGTGTGTGTGCGTGTGTGTGTGTTCAAGACAACCAGACAATGTGTATGAGTAAGTTCTTACGTTGGTGTGCTTGTGTGCGGATTATCTGGGTTCTCCAGTGCGAGTGTGCGTGCTTGTGTGCTTTCTGATCTTTGTTATCTTGGCTTATTGGACGTCGGCACCGAGGGTTCTCGGTTCACACGTTGGGTTAATTGACCTCCGGAGACGTTGTACCGTGTAGTTATAATGAACGTATGGATTAAATGATTATTTTGCGTTTGCCTTAGATGTGAGATTTGTAAGGGGCTTTGAGTTCTGAAGTGGCTCCTTATTTTTCAAATGAGACATTTGATCTCTCGTATATTAAATGTGTCTCTGAGGCCGGTGTCAGAAAAATATGACCGACTACCGTCTGGAGTATAGAAATGGAGGTTGTGAATTGAAACTTTTAAATGTGGATAACAATAAGGAGAATGATGACACATTGAAAGAGAGTGGGAACCCATCAAACTAAATCTTGTTGAGTGTTATAGACTCCTCAGGTGCAGTGTTTTAGAACGGGACCTTTTATTTGTTTTATTCACGTGCAGATGAATTTTATATGAACAATATTAAAAGGTCTGATCATCAATGATTAATCGTCTTTGTGCTGTAATGTAGGTTAGGGCCCGGGAGGCTAGTGAGCTGGAACTTAAAGCAAACAAATCATTCTCCATAAAGGAAAACATCTTTTAACACCTCATCGTCTCCACTGCAGCCGGCGTTGTAATGACCTGTATTCCCAATAACAAAGGAAGCTGAGGATGAGGAATGATCATTGCGATGGAGTCATGAGGGGGTTTTGTTCCCTGTGTTTAAATTCGTTTGAGGCACTCTCAAGGATAGTAGGTGTGTATTTTTTTTTTTTAATGCTAAATATGCATACACTTGAGCGGGCACACACGCTCACTCAGAGGCATTCACACCTACACAATCAAAGAAACAAACTAATGAAGTCTTTCTGAAACAAACAACCTGATTAAGACCCAGGAGGGGAGAGAATCAGGTGCAAACACTGCGGGTCATGAAATCATGTGTGAACGTGTGCCAGGGACTTTTAGAGATGCGGTTTGTATTACTTGTAAGAGGCTCTCCAACTCCTGCGGGAGTATGTTTAGGCATGTTATCTCCATCATTGCTCCTCACCGCTTGTTAGAACCGGAGAAGAGTGTAGGTTTGCCTCTGGGACGCACACGTCTGTTTTGCTGGAATCTGCATTTCTTCAGTGTCTACGGAGCAGCTCTTGTTCTCACAGATGGAAGTAAAAGCTATTAGTGAGGCAAACCGTAACAACAATAGAGGCGGTTTTAATACAGCATTGGCTGCCTTAGGTTTCCAGAGGCTAATCTTTACCTTTACGTCAGTGCATGCACTCTGATCCTCGGAGGCAGTTTGAGGAAATATCCCTTTTAACTGTGCATGTACTGGATGCTAAGCAATGATAGCGTCCTGCGCAAATAGTGTGGGAGGACGGAAGCTTTCCCAGAGTGATTTGTTTTGCTGCTGTCAGATTCTTATAGTTACTATAAAATGAGGGAGAAAAAAATACTACATGTTTTATGTTCAGACACAAAACATCTTTGTGCACATACGTCTTTGGTAATAGCTTCCCCGTCTCAACATGTTATCGCTTTCATAGCTGCTAATGGGCTATTTCTGAGCGGCTTGCCAATGTGTGCAAACATAAGTGGTTCTTCTGAAGCATGTAGGAAGACATTGCTTATCATTGTTATCCTTCGTAGGTTATTGATTAGACAAGGGCCATAGGACATGCATGCTTCACGGGTTCATAGTTCCCTCTTTAGAAGTTGTCTGACTACCCGGCTTACAATTCATGCACATAACACTGATACACCGATCAGCCACAACATTAAAACCGATGACAGGAGAAGTAAACACCATTGACCACATTGGGAAACTTTTGGGAAACCTGCTGGCATTTGTGTGTTACTTAGACACGTACCACCCACCTGGACCAGACCATGCAGCCCCACCCCATAGCAGCCATCCCCAGCAGGATACAGCCTGACACAGGCACACACACAAAAACGGTTTAGGAACAACTCATGAAGAACAGCAGAAAGTGTTGACCTGGCCTCCAAATTCACTAGATCCCGATCAGATCAAGGATCTGTGGGATGATCCACAGAGGCTCCTCCCCTCAACCCACAGGACACAAAGAAGACCCATGTCCGTTCTGTGATGAGTCACAACTGTTCTGGAGGCAAAAGGGAGTCAAAACAATATTAGGAAGGTGGTCATAATGTTCTGCCTGATCGCGTATATTGTCACCATTAAAATGTTATACGTCAGCATCACATAAAGAGCAACACAGTCATTCATTTGGAGTTGTGTTTCTGATCAATTACATGCATTAATCCTATAATTACCCCTCTCTTTCTGCTCTGTTTTTGGACATCCTGAGGAGGGCTGAGGGCCGAGGAGTGCTGCTCCCTGGTGACAGACCTTTTAAAATCACAGTCAGTGCTTTTTAAGAGGACCCCTGTAAATAAAAATTACGACTACATCAAAATGATTTATTTTATCCAGGCTTACCTGCATGAGCTGTAACCACTAGTCAGACAATCCAACTATCCAGTAGTGCAGTCATCCACACAACACATGTCTATTGGCTGTATTAATAAACAGATGAGACAGAGAGAGAGAGAGAAATATAAACTGGGAATCAAGTGAAAATACAATTGATTTTTTTAATTAATCAGTTACAGTCAAGCTATGAAAAGTTAAGGGACATAGCCCTGCCATCTCCTCAGTTTCTTAATATACTGTAGGATCACTTCACATTCATGCTCCAGTTTTGTTTTATCATCCTGTTTGATTTAGTTATTAATTCTCCCCCTGTAGTCCCTGCAGGGTTTGTGGGTTTGTGGGTTTGTCTCCAGCAGCCACCAGTAACATGTCCTCTCATGTCTCTCAAATAAGTGCAAAAACAGCTCATTCAGGTATTCTGTTGTTTCGCCACTTAGGACCCATCTGAGCATTTTCTTTAATTGCTTAATGTTTAGCTTTCTTAAAATTGCATGCATCCTTCCATGTGTTTTCATGCAGCCCACTAACGTGGTTCAACACAGTCGGAGGTTTGAACCGTCGTTCGCTGAAGATGCGTGGATTAATGCACACAGTGAGACACAAATGCCACAGCAGTGCACAAAGGAACATTGTGGAAAGGTTTGTGATATGTGGCCATCAAAGGACTTTTTACTCCTGGTGTGTGGGGGGTAATAGGGGCTACAGCTGGAGGTGGCGTTGTCTCCATGGAAACTGGCATTCCCTTGAAGGTGCTTGGCAGCCGCTGCCAATTGTTGAGCTTGGGTAATGGTTTGAAATTCTCTGTAAAGTGCCTCAAAGGTTGAGATTAGATTCAACCTGCTCGGTGTCGACTAACGCGGCGCCTAATCACACTGTTAGCAGAGCTGCAGAGAAAGAGCTTGATGGCATTCAGATGACGTAAATATGTTGCTTAAATTATAACATTTTTTTTTTTTTATTTCAGTTCTTGTTTTTCGTTCTTGGCTGCCAGTCACTGAATGAAAATATCCCCTTTCATTCATTAAAAAGCCACTTCTTGCGTCGGCAGTCATTGTTCATTTTCACATTCTTAGTGAGAGCGGTGTATTGAAACATCACAGCAATGCTCAGTTTCAAGCCCGCGCCGCTGTTATCATTTCCGCTCAGAGCCGCTAACGTTTTCTTTATGTGAGATACAGTATATTAACTGTTATTTCTGCAACCCCCCCGCCCTTCCCTCTTTCCCATGAGCCCTTGCACCATCTAACCCAGAGTGGCCAGGCGCCGCTGCTTAATAACTGATGAAATGATTGCGTCTCTGCCTCCAAGTGCAGAACAATTGTGTGGCAGGTAGCGCGCGGTGGTTCGCTGCTGATGAACGTCAGCCGCTGAAAAATATAAGCCAGGTGAAGCCTCGCACCGCTGCCTGCACCACAGCTCAAGTTGGAAATGACTCTGCTCTGTGTCAGTAGGGGAAGCTGAGCAAGTCCATGGCAGGATTTAAACAAAAAGCACTCATTTCTTTGTATACATTGGTAACATAAAGTAGCAATACTGTGGCATCACATAGGTACCAAATACGAAAATGTAAAAAAAAAAATACACTGCTAATCTTGGATCCCTGTACTTTAGGTGTAGATGGGTCTTGTGGTATGAATGCCTTTGGAATGCATTGTGAGGAGGCATAAACCTGTACACGAAAAGCAAACTGTGTTTGTGTGTGTGTCACTAGTGGAGCTTATCTGTATGCCAGACGCTGTCATTGTTTCCAGGGCTCCCGTAGCCTGAGTGGTCAGTCCCTGTTCTGCCTGAGAGAATCAAAGGTTTTCAGCAGAGGACAGATTGTAACTGTCAATGTCTACTCTTTTCAAATGGCTGTGAATGGAGCTACAGTGTAGGACAATGAGGCAGTGTTTGCAAAAAAAAAAAAAAGAAGTACTTACAGATCACAAGTCTCGACAGAGTGCTGTTAGCAAGGAAAGTAAAGAGGCAGAAATAGCCACCTTTATGTATAGAAGAAGATGTCGTGTGAGGTGTTTCTGTGCCGGTGGAAAGCTTTCATCACTGATTATAACATTCAAAGCGCTTTCAGCTTAGCAAAATGTCAGCGATCAATCCCGCGCTGGGCCTTCCCACCATGGTGATCGCGTTATCAGACGGCAGATGCATCAGGCATCTGTTGGCACGTTGGCACAAACCAACTGGCCGGCAGGTCTCCCATCCAGCAGACACGAGTCGCTTCGTTTGTTCCAGCGCATCGACTTCACGTCGAAATCCAGTAATTGAGGGCACACTGGTTCAAGGAATTTCTGGGAGAATGGAGTTTTGCTGGCACAGTTTCAAATTTACAGAGTTTGAAAATGAAGACTACAGAGAACGGTTTGTTACATCTGATAGGGGCATTAACACATGTGGCTACACTGTAACAAGACGTCCGATGGACCCTCACACCTCTCTACCTCCATGACGAACCACTCTTCCAGTCAAATGTTGAGGCCAAGTGAAATGGGTCGATTGCTGCCAACCATAATGACGACAGCAGTAAAGATGATGTTGGCGGCCCGTCACATGCAAGTCAATATTTTAATTTATTTATTTTGCCTGGCAGAGATTAAAGAGCAGCTCATGATGATGGAAAGATGTCAAAGTTTTTTTTTTTTTTTTTTTTGCCTAAACGTTCGCAAGACAATGTGATGATGGATGTGTCATTTGAGTACTGGTGGATGTGAGTGAGCACACGGGCTTATAAGGGAAGTTTATTTTCAACACGTGACTTGTTTTTAGCACATGTGAATGATGGTTTTCTTTTTGGTGCATATGCACCCATGCACAATAATTACTTTATGCCCAGTGCCAGGGAAGGATTTAATTAACTGTCCCCTGTCAGGCTGGCTAATTAGTCAATAACACACGCACGCACACGCAACCACACACCATCTCTCTTATGCACACAAGTCAATATGTTTGCCACTCTGACACTGATGCTGAGACTAGAATGAACCGACTTCCTTGCTGTTGCGGGAACATAAAGTACAAGTGTTGAGTGACACGGCTCAATAGGCAATTACAGAGGGGTATGGGGAAAAGCTGCAGACGGGAGCCGAGCGTGGTGTGGGCGCTGTCTGCCTGCAGAGACGCGCTAATGTTGTTGATTTTTGTTTAAATTGCTTCATCAGTGTGGCGGCGCGCTGTATGATCTGCTCATCCACGCTTATGCTTACTCAGTGCACACAAGTAATTACATTTTCTTCTCTTTATTTTCACAGGTTCAAGGTTTGATCTACACACAGGGAAAGGTAAAAAAAAAGAAAATAAACTTCTACAGATTAGTTCCATGTCTCTTTCCCCGCTTTCCTTTCCTTCTCTGAACGCAAGTGGAGGAACGAACGGGATGATTAGCAGGCATTCGGCTGTATCTGCAGTCGTGTGTGTGTGTGTGTATGCAGGATGTGTGTACGGAGAATTATTGGGGAGATTTGTGGACCAGTTTCTCGTTGTGTTCTCTGCACACTCT